>NC_053493.1:301249624-301597541 GCF_905171775.1 Rana temporaria | reverse complement strand
GCAGTGTAATAATTTTATGTTCCCTGTTCTCTAACATCTAGGATTATTTTTATGACTTCAGCTGACATTAAGAGCCAAGCGGTAAAGAACACTCTTGCTTTTGTCTATGAAGACTTTCAAACTCAATAAAGAGAGAATGTAGTGCACATATAGTATAATGTTTTATCATTGTAATTCTGTTGTTAAAGGAGTTGTAAAGGCAGAAGTTTTTTTTTATCTTAATGCATTCTATGCATTCTATACATTAAGATAAAAAACCTTCTGTGTGTAGCAGCCTCCCCGTCACACCCCTAATTACTTACCTGAGCCCCATCTCTCTCCAGCGATGTCCACGAAAGTCTAAGCTGTCCGGGACACTACTCCTGATTGGCTGAGACACAGCAGCGGCGCCATTAGCTCCTGCGGCTGTCAATCAAAGTCAGTCAGACAATCAGGGGAGAGATGGGGCGTGGCCGGGGCAGGGATCTGTGTCTGAATGGACACACAGAGCTGTGACTCGGCTCCAGTGTCCCCATAAGAAGCTTTTGACTGTGGGGGCACTCAATAGGAGGGAGGGGACAGGAGCAGCAAAGAGGGATCAGAGAAGAGGAGGATCCGGGCTGCTCTGTGCAAAACCAACTGCACAAAGGAGGTAAGTATAACATCTTTTTTTTTTTTTTTTTTTAACGAGCCTTTACAAGCATTTTAAGTTCACATTGCACATATTTGCTGTATTATGTTTTGCTGATGCTAATTCATAAATAGATATGTATGCTCTCACTCTATTGGATAATTCTATGGCAGTGTGGTCATATGTTGAGAAAAAAAATCACTTGATAAGCCCAATGAGGAGCTTATTAAAGTGGAGGTTCACCCAAAAAGTAAATTTTTAACATTAGATTGAGGCTCATTTTGTGAAGGGGAATCGGGTGTTTTTTTTTAAATCAAAGCAGTACTTACCGTTTTAGAGAGATCTTCTCCGCCGCTTCCGGGTATGGGCTGCGGGACTGGGTGTTCCTATTTGATTGACAGGCTTCCGACGGTCGCATACATCGCGTCACAATTTTCCAAAAGTAGCCGAAAGTCGGTGCGCAGGCGCCGTATGGAGCCGCACCAACGTTCGGCTTCTTTCGGCTACTCGTGACGCGATGTATGCGACCGTCGGAAGCCTGTCGGAAGCCTTTCAATCAAATAGGAACGCCCAGTCCCGAAGACCATACCCGGAAGCGGCAGAGAAGATCTATCTCTAAAACGGTAAGTACTGCTTCGATTTTAAAAAAAACACCCGATTCCCCTTGACAAAATGAGCCTCAATCTAATGTTTAAAAAAAAAATTCAGGTGAACTCCCGCTTTAATATCAATCATTTTGAACAGACTTATGCCGCGTACACACGGTCGTTTTTTGTCTTGTAAAAAAACGTTGTTTTTTCTCATGAAAAAAAACAAAGTTTTTCAAACTTCATTTTAAAAAACGACGTTGCCTACACACCATCGTTTTTTCAAAATGCTCTAGCAAAGCGAGGTTATGTTCAGCACGTACGACGGCACTCTGTTCCATTCAAGCTCGCGTCATAACTTGCTTCTGAGCATGCGCGGGTTTAAAAACGTCGTTTTAAACGTTGTTTTAGCCCACACGCGATCATTTTAAATGACACAAAAAACGACATTTTGAAAAACGACATAAAAAATTGAAGCATGTTCGAATTTAAAATTTTAAATTATAATTTAAAAATTCTGACGACTCAGCAGGGACTGGCTTAATTTCGATCTGTGTGTGTGTGGTCCTCTCTATTTGATAGAATTCAATCAGTAGATCAATTGTTGTAAAACAGGACTGTAGGAAAACTTTCATTCGATCAGTTGCTGATCAGTGTATTTTGAGAAATTCCGCTGTCACAATACAGTAACACAGCTGGGAGGATTCCTCTATCCACCTTGCTTGTGTGAATGGGGGAATCCGTTCCTTTTTTTTTTTTGTCCTGCTTTATGGTTAGTCAAGTTCCCATTAAAATATTCAAATATTTGAAATGAATACAGCTTAAGTGAGATAATAACCCATAAATTCAGGCTGCATGGGTGATTTTAGTCTTTTGCTGATAAGAGATTTAACCACTTTCAAGTGTTTATCTTCTTTAAATTTCTTTGGCACAGTAAATTTCTGAAAAAAATATACTGTGATAATGGTTTTACTTTGTATAGTATGTAGGGTGAATTGATATGCTTCCCCTTTGAAATATATGTTAGTTTTCAAAGATGTTTTTCTACTGTTGTGTCTTTTCTTTTCAACTGTTACTTCTGCTTTAGGACTACCAAAGAAACTGTCAAGGTACAAAAGGTGATGCCGTTACAACTCCAGCAAAAAAAAAATTTCTTTTGTATAGAGCTGGTAAGGGTTAGACACTATGGCGTAATCCCGCCTAATTCAAATTTGGATCAGGGGGGCGTGTTTTATGTAAAACTACTGTGACCCGATGTGATTGACGTTTTTGCGGAACGGCGCATGCGCTGTCCGTGGAATTTCCCAGTGTGCATTGCTCCAAAGTACGCCGCAAGGACGTCATTGGTTTTGACGTGAACGTAAATGACGTACAGCCCCATTCACGGACGACTTACGCAAACGACGTAACTTTTTCAAATTTCGACGCGGGAACGACGGCCATACTTAACATTGTTAGGCCGCACTTATGCCTCATATAGCAGGGGCAACTATACGCCGGGAAAAGCCTAACGTAAACGTCATAACTTTATTTCGTCGGCCGCGCGTACGTTCGGGAATTCGCGTATCTAGCTAATTTGCATACTCAACGCAGAATTCGACGGAAGCGCCACCTAGCGGTCCAAAAAAAATGTAGTTAAGATCAGTCGGCGTAAGAGACTTACGCCTGTCGGATCTAATGGATATCTATGCTTAACTGATTCTAAGAATCAGGCGCATAGATACGACGGGTCGGATTCGGACTTACGACGGCGTACATGGCGCTGCGCCGTCGTAAGTCCTTTAAGAATCTGGCCCTTGGGGGGTTATTTACGACAGGCAAATCCACTTTGCACTACAAGTGCAACTGCAAACTACAAGTGCAAAGTGCACTTAAAAATACACTGAAAGTGCACTTGGAAGTGCAGTCGCTGTAGATCCGAGGGGGACATGCAAGGAAAATACAAAACAGCATTTTAGCTTGCACATTTCAGATCTACCCCTCAGATTTACAGCGACTGCACTTCCAAGTGCACTTTCAGGGCAATTTCAAGTGCACTTTGCACTTGTAGTGCAAAGTGGATTTGCTTTTCATAAATAACCACCATTAGAGGAGAGCAGGGAAGCTTAGAACTTCTGCTATTATTGTTTTTAATGTTAATGCCTTTTTGTGCACTTGAGAATCACATCCCCCATTTAGTTTACTAGCATGAAAAGAACAGGAAGTTAGGCAAACCTCTCTATTCAGGCCACGGACAGCAAAAAAAGCCCAAACCAACCCACCCAAAACAAGAAAAAAAAATAGCTGGAATTATGAATGACATATACAATAATTCTATATATCTTTTCACTTGGGGGGAATCTTCTTAAAGGTTTTCCAAAAACATCCCAAAGTTATCCTGTTTTCAAGATGCTATTTATTAAGTTTTATATATACAGACATAAAAAAACAGTGAATATAATTTCACAAACATTTGTCCTTCAGAGTAGTGGCATCAAAATCAATAGCCATGGTAAGAACAGTGCAGCAGAAAAAATCACATAAAAGTATACTATATGTAGACAATTAAATGGTCTCCTAGCACAGTGTTTCTCAACTCCAGTCCTCGGGGCGCACCAACAGGTCTTGTTTTCAGGCTTTCCATTATTGTGCACAGGTGATTTTATCAGTTTCACTGCCTTAGTAATTACCACAGCAGTTTGATCTGAGGGAAATCCTGAAAACATGACCTGTTGGTGCGCCCCGAGGACTGGAGTTGAGAAACACTGTCCTAGCACAACCATAGTGGCCTAAATGGTAAGTGTAGAGTGCTTTCATGGACCAAAAAATATTCTCAAATCTCTCAAATCACAGGGGGAAACTCTATTGGTACATGTAAGCTGGCATACCAGAAATGCAGAATTAATTAACCGTTTACATTCAGAATGAGATGAAGGAGGGGATTCTTTCAAGGTCAGTAATATTTTTTTTTTACATAGACATATAGTAGTCTCAATTGTTTCTTAATGTGTGAAGTAAGTCTTTGACCAATCCCAATAAGCATACTTTAGGACATTTTATATTGGCCATGCCCAAGGCTGATTCAAGAAACCCTCCTGTGACCGGAATGAATGCACTTTTGAGCATGTCCTTGGCACAGGAGAATGTGTATAGTTAGTAAAGTTTGTTTAATTCGAAAGGAGTGTAATGTATCTGATGATAACATTTTATTTGGATACATCTGTCTTTGGAAGAGATAATCGAGGGCATGTAGGATTCCACAAAATCATCCTAGGCTTTTGCTGAGGTATCATATTGTGGCAATTAGATTGGATGATAGGAGTTGGGTCTATTGGTGGAGAGCAAAGTAGCATAATACCTTGAAAACAATTTAGTATTATCTGGGGACAGTAAATGTTTCTCTAAAGGAGTTTGTGTAAAGACCATTGTATCATCCCCTAATTACAGTAACTGCTAATTAGCTGATAGTAGTATAAGAATTTGGTGTGTTAAGTATATCTTCATTAAGGTATTTTATGTTATTTTAAGTCATTTCCCTATCCACATTTGTTTGTAGAGTACTTGCCATGCTCTTACCAACATTTTGCTGCCATTTGCAGCCCTCTAGCCCTTTCCATTACTTTTTTAGAGACATTTTAGTACTCAAAAGTTCGGGTCCCCATTGACTTCAATGGGGTTCATGTTCGGAGTCAAGTTCGGGTCCCGAACCCGGCCTTTTTTTCAAAGTTCGGCCGAACCCGTCAAACCCGAACATCCAGGTGTCCGCTCAACTCTATCCATGTCTATGCCAGCATTCTCATTTCTAAGTCTCAGCCTATCCTGTATAGAAATCAATTGCGCTGCCAAATAGTAGAAATGGAAATTAGGGAATGCCAATCCAGCAAGCTCAGGTGGCATCTGCAGAGTAGTAAGAGAGTTTCTCTCTTGATTCCATACGAATGAAGTACAATATTATTTATTTTCTGAAAATACTTCTTGGAAATGCTGCAAAAAGAGTTGGCCAGAAAATATAAAAGTTAAGGAAGAAATGCATTTTAGCAGACTCACCTGATAAGGTCCAGTGGGAGATAATAATAACTTTGAATTTTAGTGGAAACAATATTTTTTTTTTTCATAAAAACTTTTTATTAAATAAATTGATAAAACATATTGCAAATGTTACAAGGCAATAAAAGGCACAATTTAACATTGGTATAAACTTGATGCACTTTCACACAAAACAAACAGGTTTCAAGGAGACAGTTTAAGTAGAAGTCAGAGGTTGACTAAGGGGTCATTGAAAATAATTCTAATGGTGTATCAAGAAGTCAAAGCAAAGCTTTGTATGATCTTTTTCTTGGTTGAAGTTGGTAAAGTATCAATAAAGACAATTGTGTGCGTGTCTTCTTCCACAGTATGGTTGCTATTCGTCCCCATTTCCTGGGGACTGTCCGTATTTTGAGAGGTCTTTCCCCAGAAATAATCATTACCAGAGTCGCAGGGTAACGTAAATGGGAAACCCTTGGCACTTTACTGCTAGATGGCCAGGGACACTTCCAGGGGTTCTTATCTCCCAGGGATAGACCCCTCAAAATGAGAACAAATGGGAACTATACTTCTGATCCCAGCAATTTGCACCATGAGCTCTTGACTTTTCTGTTACGCAATACTTACCCCTGCACTCTGTGTTAAACACTCCTGATATTTGTAGTCTGTGTAATGCATGCCACATCATTTCTCCACCAAGTGCCCAAGACATTTTGTCTTTATACTCTTTCAACGTCTCCTTCATGTTCCAAAAGTCTTTGACCAATTGTTTTAGGGCGTGTTAAAAATGGGGCATAGTATTGTGGTGTGGTTACAAATTGGGGTATTCATGGGAGTGGTTAAAAATGGGTATGGTCAGTTGGGTGTCCCTGAATTTCATTTTCAAAATCTGATAACCTTATTCCACAGAGAAATCTCAATCCATTTTGAAGATGAATGTCAGTTTCAACACTTTAGTTTTAATTCATCCTTGTGATATTGGATATTAAATTAAAAGACCATGAAAGATAACAAGGTGTTTATGAGTGCACCATTTTTTTAATGAGTTTACGTCGCAGAGTTTTTGTTGGTGTCCGGAGTTATAATCAAATTTGAAAATCCTTCCGTTCACCTTAGAACACCTTTTCTTGTTATTACCTCTGCATAGAAATGCAGCAAAATTGTGAAAATACTGAAGATAGAACAGTTGGTTTCAGCAAACTTTATGAATGTTTTATGTCCCAGTACAAACAGCCACACACACCTCTGTTTACATTATACCAGCTTTATCCTGGGAAACTGCTTACCCTTAGAACCATCCAGTTGTAAGAGGGGATTTGAGGTCATGAAATTCACATATACTTCAAGGCAGGAGACTCTGTTTCCGAGGAAAAAAAAAACGAGGAAGGGAATCATAGTTGATCTAGTGCTGGGATAATTAGAATAAAAATGGTTTATGTAAAATAAAAGACAGACGAGGTTTCCTTTTTTAGCTTCCAACTTCCTCCCAGTTGCAGTTTTCTAGAGCTTGGCTTGCTACACGACCTGAAGTGGGAATTCCTCAAAGTAGATGTAAACCATAAGAGCCCATTCACACAGGGGCAACATGACTTCCAGCACGACTTTGGGAGGTAACTTGGACACGACTTGAGTATGAATCATCAGGCAATTTACAAGGCAACTTCCAGTTGCCTCCAGGACAGTACAAGGCAACTTTAAGTCGCCTCCAGGACAGGAGGCTTTCCAGTGGCCAATCAAACAACAATCAGCTCTGTGGGAGGGAGGGGTTTGCCTGAGAAATGTATGTTATCTTCCTGTATTGTTGCTTCAGTTAAGACAGTGATCTAACTTCTGAGGTGACTTCCATTAAAATCAATGGGTACAAGTTGCCTACAAGTTGCCTAGAAGTCAGATTGAAGTAGTACAGGAACCTTTTCTGAAGTCGGAGCGACTTCAGTAGTGTGAATTAAGATGGCTTTCATTCACTTCCATTGATTTTCTCAACCACACGACTTGGGACGACTTGGGGCAACTTCAAGTCGGATCCCAGGTCGCCCCTGTGTGAACCGGCTCTAACTGGATGGTATTATTTATTTTTGTTACAGAATGATGTATTATAAACAATTATTTATGTTTTTCCTTCAGAAAATACTGATTGCACTTTTTCCTATTCTTTTTTTACAACTTATCAACCTCTTTGCAGCCACTCTCTGTGTACATGTAGTTCCTACATTTGAAATAACAAACAGGGACCAAAGGTCTACTGTATAGAGCAGTTCCACCAAAAGACAATGGCAGTCTCGCCCTCAAAGCTATATTAAGTACAAAATGATCCAGTACAAAAAGAGAATTACCAAGTAGCCTCCACCACTCACCATTAAAAACCAAATTACAACATTGTCACATACAAAACCAGTGTCTTGGCTCACAGACACGGCAACACCCACACATAAACCGGCTATGATGTCTCTATGTGAATAACAGCATAATGCCAGATAAAACAGAGGGTGGACATACAGCGACACCCAGCCCATACTCTGCAGACCAGTGTTATCAATAAACGTCATTTGAAGTATATTGATAACACTGGTCTGCTGAGTAAGGGTTGGGTGTAGCTGCATGTTCATCCTCCAGAAGACACCCTATAGCTGGCCAAAACTTCAATCAGTCTGTGAGCTGATGGCAACTCAGTTGTTTAATGAACTTCTGCTGAAAAAAACACATTGGAAATGTTTTCATCTATTAGTGACTGCAACCATTGAGTGTATTCTGAAAGTGGCGGGTGCCGCTGTCAGAATACAATGTCCTGGCAGAGGGATGTCACTAACAGTGTATAGCCAGATTTAGGCCTCAAGCCCACAGGCATAAAAAAACACCACTTTTACAGGCGTATAGCATTTTTTGAATGCCTTTAAATGCAGTTCTACGTTCGTCTTTGTGGCTATGCATATTAGGCATTTAGATCAGTATTTTAAGAGCAGCGTTTAGAGGCTTTGAAAAAATGCATCAAACCAGCGTTTGGAAAGAAGCTTGTGAGCATATATATAGGCATAAATGCATGTACATACTGTAAACTTATTCCAGTGGTCAGAAAAATCAATATTCTGGTCAGTAGAATGAGTTTACACTTAATTTTATGCTTTTCCTGCCATCTTCTAGCAGAAAGATCCAATGTAGATAGGAGTATTTTAATATGCCCACATGCTTGAGGCCTTAAGCAGGAAAAATGTATCTTGAGTTCTGACTTCACCCATTGCATACTTCTTTTCAGTGACGTTGAAAATACTGAAGGCAGATACTGACAGGCAGCCAGGATTCTCCGAAAGGGGTCAGCAATGGCAGCCCTTGTATCTCTCCTAGTGCAGGTTTTCTTTAATATGGGTGTGTCCTTTATCTGCTCAGTGCAATATTTACTCCTTTTCCTGCAAGTGTCAATCATCACTAATTCTTTAGTACTAAAGTACCAAATAATTAGTCTGAAAGTAGTTCCACACAAAAATGGAACTTCCGCTTCAAGTGCTGGTGACCCCCTGACGTGCCACATTTGGGATGTAATTTTTTTGGGGGGAGGGGGAGCGGGTACCCCGTTTTTAGAGGCACCCAGCTCCCACTTCCTCCCCTGGCGCCGCGGTGCTACAAGGAAGATCGCTTCTTCCCCCTCCCTCCCTGCAATCTTTTGGGACAAAATTTCCTGAAAAAAAAGTTTACTATCATAATAGTGTATTTGGGTACTGCAGAATTTTTGGCACTTTTGCTGCGTTACCTCTGCTACACACAGTGACAACATTTCCTGAAAAGCAAGTTTCATAACTGGTGCGATAAACCAGTGGCCCCCCAATACGACAGATTGAAGCGGGGTGTTATCTAAAAATATACTTTCATAATAGTGTGTTTGGGTACTGCAGAATTTTTGTCACTTTCGCTGCGTTACCTCTGCTATGCACAGTGACAAAATGTCCTGAAAAAAAACTGGTGCGATAAACCAGTGGCCCCCCCAAAATGACAGATTGAAGCGGGGTGTTATATACCTTCTTCCACATATACTGTGCTTCTCTAGAGACTTTTGTCACAGGGTCATTTAAAAAATGACAGGCAGAGGAAGAGGTAGGCCCTCCCGCAGGGGTGGTAGGGGTAGGGCAGGAGCACCAGGCCAGAGCCAAAGTGGAAAGTGGCACAATGTTCGTTCGATTGCGTCAAAGGACGCACCAGACTTGGTTCAGTGGCTCACCACCAACACCACCACCACCACCATATACCCTATGCTTGAGTCACAGGAATTATTTTCCGATCCATCAGAAGACATTTCCGATGCGCAGCCATTCTTGGCATTGGATCAGGAAGAGGAGGTAGCAACATCCGGCACTCAGCAGTCTGACGACAGTACCCAGATCAGCCCAAGGAGGTTGGTGCCCTCTGTTGCTGCCTACTCCGAGATCTCTATTGTTAGTGATGGGGAAGGTGACGTTGATGATGACGTGTCTACAGACGTCACGTGGGTGCCCACAAGAGAGGAAGAGGAGAGGAGTTCAGAGAGAGAGATGGACCAGCAGATAGGGAGGAGAAGCAGGCCGAACTTACATTGTACAGGAGGGACAAACCAGACTCCTAATGTATCAGGAGTGACCCATCAACCATGTACGGTCACATCTGGCGCTCCCAGGACGCCGGCCCATGGCTCCGCAGTGTGGGCTTTTTTTAACGTGTCTGCTGCAGACAATAGTTTTGCCATCTGCAGCCTTTGCAGTCAACGCATAAGTCGCGGTAAGCCCAACACTCACCTAGGGACGACCGCCTTAAGAAGGCACCTGGCCTCCCATCACCGAGCCCAGTGGGAGCAACGCCATCAGAACCAACAAAGCCAGGCTCTCTCCATCCAGCCTCTTCTCCTTCTCCTCTACGCTCACAATTGTCCTCCACTCCACTTTCCATCATGCCGTGCTCACGTTTTTCTGCAAAAAGGCAGGCTTCCGTGGCCCAAATGTTCGATCGTAAAAAAACGATGATGCCGGATAACCCTCTTGCCCAACGGTTGACCGCTGGCTTGTCAGAACTGATAGCCCGCCAACTACTGCCATATAAACTGGTGGACTCGGAGGCCTTTCGAAAATTTGCGGCCATTGGAACACCACAATGGAAGGTCCCAGGAAGGGCATCCCAGAGCTATATGGCCATGTTCAGCGGCAAGTGAATGTATCTTTGGCACACAGTGTCGGTGCTAAGATACATCTGACCACAGACACGTGGTCTAGCAAACACAGCAGGGAAGGTATATAACTTTTACTGCCCACTGGGTGAACCTTCTGACGGCCGTCAAGCATGTAACCCGTGGCACCCATGTAGATTTGGTTTTACCGCCACTGATTGCATACAGCCCTGCCTCTTCTTCTCCTCCTACTCCTACTCCATCCTCCCTCTCCTCCTCAGCTGACTTCTCCTTTTCCGATGCTTAAAAAAAGTACAGGCGACCGAACATGTCCGACGGGCATGTTTCTAAGCAAGTTTAGAAACATTTTCCCGCTCGAAAACGGTCTGGCGGGCAAATGTACGCTGGAATCCTGTCCGCTCGGCTGTACAGACGACCGAACATGTTTGCTGAAACTGGTCCGCGGACCAGTTTCATCAAACATGTTCGGTCGTGTGTACGGGGCCTTACACGTATGTCTGCAAATGTGTGCGACTAAACCCTTTGTTTTTAACGTGAATTGTTAGACAGGGACAATTTGGTTTTGTTGCAGTTGAGAAATGTTTGTTTTTGATGTGCGTTGCCCATGTGTTCCTTGCTGCAAAGGTTAGGGTGGTTGCCGTTTGTTTGTAAGGATACATATGCCAACGGGGTTGTTTTAAGAAATTTGATAAAGTGTGGGCGAAGTGGACAGGAAGTGCCTCCCCTGCTTCCATGTCTGATTCACTTTGACCTGACTTTTTGTTATCTGGTCTACTGCTTGTTGCACAAATGGGATAGTGATCCTGCCAACATGACAACTCTGTAGATGCCTGGGAGTATATGCTGTTGAATGTATTTATTATATTGTACTTCATCCTTATTTCGTACGAGCCACACAACCACACAAGTTGGTGGTTATCTATTGCTCTATTTTGGCACCAAGTGTCCTTTTCTTTTCTTTTTTGTTTTGTTCTAAGTAGGCAGGTGCCCCCCTGCATGGGTTGCATTGCCATTTTTTTTTTATTTTGTTCACCTTATTGAAAGCAAATAAAAAAGATTTAAAAAAATTATCAGTAACCCCTTTGCAGTAAGACCCACTGCAAGGGCAATTTTTTTCATCGGAGTTCAGCTTCAACCAAAAGAAACTCTTCCTGGAAACAAAGTGTTTGTGGCAATATAGAAAGGACAGATTGCCTTGTGGGCAGAACAGCTTTTGTTTGCATATGTCAGTTTCTTTACTGTTTTACAGTTCAGGTTAGTAGGGTTAGATGTTTACTACATGTTCAGTGTTAATTAGACTTCACTGCTGCTTACACTGAGAACTCTTTAACTCTGTGTTTGCTTTTGGCTGCTCCCAATCTGAAGAATTTTTGGGTTTAACTGGACAAGGGTCACTCACCGTGCATTTCTGGTGCAAAGTTCTAATAAGGTGAAAAATAAGAAAGAATAGTGGAAAAATGTATTGTATGCAATCAAGGGTATTTATGTTTTGATAACCTCCATTCTATCTAAACTTCTATACTTATTGAGACATCTGTGATGTACAGTGATAATCAAAGGAAAGTACTGCAATAACACTAGTGCCTATTAATCTCTAGACTAGACTTTAAGTGCAACTTTCAATTGCTCTGACAACAATGACCTGTGCGATAGAATGATACATAGTTAACATCCACAGTTACATAGTTGGTAGGGTTGAATAAAGACACCAATCCATCCAGTTTAAATGCATAATATATTGAATACTTTAGAATTAACTACTCCAGGATGTGAAACAAATACTGTACAAATGTTTATAAAATTGTTTATTTTTACTGCTCAGCCTAATGCCGTGTACACACGACCGTTTTTAATGCCATGGAAAAAAACAACGTTTTTCTCAACGTGATTGTTGTCACGCTTGCCTTGCATACACACGATCTGGAAAAAAATGCTCGAGCAAAACGCAGTGACGTACAACACGTACGACGGCACTATAAAGGGGAAGTTCCATTAGATTGGCGACACCCTTTGTGCTGATAATGCAAATTTCCCTTCTCATAACCTGCTTCAGAACATGAGCGTTTTCCCCCCCATCGTTAAAGCCTACACACGGCTGTTTTTCACGACGTGAAAAACGACGAGAAAACGAGACGAGAGCATGTTCTAAATTTTTAGCGCCCATTTTGCACGTCGAGAAAAATGCTCTAGAGCCTACACACGGTCGTTTTTAATGACCAATTAAAAAAATTTAATTTTTCTCGTTAATTGGTCTTGTGTACGCGGTATTAGTCACCATCTGGAAGAATGCTGCTTCCAAGAGAATCTTCTCTTCTCCTCCTTATTCCTCCAACTATCCAGTAACATCAACTGTTATATCTAGAAAAGCCAAATGTACAATTTTTTGGGGAAGTCTGCAACACTGAAAGTAAACCTCTTTGTTTCCCTGCATGCGCGCGGGAGCCGCCAGTCACGGCATGACCCCCTCTAGAAATGGCACAGCAAGCCCTTTCTAGAGTGCGCATGCGCCGAATATACACGTTAGACATCTTCGTTTGGGCGATTTGTAAATATTTCAGGCGTTTTAGTACTAGAAATTGACTGACGCTCGAGCGGCCCCAGTGTGAGTAGCCTAAAGGAAATATGTTACACAAAGTACACTAGAGTAACACAGGATTCAATACAATCTCTGAAGCTTAAAGGGGTTGTAAAGGAAAACGTTTTTTCACCTTAATGCATTCTATGCATTAAGGTGAAAAAAATTCCGAGTATACCGCCCCCCCCCCCCGGCCCCCCGTTATACTTACCTGACCCCTCGAAAGTCCCACGCTCAGCCCCGACATCCTCTTCGCTGCTCAGCCTGGCCGTTGATTGGCTAGAGCGGATGGATTGAAAGCAGCACAGCCATTGGCTGGCGCTGCTGTCAATCACATCCAATGACTCGGCGCGCCGAGGGGCGGGGCCGAGTGATACAGCGAGCGGCTATGGCCGCTCGCTGTATCACGGGAGCGTGCCCGCAAGGACTCCACACTATGCGAGGGAGCTCGCATGAATGTGTGGAGTTCTTGCAGGGAGGACCAGAGACAGCCGCCGAGGGACCCCAGAAGACGTGCAAAACGAGCTGCACAGTGGAGGTAAGTATAACATGTTTGTTATTTTAATTTTTTTTTTATAAATTTCCTTTACAAACCCTTTAAATTGGAAGAATTGGGATTGTGAATGTCCCAAATTGTCATGAATATATTAGACATATTTTGCAACTAATATAAATATGTTTATAGGGGCTTGTAGATTCCAATAGTATGGATTGTGATCAAATAGTGGCTGTTATAAAATCTCTTTTTATAGCACGTAAGCTGATAGCTTCTTGTGGGTCTCACCCAATCCTCCTACCTCTGGGGACTAGATTCGGGAAATGGATACATAAGTAATGTTTGAAAAAAACAACTATGTTTAACGTATTGTCTTTTGGAAATTTGAAAGGATCTGTAGTAAATGAATTGTTGCATTACGTTCTAATTTCAATTGAAATTGTGTATAAATAGTAGATGTGGCCACAGTGTGGAGGGGTAGGTGTATGTCAAAGATCCATATACCATCTGCTCCTGAGTATTTCTGAATGTTTTTGTATTTCTGAATAATTTTGTATATCTGTGATTATTTCTGAATATTTTTACTTGTGAATATCTTGGGAAAATCTAGAGGAGAATGTATCAAATGCCTCAATGTTGATATTGCTTGGAATAACGATTTGACTTTGGATTGTATAATTGTTTTTTCTTTTTTTGGTTGCTTTTGTTGGTGCTTATTTATCATAAAAATTCAAAATTAAAACCTTTAAAAAATATATCTATCTATACATAAATCTAAATTGCCAAGTTTGTAACTTATGTAAAGACAAACTGACAATTCTAGTGTATTGTGTCACTACATAAGAAAATACATAATAAAACGTGTAAACACAATGGGGAACCCAACATTCTCCAAATTTCCTGCACTTGAAAAAGTCCTACAAGTTTATTATTTCCGCTTAATGCATTTCAAATTTTATAACAATCATTATCATCATAATAGATACAATTAATTTAGTTTTCAGTAAATACATTTAATTTCCTGCATTGTCAGTTTTTTTGTTTCTTTTTAGAAATGTTTATAGCTGGTATCAAATCAATTTCAGAAGTAATTAGTTAGTTATAAAACATTTTTTGCACATTACGTTGCTGATCAACCCCCAGGTTAGCAGAGGTTACCAGAGTAACCCCATTTTGTTTGCACAATGGTGTTCCTTTGTCTGTACTTAATGTTTTCCTGGCCAATCATAATGCTTCAACAGCTGTGCCTCATTTTGATCCCACCCTGAAGGTTTATAATGTTTGTCAAAAGTAGATGATTAAACTCCTAGCCAGGTGTAAATGCAACCTTTGTCATCTGAATTACCTACTGTGAGGTCTCTTTAACCTCATCACTCCTGCCACAATGAGACACAACAGTTCATTCACAGACAGCACAGATTGTTAGCAAAAAAACAATAAATGAGAACTTTAATTATAAGAATATTAAGGTAAAACCATTATTCTCACAGGAACTGAAAGAAAAATCTTTTTTTTTTTATCTATTTGCATTACATGTTTACTTATTACTTATTTAATCTACTTATATAGCACCATCAATGTATGCAGCGCTTTACATATGCATTGTACATTCACATCAGTCCCTACCATCAAGGAGCTTCCAATCTATGGTACATCATGAGATAAGCTGATAAATCCACCCTTGAAAAAAATGGAACTCCATAGATACAGTATGCATTCTAAAAAAGTGAGTAACATTTTAGGGCCCATTTCCTGTAGCCCATTCAGCGTTCTTGCATGCCCCAAGTTCCGCCATTACTCCCTCTGGCCAGGCCCGACTTATCCATGCTGCATAAAATAGGGGCTGCAAGATGAGAGGACACTACCCTGCTCTGTGCAAGCCAGGTAGTTTAATAATCTCTTTGTCTGCATCTCAGGCATGTAATGGAATTTATTTAGACCTGTGCCACTGATTACTTTATCTAAGTCACTCCTTTATATAGTGCTGCGAACATAGCTGAGAACAATGAACCATTCTTATCAGTCGTTGTATCCAAAGAAGCTTATGCTCTATTATTCCTATCACACTCATGTACTCATTAATGCAATGTAGGCCCAAATTTGGTTCAAAGCAAAATTACCGTAACTGTCTTTCTTGGATTGTTGGAGAAAATCCCAGCACATGGAGGATGTCCCCTATGTTAGCCCTAAATTGCTAAACCCTCAACCACTTGGTTTATATTTTGGTAGAGAGGGCATTTAGAGCCATCCCCGGCAGGGTGTTCATCTGTTCTAATGCTGACCATAAATGGATTGATTCAATCACTCAAGGTAACGCTGCTTCTTGATAAGCCATTTTTGTTCATTGTTGGCCTTTTTGTTTTTAGTCCCCCTCCCCCAAATAGATTGATAAAAACACTTAATGCAGCACCTTGTTTTTTCCAATCATGTCTATATTTTCATAGTCAATTCCTAGTTCCTACGCTTGTGTCCTCCAAGTCATAACTATACCACTGAAATTTGGGATATTTGGGAAGAATTTTTAGAAGATTTCCAGTGATGTACTAATCATGGTCTTATTATTTATGTGATAGTCATAACCATTGGTATTAATTTCTTGTTAGAACTCAGTCCTCCTGCAGAGGTTCCTATATATACAAATATCTTTCTTCAGGCATTTACAATATCTATCTGTATGTCAATGATGGTTTATGATAAGGGTAGAATGAATGATTGCCATAAAATATATGGGCCAGATTCTCAGAGCAAGTATGCCCGCGTATCTACTGATACACCGGCGTACTTTCAAATTTGCCGCATCGTACGCCTTCGGATCGTAGGTGCAATACTTCGGCGCCCGCTGGGTGGAGTTCGCGTTGCTTTACGCGTCGGGTATGCTAATTAGCTTTTTTCGTCGATCCACGAAGGTACGAGCGGCCGTCGCATTCTCTTACGTCGACGCTAGTCGGCTTTTCCCGGCGTATAGTTAAAGCTGCTATTTCGTGGCGTATAGATAGACTTGCCATGTTAAAGTATGGCCGTCGTTCCCGCGTCGAATTTTGAATTTTTTCTTTTTTGCGTAAGTCGTCCGTGAATAGGAAAGGACGTAACTCACGTCTAAGTTAAAAAAATGACGTCGGTGCGACGTAATTTCGCGCAAAGCACGGCGGGAAATTTCGAAACGGAGCATGCGCATTTCAATCGGCGCGGGGACGCGCTTCATTTAAATGAATCACGCCCCCTACCCGCCCAATTTGAAATATGCGCCGAGAAATACACTACGCCACCGTAACTTACGACGCGAAATCTTCCTGGATTCGACGTAGAGCCAGGTAAGATACGGCGGCGTAGCGTATCTCTGATACGCTGCGCCAGGGCAATTCTTTGTGAATCCGGCCCTATATATTTAAGTTTATAGTAAAGCTGACCATACACCTTTATAGTAAAGCTGCGTTAATTAAGATTTCTTTATCCAAGCAATACAGAGTGGATGGATAACTTTCCTACTGGGGCTGGTGTATTTTAAACAGCAAGCGCCGTCAGCTGTCAAAATGTATGAATGGTGTCTGCATCTGATTGCATGTGGGCACTGTTTGGCTAACAATTTTCTGCCAATGTCACGTGGAAGGTGCCTAACAGGGCCACTCACTTAGTACATTTTGGCCAACTTTTGTCAGTTTCAATTTTGCAAGTCTGTAATTTTTCCGGTAGGAGCTAATCAGCGATAGTTTTCTTATTCCTCTCGGTCAAGGTCACTGGTAAAATAGTCAACAATCACAATCTTAGTACATTTTGGCCAACTTTTGTCAGTTTCAATTTTGCAAGTCTGTAATTTTTCCGGTAGGAGCTAATCAACGATAGTTTTCTTATTCCTCTCGGTCAAGGTCACTGGTAAAATAGTCAACAATCACAATGCATATGAACAACTCTGTACTTGAGCATCGTTTCACCATCACCTACCACGTGTAATGTGCAAAGAATCTGCAGAGGACCCAATTCAACATTCAAATACTGTTCTCTCACTACAGATGGAAGTCTTTGTGCTTTGACTCTTATGCATACATTTATTAAATAGATTAGAGCCCAATAAAATAAAGAAATACAAAAAAACAGGTTGGAGCCCATGAACTGATAATGGCACAGGGACCAAGGTACAAATAATCCATCACTGTTGTAGGCTGTATTCTCAGAATTCTCATTCTTTTATATGAGGATGGCTTTCCCTTGTTTTCCCTAATGAGAAAAACATGTACCGTTACTTTCCAGGAGAATTTCTTTCTACAAAAGTCAGACATACTGTAGCTTGCTTGCTCATATTCATGTTTTTGAGTCTGTCTTCTCTTTGCCCAGTGGCTTTTCATTATAGGTGCAGAACCAACCACATGCTATACATACCGTTATGCAAAGATATCAACCAACTACATTTTTCAAGCCTAGGAATAATTATGCCTCTGTATGGAACGAAAACTTTTTGAATATTCTTTTATTTAAATTGTATTTTTATGTAATCAACAATGCAATTGTGTTCCTGAATAAATACACAAATTCTACAAACATACATTGGCCAATATATATAAAGAAAAGAAAGGATTTTTTACATGAATCAAAAAATATAAAGTTTTCCTGATTTCAAAAAATAATATCACTAAAATAGGGTTATGCCGCGTACACACGATCAGACTTTTGCCCGGCCAAATCACATCGGAATTCCGATGGAATTCCATCGAAAAAAAAAAAAGAACATGTTCTTTATCTAAACTCAGATAGAATTCAACGGAATATCCGATGAAAAAACTGACTTTTTCCATCGGAAATTCCGATCGTGTGTACGGGGCATTCGAGATTACAGGTCTAGCATAGCATTTTAGTGTACTGTATGTCATACATTTGTATAAAAAATAAGCGCCCATCCCAAAGAAACATTTACCTTAACCACTTAAGACCCGGACCATTACGCAGGCTAAGGACCTTGCCCCTTTTTGCGATTCGGCACTGCGTCGCTTTAACTGACAATTGCGGGGTCGTGCGACGTGGCTCCCAAACAAATTTTTTTCCCATAAATAGTGCAATAAAAATGCACTGTTTACTGTGAAAATGACAATTGCAGTTTAGGAGTTAACCACTAGGGGGCACTGTATGGGGTTAAGTGTGACCTCATATGTGTTTCTAACTGTAGGGGGGTGGGGCTGGACATGTGATGTCAGTGATCGTCTTTCCCTCTATACCCCCTGCACATCTCTTTACCTCCAAATAACCCCTAGCGCACTTTTGTACTCCAAGCACACTTCTGTACCCCTTTGCACATCGCTGCACCTTCTATACACACCACTGCAGTTCCCAGTTGGGAGGGAACGATCGGCAGCTCTATGGTACCCGCGGTCCATGGGATCTCCCTGGGGCTAGTAGTTCTCTTCCCAAGTGTATACAGTGGAGAGGGGAGGGGCCTCTGACCCGGGCATGTATCAGCAAGAGTGTACAAGCAGAGCAACTCACTTGTACACTGAAGAGTGCAGCCGATACATGAACATGTGGAGTTTCTCTCCTTGATGAGCACCGTTGGAATTGCTTGTTAACCCTGGTGGGTGTATTAAGCCTTATAGCCGAGCATGAGAGTGCAAGGCATACTCTGGTGAGTTTAATTATGGGAGTAGATTCACAATCACAAATTATGTGGTGGAAGATTTGTTTCAAGTTTATCCAAAGATTACTTGAATGAGTTTAATCACTTGAACACACATAATAATCATGGACTTGATTTGGACTTTTTTTTTCATTTGTGTTTACCGGATGAATGTTTTGAGCACATATTTTATACCCTTTATATGTAAATTTGGGTTCACTATCACGTGGTGATTCATTTATATATTTAGTATTGTTTATTTATTTGGCAAGCCTTGCCCCTTGTCAGCCCTTCCACAACCTTCTAGACCAGATGGAGGCACCAGTGAAGCTGTCAGGATGGGTCATCCAGCCCTGACTCACTGAACCCTGACCCAGATTCACAGCTCAGGCTTAGCCCAGAGCTAACTAAATTTACCTATAATAACAAACACTACACTACAAAAACCTATCCTAAATCTAGCACTCACTAGAGGGTGCTACACTCACCCCCTCCCTAAAAAAACAGGGCATCCCAATAAAAAAAGAGAAGGGAGGGAAAAAGGGCAACAACTTGGAAGGGACTATGTACAAATAAGTTAGTAGTATCAAAAATATACACATTTTGTCAAAGAACCAAATATACATTACATAGATATATATATACATCCTAACTACAGGTCCCTGTATCTAACATAATAGGCACATAGGCATAGTATAAGGCATATACTTCAGCTGGAGCAACTCCCCCTAGAAGGAAGCACTCCCAGCAAACTGTAGAACAAGGGGGACAGTACATAACACAGTTCTCACTGAATAGCAGGTTCTCAGCATGTGACCGTCCCAGCCACGGTTGGGACAACTTTGCATGCAGTGCTATACTGGCTCATCAGCAACACCTGCTGGTTGCTATGGACAACAGCACTTGACTTAGGCCCTCATAAATATTCCAGGCAGCCTCTCCTAACCTCCACCCACTAGCTCTAGAAGTTTCTACAACCTTCTAGACCAGGGGGAGGCACCAGAGGAGCTATCAGGATGAGTCATACAGCCCTGACTCACTAAACCCTGACACAGATTCACAGCTCAGGCTTAGCCCTGAGCTAACTGAATTTACCTATACTAACAAAGGGTTCTTTACTGTTAAAGCAGTAACAATGTGGAACTCCCTCCCCCTGGAAGTGGTACTAGCTGAGAGTGTTGAAAACATTTTTTAGATGTTTTCCTCAGGAAGCTGAATATACAGGGCTATGGGAATTGTTAGGGAATACAAATCACACACACACACACACACACACAGACTTTTTTCAAGCATATAAACTATGATATCACCATATATGTGTTAAAGGGAAGATTGCTCATGTAGGGACCCAAATGCGCTGCTTCTTTTATTGTGCTGTAGCTCTATGTTAGCATATCACACTAATAAGTCAAAACACAATCATTTCTCATACATTATCCCTATGAAAATAGCTCAGACAACAGAAAGAATCAACAATAAAACCAAGCAAACAGTCCTTGAAGTATGAATGCTAACAAGACTGAAGTGAGTAAGCGGAAGTGCGGTTTCCGAGGGAGCAGCCGACTCGTCTTTGCTCACAAGCTGTCATAAAGGTGATCAATGATTTATACATATTAATAAAGCAGCAGTGACCCTCCAATGACCTGGGAAATCTATAAGAAGTTAAAGGATCCTTGTAGAGCACCTTTTATCCCAGTCTGCTTGTGGACTGACTACTCTATCCATTGAAGCAGTCAAATGCTGACTTAACATGAAGAATGTTTAACAAAGCTTACCTTATTTTTGCAAATCCTGACCAAACACAGTTATAGACAGAGCAATAGTAATAGAAGTATTCAAAGTGGAAATAAAGCATCTTATGTTTCCTTCAACAAACATCTCTTTTGCATGTCAGTTGAAGCTGTTGATGACTAATGCCGCGTACACACCATCACTTTATGTGATGAAAAAAAATGACGTTTTTAAAAACGTCACTTTAATTGACCATGTGTGGGGGAAAACGTCGTTTTATGTCTTCTAAAAAACGACCAAAAAAAATTGAAGCATGCTTCAATTTTATGTGTCGTTTTTCAAAACGTCAACTTTTACTTCACAGAAATTGACCGTGTGTAGCAAAAACGTCGTTTAAAACGACGTTTTTTCACCCGCGCATGCCCAGAAGCTACTTATGAAGCAAGCTTCAATGGAAAAACGTGGTGAACGTAACCTCGCTTTGCTAGAACATTGTGAGAAAAACGATGGTGTGTATGCAACTTCGTCTTTGAAAATTGAAGTTTCAAAAACGTCATTTTTTACTTCACAGAAAATTTCGTTTTTTTTCATCACATAAAGTGATGGTGTGTATGCGGCATAAGGCTAGGTTTTACATCAATGTGTGTGCGATTGATGCATTTTTGGAAATGCATTTTTCACATGTCTGTAATGTTTTTATTCTCACGCTTCCTGAATTTTTTTGGTAGGAGGAGGAGACTGGTTGCTAAACACAAAATCCTATCTAGATGCGTTTTTGACACAGTTCCATTAACCACAAGCCTACCGCCCCCTGTTATATGACGGCGAGACTGAGAGGCTCTCATTCTGGGCGGACATCATATGACGTCCATCCATTTAAACAGGACATGCGCGTGATCGTGTGCAATTTATGCTTGTAGAATGTGTTTTCATTTTTTTCCCCACATTTTCCCAACACTTCTGGAAAAAAAATAACCATTCAAAAGACTCATTATGCCTCATAGATTATACGTTGGGGTGTTTGCTTTCCAACATGGGGTCATTTTGTGGGCAATTCCATTGTCTTGGTGCTCCAGGGCCTTCAAAAGTGTAATAGGTGGTTAAGAAATGAGATGTGCAATTTATGCTTGTAGAATGCCTGAAGGTGCTACTTCAATGTTGGGCCTTTGTATGTGGCCAGGCTGTGTAAAAGTCTTACACATGTGGTATCCCCATACTTAGGAGGAGTAGCAGAATGTATTTCGGGGTGTCATTTTTGCCGCGTATTTGCTATGTGTTGGAAATATCTTATAAATGGACAACTTTGTGAAAAAAAATGCATTTTCATATTTTTCCCATATAAAAAATAACCATTCAAAAGACTCATTATGCCTCATAGATTATATATTGGGGTGTTTGCTTTCCAACATGTGGTCATTTTGTAGGCAATTCCATTGTCCTGATGCTCCAGGACCTTCAAAAGTGTAATAGGTGGTTGAGAAATGAGATGTGCAATTTATGCTTGTAGGACGCCTGATGGTGCTACTTCAATGTTGGGTGTTTGTATGTGGCTAGGCTGTGTAAAAGTCTCACACATGTGGTATCTCCATACTCAGGAGGAGTAGCAGAATGTATTTTGGGGTGTAAATTGTTGTATGCATATGCTTTGTGAGAGAAATAACCAGTTAATATGACAATTTTGTAAAAAAAAAAAAAAAAAAATCGTAATTTTGCAAAGAATTGTGGGAAAACATTACAACTTAAAAAACTCACCATGCTACTTACTTAATACCTTGGAATGTCTACTTTCTAAAAAAAAAGGGGTCATTTGGGGGGTATTTGTACTTTTCTGGTGTCAGTACTTCAGGTGTGATACATTTTCAGGGATTGCCGCCATAGTTTGTAGACTCTATAACTTTCACAAAGACCAAATAATATACACTTGTTTGGATTATTTTTTACCAAAGATATGTAGCAGTATAAATTTTGGCCAAAATGTATGAAGAAAAATTACAAATTTGCTAAATTTTTTGACGGAAACAAAGAAAAAGGAAATTTTCCATAAAATTTACGATCTTTTTTTATTTATGGCACAAAAACAAAAAAAAAACACTAGTGATGAAATACCACCAAAACAAAGCTCTATTTGTGTGAAAAAAGGGACGCAAATTTCATTTGGGTACAGTGTTGCATGACTGAGTAATTGTCATTCAAAGTGTGAGAGCGCCGAAAGCTGAAATTGGTCTGGGCAGGAAGGGGGTTTAAAGTGGTTGTAAACCCTCGGGGACAAGTTATACCTACAGATAAGCCTAAATTAAGGCTTACCTGTAGGTGCTTGCAATATCTCCGAGACCTTCACGGTCTCTGAGATATTTGCAATGTCCCCGATCGACGACTTCAAAGGAGCATGCCGTTGAAAAGCGGCTCCCGCACGCATTCGCGGGATTGACGTCACGCGACTCCGGCCAGTCAGAGAGCCAGAGTTTGCAGCCCCCAGAAGAAGAGGGGTGAAGATGGATGCTCGCTGCCAGCTTGGAAGACGATGACATCGCAAGTTTCTACTGCAGGTAAGTGTCAAATAAAGGGCTACTATGCGATGCATAGTAGCCCATTATGCTTTAACTTTGCAGGGAAAGATAGAGGAAGTAAACCCCATCAGGGTTTACTTCATTTTTAAGTGCCCTGTATTGAGGTGGTTAAAGTCTAGGGAGCCAAAAACACACCGTTCTCCGTGGACAAAAGTCCCTGCACTATTCCAAAAAATGCACTGCAGAAAACTGCAAAGATGCAAACAGGATCCATAGGAAATTATGTTAAATTGATTGCAGAGCGCTTCTGCAGATCTGCAAACTAAAAAATGCAAAGATATGAACCTAAACTTAAAGTGTTTGTTACCCCAGGATTTCACATTCACATTGTATGAAAAAGTCACCTGTTCTCTTTGTATTGCTTCCTTTGTGTGAAATCCCTGGTGTTCCAGACAGAAAACTGAACCCCCCCCCCCCCTACCCACAGGCCGTTTGAAGGAATTTCAATGAAGTGAAGTAGGATCAAAGTCGGACCAAAGTAGTACAGGGAGCTTTTGCAAAGTCGCTCCGACATGTGTCGGACCAGTTAAGATGGCTCCCATAGGGAAACATTCATTTTCACACGTCGTGCGACATGAGTTCCCAATGTCAGAGCGTTTGTCGGACTAGTGTGAACCCGGCCTGAAGCTGGTTGTCTAGTTTGAATGATTATGCTGCAGTTTATATGTGTCAAAGCATATTGTATGGGTACAAGACAGCCTGGGTTTAACCATGCCCTTTAAACCCCTCTCACTGTTAACAGCTTGGTCACACCCACCTTTTGCCGTGGCACATGGAGCTTGCCACAGGTCACTGCCTCCCTCAACTGTCCCTCAAGTTCAAAAATTTTGAGGCAAGTGTTTCTCTACTGTCATGGTGCTACAATGGAAAATGATCGATAACAGTAGATAGCCTGATGGCTAGATAATCACAGACTTGCTGTTCTAGTGCTCATTCTAACTACAGTTCACTGCAGGACAGGAATTTAATGTTGCGACCAATGTATTCTCCACCTTAGCACTTAAAGCGGAGTTCCACCCTAAAAATGAACTTTCTATTAACAATTTGCATTAATTTGCAGTAATGTAAAAAAAAAAAATCTTTTTTTACTCACTTCTGTCTGGCTGTTACTAGGCAGTATTTGTAATCTGCCTAGTTCTTGGTCCTAGGTGGTTCAACTTCCTGTCCTAAGACCCCATTGCCTCCTGGGAAATGATGACATTCATTTCCCAGGAGTCTCTGGGCATTACTGTGCCTAAAAGTCGCCCAGCATGCACCGCTCTCTTAAAACCAGGAAGAAAAAGGAACTGGGCTTCACATGCCCATACAGGTGATGGCCTTGGGCAAATGGAAAGGCAAATGGCTTCTCTTGAACACCATAGTTCAAAAATTAACAGTTAGCAGTTCTATAGTCTGCAATAACGGGGATCCTTCAAAGGTTACATTTCATAGGCTAGGTTTTTTTTCAGCCAGAATGTGGTGGAACTCTGTTCTGCCACTTCTAGCTCTCGCCCTCTGCTCCCTGCTCACTGCTGTCACAGAAGGCTTCTGTTTTTACCAGAACAGCTTTCCTCTCAGTGACTCTCACTGATCCCTGCCTGTTCTGCACTCTTGGCATGTACAAGGGAGATGCAGGTGTAGTGTGGACATAGGTGGAAATGGGCATCATGCGGTAGGCTGCCTGCTGCACTGTGATCTCCATCTGTGCCTGGGTGCAAAGATGTCTACCAATGATCTACTGCAAGTTAGAGAGAGGTGGGGCCACCTACACTGTGGAGAGGTACTAGACCAGTGTTGCCAACCATCCGTATTTTTACGGACAGTCCGTAAAAACGGGCACTTTTTCCCCCGTTCGTAAATGTCTGTGGTTGCCGGAATGTGGCAGTAAAAATAGCCAAGATCAGTTCGGCTTGGAACTGCGCATGGAGATTGGAGGCAGGGGGTTATAGTGGCTGCGGTGGCACCGCAGAGGGGGGTGAAGGCAGGGGGAGATTGGAGGCAGGGGGAGATTGGAGGCAGGGGGTATTGGTGGCACCGCAGAGGGAGATGGTGGCACAGCAGAGGGTGGGGGACGGAGACAGGGGTTGTTGGAGGCACCGCAGAGGGGAATGGAGGCAGGGGGTGATTGGAGGCAGGGGGCCTGGGGGAGATTGGAGGCAGGGGGAGATTGGAGGCAGAGGGAGATTGTGGCACTTCAGAGGGGGGTGAAGCCAGGGGGTGTTGGTGGCAGAGGATGATGGAGGCAGGGGGTGATGTGACTAAATAATTTGCCCTTATAATATCGAAAATAACAAAAATATGTTTTTTTACCTTAATATCTACCTTAAATCACATTGCTATTTGCCTAGCGTACTTGTTTGTAGCCTAAATACTGAATTTTGCACCTATCAATGTAATTTAGTAACTTTTGTGAAATGTCAGTAAAAACGTGAGTGCGCAAGTAAATTTCGGGTGTCGTGCCAGTAAATTTCAATCTAGTAGGTTGGCAACACTGTACTAGACCCAGGCTAGGTATTTTTTGAAAAGGAGGGTTGCAGGGATGTGAGGAAGCTTTGAGCACTGTGGAGGGAGGTGTGTGCAGAGTTGGGGGATTGGGGGAGAGTAGTGCAGAGGTCATAGCTGAAGAGAGTTGAAAGTGAGATGTGGGCAGCTTGTGAAAAAGAGCTGAACCCTGCATAGCACACCCCTAAACCCTGCACTCTGTCAATATCGCACATCTGAACCGTGCACTCTGTAGATAGCACACCCCTGAACTCTGCACTTTGTGCATAGGGCACCCTGAAACCTGCCTCCATATGTAGTGCACCCCTAAACTCTGTGCATAGGGCCCCCTGAAACTGTCCTCTGTACAGTCCCTGAACGCCTCACATAACGCACTCCTGATTATTATTGCCCCTTTAAGACCCTCCCACTGTTAATGCAATTTGGCTATATCGAATGTTCAATGTGGTTCGGTGGGGGGGGGGGAGTAGTTGAGTTCCCGCACCTATTTTCTGAGGGTAAAAAAACCCTGGATACATTTATATAGTCTGAGGCCTCGTACACACAACCGTTTTCCTCGAAAGAATCCATCAAGAAACTTGGTGGCAGAGCTTATTTGCCGAGGAAAACGGTCGTGTGTATGTTTTTCGTCGAGAAAACTGTCGAGAAACTCGACGAAAAAAAAAAGAGAACAAGTTCTCTTTTTCCTCGTCGGGAGTTTCAATTTCCTCGTCGTGTTTCTCATCGGGCTGGTTTACGACGAGAAACACGTTCGTGTGTATGCTCAGAATAAAGTATGAGATGGGAGCGCGCCAAAAGTAAAAGTAGGGTTTGTAATGGAGATAGCACATTTGTCACGCTGTAACAGACTGAAAAGCGCGAATCGTCTCTCACCAAACTTTTACTTAACACGCAGTAACATGAGATTAGCAAAAGCAGCCCCAAGGGTGGTGCTAATGGAATCAAAC
The DNA here is from genome assembly GCF_905171775.1 of Rana temporaria. Lineage (NCBI taxonomy): Eukaryota > Metazoa > Chordata > Amphibia > Anura > Ranidae > Rana > Rana temporaria. The sequence continues at coordinate 301,570,800 of NC_053493.1, read as the reverse complement.
TTACCCTTTATAGTGCCGTTGTATGTGTTGTACGTCACCGTGTTTGAGAACGAGATTTTGTCTTGACAGTGTGTACGCAAAGAAAGCTTGTCAAGATTCTCGACAAGACTGACAAGGAACTCGTCGAGGAAAATGATGTTTAATTTACGACGAGTTCCTCGGTCGTGTGTACGAGGCCTGACAGAGGGCAACCATAAAGCTGATGCAGCCCACGATGTAATTGAGTTTCACACCCCTGCTCTACACCAACGTCAATATTAAAGCCTAATTATTCCCTTATCGCTTCTATAACCCTGCACAATTTAGCAATGTGTGCAGGTTTATGTAACAATTGTTTGAATGGTGATTATTTACAATTAGAATTGTGCCTGCTACTCTGACTGCCACCTAGTGGCTATGATTGGTCAAAAAACTTGATTGGAAATCTTAGATAGTAGTGGTTTAACCACTTCAGCCCCAAAAAGGTTTTACCCCCCCCCCCCCCAATGACCAGGTAATTTTTTGTGATACAGCACTGCATTACTTTAACTGACAACTGCGCGGCCGCGCAAAACTGTACCCCAAAAAAATTTATGTCCTTTTTTCCCCACCAATAGAGCTTTCTTTTGGTGGTATTTGATCGCTTCTGTGGTTTTTATATTTTGCGCTACAAACAAAAAAACACAGACAAAAAGAAACAATATTTTTCACTTTTTGCCATATAACATACCAATTAGAAAAATGTAAACAAACAAATGTCTTCATCAATTTTGTTCAATATTTATTCTGCTACATATTTCTGGTGAAATAAAACCCAAATAAGCATATATTAATTGGTTTGCACAAAAGTTATCGCGTCTACAAACTATGGGATATTTTAATGGCATTTTTATTTATTTATTGCTTTATTATTTTTACTAGTAATGGCGGCAATCAGCGATTTTTAGCGAGACTGCGTCATTGCAGCAGACAGATCGGACACCTAACTGACACCTTTGAGGCCTCGTACACACTAGAGGATATCTAGAGGTCCGCCGGACCGTTTCCAGCGGATAAATCCTCTGGCGGATTTGGATCTGATGGCTGTATGACGCGGCGACGTGCGTGACCCTGGAAGGTAAATACTTCCACGCATGCGTCGAATCATTACGACGCATGCGAGGGAGGGGAGCGGACGGACTGATCCGGTGAGTCTGTACAGACGACCGGATCAGTCCGCTGGACTGGATTCCAGCGGTTAGATTTCTTAGTATGCTAAGACATTTTTATCCGCTGGGAATCCGTCGGCTGGATTTTTATCCGCTGGGAAATGTCCGCTAGGCCGTACACACGACCGGATCTATCTGCTGGAACTGATCCGCGGATCAATCCCAGCGGATAGATCCGGTCGTGTGTACGGGGCCTGACACTTTTTTGGGGACCAGTGACATTATTACAATGATCAGTGCTAAAAATCTGCACTAACACTGGCAGGGAAGGGCTTAACACCAGGTGCGATCAAAGGGTTAAGTGTGTCCCTAGGGAGTGCTTGCTTACTGTGTGGGGGGATGAACTCACTGGCTGGACAGAGAGATCCATGTTCCTGCTCAGCATGTCTGACAGGACGGCAGTCTAACTTGTTTACATCAGCAGATCGCCGCCCTGTCTCTCTGGGGAGCTATCGCGGGTGGCCAGCGGACATCGTGATTGGCTCCCGCTGTGGCCAATCAGCGCGCACACTTGTTGTCACTGGCTATTGTCGCTGGCGCCCCTGCTGGCTATTGCATGAAATGACATACCGGTACGTATATGCGGCCCAGTCTCCAAAAAGAGGGGATCATTTTCTGCTTCAGTGTGTCACAGTACATGTTGGCATTCATGGTTCCCTCAATGAACTGTAGCTCCCCAGTGCCAGTAGCACTCATGCAGCCCCAGACCATGACACTCCCACCACCATGCTTGACTGTAGGCAAGATATACTTGTCTTTGTACTCCTCACCTGTTTGATGCCACCACACACGCTTGACACTATCTGAACCATATAGGTTTATCTTGGTCTCATCAGACCACAGGACATGGTTCCAGTAATCAATGTCCTTAGTCTGTTTGTCTTCAGCAAACTGTTTGCGGGCTTTCTTATGCATCATCTTTAGAAGAGGCTTCCTTGTGGAATGACAGCCATGCAGACCAATTTGATGCAGTGTGCGGCGTATGGTCTGAGCACTGACATGCTGACCCCCCCACCCCTTCAACCTCTGCGGCAAGGCTGGCAGCACTCATACATCTATTTCCCAAAGACAACCTCTGGATATGATGTGAGCACGTGCACTCAACTTCTTTGGTCGACCATGGCGAGGCCTGTTCTGAGTAGAACCTGTCCTGTTATGTTACTGCTGTATGGTCTTGGCCACCGTGCTGCAGCACAGTTTCAGGGTCTTGGCAATCTTCTTATAGCCTAAGCCATCTTTATGTAGAGCAACAATTCATTTTTTTCAGATCCTCAGAGAGTTCTTTGCCATGAGGTTTCATGTTGAACTTCCAGTGACAAGTATAAGAGAATGAGAGCGATAACACCAAATTTAACACACCTGCTCCTCATTCACACCTGAGACCTTGTAACACTAACGTGTACTTACTTTTGTTGCCAGTGGTTTAGACATTAACGACTGTGTGTTGAGTTATTTTGAGGGGACAGCAAATTTACACTGTTATACAAGCTGTACACTCACTACTTTACATTGTAGCAAAGTGTATTTTTTCAGTGTTGTCACATTAAAAGGTATAATAAAATATTTACAAAATTGTGAGGGGTGTACTCACTTTTGTAAGATACTGTGTGGACACTTACCTGTCCAGGATCGGCTGTCGGGTGCAGCAGCTGCCATTCCTGGTAAGGGAACCCAGCAGTGAAGCCTTTCGGCTTCACAGCCGGTTTCCTACTGCGCATGCTCTTTCAGATTGGTTCGGTGGCGCAGGAAGGAGGAGGAGGCCGAACTTCTGGGAGACTGGGCTATGACGCAATCTCATGGAAGTGGAGAATGCTACCTGTCAAAAACAGGTACCTGTTCCCCCTCCCCCTGAAAGGTGCCAAATGTGGTACCGAAGGGGGGTAGGAGCTGGATAAGCGGAAGTTCCACTTTTACACACACAGCTCCCAGTCCTCGCTCTGTAACGAGCGATCGCGGGTGCCCGGCGGCGCCCGCTGGGAACGTGCGCGCGAGAGTCGGGAGCGAGCGGGGGGCGTGTGCGCGCCCCTATTGGCTGCTCAGCGAGATGACATATAGCTATGTGATCTCGCCCAGCAGAGCCGACCTGACGCCGTATAACTGCAGCGGCTGGTCGGCAAGCAGTTAATGCATCCTATGCGCCGGGGGGCAGGGCCAAGTCATACACCGGGTATGGCCGCCAAGTGTATCACACGTGAGCACGCCCGCAAGTAAACCCCCTCGGGAGAGAGCTTCCCAGAGGGGGTTAGCTTTTGCGCGAGGAGCCGCGAGAGCTGCCGTGGGACCCCAGAAGAGGAAGAACGAGGCCACTCTGTGCAAAACAAACTGCACAGTGGAGGTAAGTATGACATGTTTGTTATTTTTTTTTTTTTAAATTAACCTTTACTATCACTTTAGATAAGAAGGAAGAAAGATAGAAATAGAAGTACAATAAAGGAGTAAAGAGTTAGAGAATGAAGGTTTTTTTATTTTAATGCATTCTATGCATTAGGATAAAAAGCTTTCTGTGAGAAGCAGCCCCCCTCGGCCCCCCTAATACTTACCTGAGCCCCATCTCTATCCACCAATGTGCATGAATTCCTTGGCTGTCTGGGACTCTCCCTCCTGATTGGCTGAAACACATTGGCTCCCACTGCTGTCAATTAAATTGTACTTAGCCAATCGGGGGAGAGAGGGGGCGGGGCCGAACCATGGTTTCTGTGTCTGAATAGACACATGGAGCTGTGGCTTGGCTTGGATCCTCCCATAGCAAACTGCTTGCTGTAGGGGCACTTGACAGGAGGGAGGGGCCAGGGGCACAGGAGGATCCGGGCTGCTCTGTGCAAAACCATTTCACAGAGCAGGTAAGTATAACATGTTTTTTATTTTTTAAGAGAAAAAAAACATAGTTTAGTATCACTTTAAGTTAATAGATGCAATAATAATTCCAAATATATTCTCACTAGAAATGCACTATTTTTTTACTTTAAAAGTAAGCACTTCTCTACTATTGATTCTACAGAATAAAGCTGTAAAAGCTGCACATTTTACCTAATAAGCAATTCAAATGTTTTAATGAATTGAAGGTCCTTGATGAAAGTGACATCACCGATAACAAAGTGTGTAAAGCAGCAGATGTGTGACCTTGCATAGTTCCCATTATTTTTTCTAATTGTAGATTGTTTTTGTACAAGGTTTTGGAAAGCAAAAAAAAAAAAATATGTTAACATGGTAAACTCATGTGAACCTTGAAAAACTGCTGGTGCTGTGCACAAGACAAATACAGTGCCTGAAAGTCCAGTGTAACCTTTACAGCAGCAGATAATTATAAAATATGGATTTATGTTATAAAATACACCCTGTCACCAGAGAAAGTTATTTAAGAGATATGCTAGTCACTGAGTAGGTTTAGCTTACACTGGCAGAAGTGAAGCTGAATTTGAAGGGAAGTTCTTATTGTCATGTTAACCATGAAATGAATTTAAAGTGGTTCTAAAGGCTGAAGGTTTTTTACCTTCATACATTGCATGCATGAAGATAAAAAACCTATGTGCAGCTCCCTCCAGTCACACCCCCCCCCCCCCCCCATACTTACTGTACTTGAGCTCAATCTCGATCCAGCGATGTGCATGAAAGCAACTGCTCTCCCAGCTCTCTTCCTTTCCTTCTGATTGGCTCAGACACAGCAGCAAGGGCCATTGGAAGTAGTGGGGGCAGGGCTAAGCCTTATTCTGTGTGTCAATGGACACACAGAGAGGGGCTCGGAAACAAGCATGCTCGAGTGCCCTCATGGCAATTCTATGGGGACACTAAGCAGGAGGGAGGAGCCCAGAGTACCGGCGGGGGACCTGACAAGAGGAGGATCAGGGCAGCTCTGTGAAAAAACATTAGTCAGAGTGGGTAAATATGGCATGTTTGTTATTTAAAGTGTTACTCCACCTTTGTTGAGGAAAAAACATCCCTCCGTGTGATCTATTACATTGCAATGATTTTAACAAACTCTGTTGCAGATTCCTACCTTTTGGTATTCTGAAGAAATCCCTGTGTGTTTGTCTGTATCCATGTGGAAAAATGAGTCTAAGGCCCCGTACACACGTCCGAGGAATTTGACGTGCCAAACACATCGAGTTCCTCGTCGAGTTCAGTGTTGAAGCCGCGGAGGATCTCGGCGGGCCGAATTTCCTCATTGAACAACGAGGAAATAGAGAACATGTTCTCTATTTGGCCCGACGAGTTCCTCGTCGGCTTCCTCGCTGAAAAGTGTACACACGACCGAGTTTCTCGGCAGAATACAGCTCCGATCGAGTTTCTGGCTGAATTCTGCCGAGAAACTCGGTCGTGTGTACGGGGCCTGATGGGAGTGGTTTCAGAATTATCAATCAGCTGTACACCTGCAGAGCTCTAATGAGGAAAGCTGCTGGGCCTGCATCCCTTTAGACGTAATTTCCTATTCAGAGTATCTCACCAAAAATGAAATTTTTGTTGCAGGTGATGCCTTAATTCTGACTAGTATATTAGTGCAAAATTATGAGAAAATCAGTGAGCTAATCACACAAGCAGGAAATTATGTTTCTGGGGTGGCGGTCTGTATACATTCTGCATTGCATTTTTAGCAAATTACAGAGCTGCAGATTGAAAAGGAAAGGCAATTTTTAATATCATTCAATTACAATAGGACTTGTGTCGCAATTGTATTCGCTATATTCTTTTTTCTTAATTTGCTATATTTGTTTCCAAACGAAAGTGGATTTGCTCTTTAGAGCCGGTTCACACTTAGGCGGCACGACTTTGGGGGCGACTCTGCAAGGCGTCCTGAAGACGACTTCAGAGGCGACCTGCAAAATGACAATGCAGGTCGCCCCGAGACGCCCCCAAAGTCGTACAAGAACCTTTTTCTAAGTCGGAGCAACTTGCGTTGCTCCTATTAGAACAGTTCTATTGCATAGAATGGGATGCGACTCGTCAGGCGGCTGAGCCCCAGTGTGAACCAGCTCTTAAAAAAACATTCCTTGCAAAATCAACACAAGGAACATTACTCACAAACTACAGTATGTCATATGTCCCTTCTGCTGCTGTCTCCTTCTTTAGTGGAATGCTTTGATTCACCCCTTTTACTCCCACCACCATAATCTTCCAGTGCAGCAGGATTTAATTGTGCCCCCAGAGCTGTGACAGGTATTCATCAAGAGTACCCAACTATGCCCACCCAGCTCCTCCCTTCATAGAAACTGTGCTACAGCCAGGGCCGATCCACCCTATAGGCTCACTATGCAAGCCGCTTAGGGGCCCGCAAAGCTGCAGGGGGCACCCCAAATTACTAGAGGCCCCGCCTGGTGAGAAGTCATTTTTGGCCCCTCATCCCGCTTCTCAACTTCCTGGCTGCATGGGAGAAGAGGTAAGAAGTCAGCACCCCCCGCTTCTCACTTTAATGTAAGATGTCAGTTTCGATAGCAGAACACCCCCTCCCCCTGCTTCTCAACTTTAATATTTAATGTTACATGTCACTGTCGGCAGTGCCCCCCCCCCCCCCCCACTTCTCAACTTTAATGTGACATGCCATTTTGCTTAGGGCTCCAGGGAGGTCAGGATCGGCACTGGCTACAGCTGTTAGTATATCTAACACTATACTGAAAATGCTGCTGTCCAAATCTGCCCCCGGTGATCATTCATCCAGAGTGGGGGCTACTCTAACACAGGTCATCTGTTATTGGCCAGATCACCAGGTGAAAACAGAGGAAAAAAAACTAAAAAGGGAAAATAATGCAGCCATCACATTTAATGATTAGAAAGCTGAAATATATAATATGTTTGGATGATGGAAGTCAGCTGAGCTTCACCTCATTCACTAAGCTCGGGTCATACTTTACAAGTGAACAGTGTATTTGCCTTTAGAAAATCAACCTGGTTAGGCTCCACGTGTGATGGAGATGGCTTTGTGCCATATTTGACATAGTTGTGGCAGCAGTGGCATGTGCTGGTCTGTTCATGTCAGCTGCTCTTCTGAAGCTCAGTCTCAGACTGTTAGGAGGAAGCCCCTCAGTAGTGGCAGAAGTCAATGGAATAGAGTGAGGAGTCACAGTGGATGATGGAGATGAGAGGCAAATCAACAAGTTGAGCCAGGCATGAACTAACTGCAATGTGCAGTACAATATGGAAATATTAGTCAGTACAAAACATGCACACACACATAGAGTTCCAAAAGTGAATCATACTCACATAGCAGAGAAACATTCAAGTGTCTTTGCATCTGACAACAGTGAAAGAAACATCTATAGGAAGAATCAAACATGATTGTTCCAGCTATGCCATTTGATATAAATCACACCCACCTTTAGCATGGTGCACACCCACCTAGTTTCCCCCCATTCAGATTTTGCAACTCTGCTAAACCCATGTATTAAATAAACAGTGATCCAGCAAATTCTCACTACAGTGTCAGTAGTATAATTGTGAACCACATAACAAGTGTAGCACCCTCCCAGGTTTAGGGTAGGTTGCTAGGTAAATTTAGTTTGGCAGCATACCAGGGTCCAGCTCGCTGGAGGAGGCTCCTGTCTAGGGGGGCCTTGCCCTCCTGGGCAGTAGCCAGGAGAGAGGGCCAGTTGAAGACATCGAGGGCCCAGCTAGGATTTGCTGGGGGGGCCTAAACAAAGAGCATCCCAGGAATCCAAGGGGTCAGGGGGAAGCTTACAGGAGGAGAGCCAGGAAGAAAACTGTGGGAGAGAGCCCAAGTTATCCAGAGTCTTCATCTCCGTCCCGGGAAAGAGCCTGGTGGACAGTGGCAGCTCTTCATGCAGGGCACACGGGCGCCGCCTCCCTAATCCATGTGCCTGGCCCCTAATCTACATGCAGGATTTCAAGGTTTTTATTTTGGAAGCACATAATTGGCTTAAAAAAGGGTGGGCTCAGGGCGCAGAGCACTGCTCCCTGAGCCCACCCAGTTTTGTAACATTAGCAAATTAATATTTGCTAATGTCTTCCTGTTTCTCCTCCCAGCCAATCAGGAAGCGGGTCCTGAGACTCGATTGGCTGGGAGTCTTAAGACACCAGGGCTGGCTAGGAGGGGGCCGCAGGCTGCCCCCCCCCCCAAAGAAAATTTAAGCATCAGCCGCCACTGCTGGTGGATATCGACAGGAAGCAACAGATGAACTTGTGGCTGAATGAGTACAAGATCCCAGTTCTGCAAGAGTGACCATGTGGTGCTCTAGTCTCTTGGAAGAGGACAGGTCACAGGCAGTATGGAGTTTTCGTGGGACTTTTGCTGGGAGAGTACAGCAAGAAGCAATGCAAAACAGTACAGCCGAGCAGGGGTGAAATACAGTCAGGTGTTGTATAAGTGCAGCTGGAGTTTTTCAAAAGTTAGGTAAAAGCCAGGTTCTGTTAAATTCAAGCTCTAAAATTCTGGGGAATGCCATGTTCCCTATCCCCATCAAAGTTCATGGGGCCAGATCCACAGCCAGCGGGCTTAACTTAAATGTTCCTATTTAAGTTACACTGCCGCAAAATTTCTACCTAAGTGCCCGATCCACAAAGCACTTACCTAGAAATTTGCAGCTGTGTAACTTAAATCCGTCCGGCGCAAAGCGTGCCCAATCTAATGGGGCGAGTCCCATTTAAATTAGGCGCGCTCCCGCGCCGGACGTACTGCGCATGCTCCCGATGCTATTTTTCCGACGTGCTTTGCGCGGATTTACGTTGCGCCGAGTTTTGAGAATCGCGACGGGTGTAAAAGAAAAAAAAAGAGTTGCGGCGGGAAAAAAATTTTTTTAAAAAAAATTGGACAGCGACGCGGGAAAGAAGGGTATACTTTTACATGGTGTACTAAGTTTACACTTTGTAAAAGCAGCCCTAATTTTGCGACGGCAAACTAACACTTACGGAAAAAAAACGAAGGGAAAAAGCTTTGTGGATCTCCGTAAGTACTAATTTGCATACCCGACGCGGAATTTCGACGAGAAATGCCCCCAGCGGCGGCCGAGGTACTGCATCCTAAGATCCGACAGTGTAAAACTATTACACCTGCCGGATCTTAGGAATATCTATGCGTAACTGATTCTATGAATCAGCCGCATAGATAGAAACAGAGATACGACGGCGTATCAGTAGATACGCCTGCGTATCCCTTTTGTGGATCTGGCCCATTGTTCCCCAATAAACTCACAAAAATAAATTCCTGGACTGATTCTTGAGCCAGCAAAAGTCCATAATTCTAAATCTTTCCACGCTAAAAGTCACCATACATCTTCTTTGGATATATTTATTTATCGATCAATCGTAGGTCTCAATGTATTCTTTGTGTCTGCATTCCTCTTAAAGAAGATGCAAACCACAACTACAAAAACATTGTATTTCATAAACAATTTCCATGTTTAAAAAAAAGAAAAAAAAACGTGTTTTTACTTTTTTTTATTTGTTCTGGATCCCAATCTCCAGCGGTGAGTGCCTGGTATTTCTCAGGGCAGGTAATCTGATGGTAACACTAGTAAATAATGCCCTTGTAATGTGTTTTGAAACAGTTATTTGCAATCTCCATCATACAGTACACCTATCTGACAGGGTCACAATATAGCAGCACTATTGGGAAAGGGGAGCTCTGGATCAAGTTTTCACTGACCAGATCCAGATCCCCAAGAAAAATAGAGTAAAAAAAAGTATAAAATGTAAAAGAAAAGAAAAGAAATCAATAAAAATAAATGTTATATGAGGGGAGTTCAAGTCAAGACTTATTTATACTGGTATAAAAAGGGATGCTAGTGTGATGGTACTACAGGAAGTAGTAACTGGCAAGTGTGTTCTATTACTGATAGGCGGCGCACATGTGGCGGGCCAGTCCAGAGACCGTTAATCAAGATGGCTGACAACAGTGTTAGTGCGTTCATGGAACAGCACCACCACAGACTCACCACCACCATAATTTTTTTTGAACAATTGAGTCTGCAGGTAAAGTGATGGCAACAGATTTATTGTAAATTCCCAACCATGAAGACCTATGATCTGAATGACATTTGTAGTAGGCAAATATAATGTCATTCACACACTTGTAAAAAAGTTGCCATGGTGCTAATTTGTGTCTTCGCCAACCCAACTTGATCTTATCTGAATGTTATGCTAACAATTTACACAGAGCAATTTTTTTGTTTTACCTGTGTACATCGTAGTGTTGAAAGGGAAATAAAGCTGTCCTAAAGAAAAATCTAAACCTTCACATTTGCCATTTTGTTATGTAACATAAAAATCACACTTATATGATATCATTTAATCAGCAGACTTTGAAGGTAACATTTTTGTGTACACACCTAGGGTTGCGCAAATGATATAAAAACCTTTTTTCACATTTTCATACTTGACGTGATTGTAGCCGTATTACATTTTCACAATTTATTTTTTTTAAACTTGTTTCTTCGTATGGTTTGTATTTATTTATATATTTGGGACGTGACATATTTGCCAAATACATATGCTGTGCTTCCTGCTTATAATTCTGCACAATGTATGCTTCACGACTCCTCTCTGTGCAGTTCTAATGACCTTGAAATACATATGACCACTAGAGGGAGAGTTTACAATAAAAAAAACGAATCATAGAACAGCAAGCATGAAAAAATAATCAAGTGATGTACAAAATTAGTAAAAAAAGAGAAAAAACACTGCGCTAAACAAAAAATAAATACGTGAAAGTGCTGCTAGTACCAAAAAATACTGATACGTATATTGGAGAAATAAAGAAAAAAGGAAGGTGCAGCGCAAATTCTCGTGAATAAGATTTCTGATGTGATACCAGAAAAATATAAACGTGATAACAAAACACAAAATAATAAAGGTGACCCAAAATGATAAAGGTCAACTGCTATACATCACTAGAAGTGAACAATTGACTGAAAAAATTATTATTAATGCAGGTGAAAAATCACAAGTGAATATATATATATATATGTATAGAGTAGAAAATGTTCATATATGTATGAAAATAAACAATAGTGCAAGAAAAATAGCTTCAAGTGAAGTGTGAGTCCATATGCTCCCAAATGTCTTAAAGAAAACTTCTTTGAGAAAGTGAATTCCACAACGAATATCTTCAGAGAGGGGAAAATACAGGGCTGACACCACCTTCCACCAGAGGCACACCCAAGTGATAAATCAAGCCCCTTACCAGATATGATGACCACAGCGGTGGTCAGGCTGTACCCGGATATATTTAAAGTCACCCAAATGACTATATATGGCACACTGGAGCTGCTTCAAAGCTGGATCCAAACGACCAGAACGGATGGATGGCTTGCTTTCAGCTCCGCTCAGGCCATGCATGTTCTTTGCATGGCCCGAGCGGAGCTGAAAGCAAGCCATCCGTTCTGGTCGTTTGAATCCAGCTTTGAAGCAGCTCCAGTGTGCCATATATAGTCATTTGGGAGCATATGGACTCACACTTCACTTGAAGCTATTTTTCTTGCACTATTGTTTATTTTCATACATATATGAACATTTTTTACTCTATACATATATATATATATTCACTTGTGATTTTTCACCTGCATTAATAATATTTTTTTCAGTCAAGTGTTCACTTCTAGTGATGTATAGCAGTTGACCTTTATCATTTTGGGTCACCTTTATTATTTTGTGTTTTGTTATCACGTTTATATTTTTCTGATGTACAAAATTACATAAAAGTAAAAAAATTACGTAAAGTTAAAAATTACAATTATAATTCAAAATGTTTACTAAAAACACAGTATGGTATCTCTTTAAGTGAACAGTTAATAAGCTGTGCTGTTATTGGTTCCAAATGTGAAATTTATGAAAAAAAAAAAATTAAATCCCCGTAAAGAATATGAATGAAGCCTGCAGGACAAATGTCCAAGTTCTGTATACCAGATACCAGCAAGCCTTTGAACACAATGCATTCCCTTCCAAATGAGAAGTCCCCGACTGGTAGGTAATGAGAGGTCATCTTCCGTGCATGTACTGCTACCAGATCCTGATATTGTGTACATTTTACTGATGATTTTTGCTCTGAGCACAGTTTTGAATTAGTTCTGTTAGCCACTGATTTGCAGAACACATAAAGAAAATATAGAAATATTTCCATACATCCACATTCTATTTAGCAGGCACAATACAATGACTGTCAAACATGAGTCATTATTAGCTCTCTTTTACAATATATTGCATGTACAACTAGTTAGCAATTCAACAAGCATGTCAACATCTCTTATTTTAGTAATTAGAATGAAACTAGCACATACTCAAACAGAAGCCTATAAAAAGCAAAGACTGTTATCGTGTACTGGATGGAGCGGAGGTGAAGGAAACAATGAGGCTTTAAGCAAGTGGAGTGGTTATCAGATTGCCATCATGAAACAGGAATCATGCTGCTTTTTCTCCGCACATGTGAGTAAAGCAAGGTGTATGGTACCAGGCTGTGCTATAGACAGTCCTTGTCTCCGTCTGTTTGAACGGCATATTGACTTAGGGCGGGGTTACAGCTCATGAGATGTGACTAGGCTGTTGCCTTAGCTTCTGATAACTATAAATCATAACTTTTGTCACAAACCTCTTTGTTTCTGCCACTGTTGCTGTTTTGTGCTTCTTATTCTATTACAGAATGCAGGTGCTACTTTTGTTCTTTAGGTAACTATTCTTCATTGAGGCTTCAAACGGAAGTAAAGAACAATGATTGCCTAACAAGCTTGGAAACATGACATGTTGGGGTAAATGCTGGATAGAGATGATGCTGGGGTTCATTGCTACCATGCATTCAAGGCAAATTATTTTGGGTTCAAGATTTGTGGCCCACTTCTGTGCAGATTCGCCACTAAAAACTTTTTTTTAAACCTTAATGAACTATATGACCTTTGAATTATGGCCAGCAGGCTTAGAAGGACCAATAGGGGTTGTTTTTTCTTTTAAAAGCCAACCCCCCCCCCCTTGCTGTTAAAAATAAGCCAGCCCCCCCTGCCCTATTATAAAAGAGGGGCACAGAGCAGTAAATTAGAAGCTGTTTTACAAAAATCATAGGGACCCCTGACATACTGCATAGGGGGAGATTAGGGTCAGCTACAAAAGTGTACTTTAATTTTAATGGCTAGCTCTTTGGGTAATAAACCTTCCGTTTTGTTCTTACTATTGGGGGCATTTTTCATTATGCCTTCTGCCTTACAGGTGAGCAAAAAAAAAAATTGTTATAGTACTATACAACCGCTTTAAGGTCAAGGCTTCACTTTAAAAGATGGGCTTTTGTTTCAGGGTTTCGTATTTGAAGGTTTTAATTAATTTCAGGTACATAATGTTTATTGAAGTTTTGTGGAAAAGACAAGGAGGGGGAAAATGGTACATGAAAGAGAACAAACATGCAACAATTGTGGCTCTATCATATCGACACAAGGTTCATAAAAACTAATACAATAAAACAAAAGGCATTGGTTGCAGGCCATATGTCAGATAACACAATGGGATATGGAAAAAGAAGAGCCCAATAGTCCGCTATTGTCCCCAGTGATACATCCTGCTGGATTTTGGACCAGTCCTCTAGAACAGTGGTCATCAACCCTGTCCTGCAGGGCCCACTAACAGGCCAGGTTTGCAAGATAACTGAAATACATCACAGGTGATATCATTTTGCTGCTCAGTGATTGCAGTATTCTAGGCTGCAACTCCCCAAGGTAATACATAAAACCTGGCCTGTTAGTTTGCCATGCAGGACAGGGTTGATGACCACTGCTCTAGAAGGTAAGAGAGCTGGCTGGATCTCAGCATTTGGACAGCAGTAGGACATTAATATTGTAAGTGTGGACTGAGCCTATCGCAGGACTGACAGACGATGTCTGAGGTATGAAGCAAAATTACAAATGCTCTGTCATTTAAAAAAAAAGGAAAATTTCATTTGGCTAAAGTAATGTTCTCATCTTGGATTATGCGAGGACCATCAGTGGGATACTGCTAAAGAGAAAATGGGCAAGGGAAAAAAAAGGAGGGGGAAGGAATTTGGGCCAAGGTCCTATTACAAGCATGGGTGTTGGAAGAACCAGGGAAAATAAGAAAAACAAGAGGGGAATAAAGAAAATTGAGAAATGAAATGGAGGTGTAGTGGGAGCAAAAGAGGCAGCACAGGGACCAGCTTGTAGAAGGAAGGGGGAGGGTGGGGTACCCCCGAGGCCACCCAAATAGGCCAAGAAATGGCCCTTGGTTCTTATTACAGGTCCAGGAGACTCACCGTGGCTGGTAAAGGCAAAGACTAATCAAGCCATGGCTGTTTCTAGGAAATTAGTATCTAGTTAATGAACATGCCCTGAATGCAATTCCTTACTTCAGCAAAGCTGAGGGTGAGAGACTTTCATGACCAGGCAATTGTTTGTTTTGTTGCCACAAAGATAAAGGTGATCAGATTTCTATCACAATGCCAAACAGCTACAATGGGCTTGTGCAAAAGAGCTTTTAAGGGGCATATGCATAGGTTAACTTGAAGGATCATATTTATCATTGTGTATACATGGATCCAGACATTTCATATTGGGACACACCCACCAGATGTGTTTCATATCATCCAGTTCTGGGCAGCCACTAAAAAATGGGAAAGTAAATGAGGGAAGGCATTTGGCAATTCTGGCAGGAGTAAAATACTAGTAGAAAAACAAGCTGCGCAACTAATAAGATAATTCAAACAAAAACCAGCGACTATATATAGTGAGGAAAATAACTATTTGAACACCCTGCTATTTTGCAAGTTCTCCCACTTGGAAATCATGGAGGGGTCTGAAATTGTTATCGTAGGTGCATGTCCACTGTGAGAGACATAATCAAAAAAAAAATCCAGAAATCACAATGTATGATTTTTTTAACTATTTATTTGTATGATACAGCTGCAAATAAGTATTTGAACACCTGAGAAAATCAATGTTAATATTTGGTACAGTAGCCATTGTTTGCAATTACAGAGGTCAAACGTTTCTTGTAGTTTTTCACCAGGTTTGCACACACTGGAGGAGGGATTTTGGCCCACTCCTCCACACAGATCTTCTCTAGATCAGTCAGGTTTCTGGGCTGTCGCTGAGAAACACAGAGTTTGAGCTCCCTCCAAAGATTCTCTATTGGATTTAGGTCTGGAGACTGGCTAGGCCACGCCAGAACCTTGATATGCTTCTTACAGAGCCACTCCTTGGTTATCCTGGCTGTGTGCTTAGGGTCATTGTCATGTTGGAAGACCCAGCCTCGACCCATCTTCAAAGCTCTAACTGAGGGAAGGAGGTTGTTGCCCAAAATCTCGCAATACATGGCCCCGGTCATCCTCTCCTTAATACAGTGCAGTCGCCCTGTCCCATGTGCAGAAAAACACCCCCAAAGCATGATGCTACCACCCCCATGCTTCACAGTAGGGATGGTGTTCTTGGGATGGTACTCATCATTCTTCTTCCTCCAAACACGGTTAGTGGAATTATGACCAAAAAGTTCTATTTTGGTCTCATCTGACCACATGACTTTCTCCCATGACTCCTCTGGATCATCCAAATGGTCATTGGCAAACTTAAGACGGGCCTTGACATGTGCTGGTTTAAGCAGGGGAACCTTCCGTGCCATGCATGATTTCAAACCAATGACGTCTTAGTGTATTACCAACAGTAACCTTGGAAACGGTGGTCCCAGCTCTTTTCAGGTCATTGACCAGCTCCTCCCGTGTAGTCCTGGGCTGATTTCTCACCTTTATTAGGATCATTGAGACCCCACGAGGTGAGATTTTGCATGGAGCCCCAGTCCGAGGGAGATTGACAGTCATGTTTAGCTTCTTCCATTTTCTAATGATTGCTCCAACAGTGGACCTTTTTTCACCAAGCTGCTTGGCAATTTCCCCGTAGCCCTTTCCAGCCTTGTGGAGGTGTACAATTTTGTCTCTAGTGTCTTTGGACAGCTCTTTGGTCTTGGCCATGTTAGTAGTTCGATTCTTACTGATTGTATGGGGTGGACAGGTGTCTTTATGCAGCTAATGACCTCAAACAGGTGCATCTAATTTAGGATAATAAATGGAGTGGAGGTGGACATTTTAAAGGCAGACTAACAGGTCTTTGAGGGTCAGAATTCTAGCTGATAGACAGGTGTTCAAATACTTATTTGCAGCTGTATCATACAAATAAATAGTTAAAAAATCATAAATTGTGATTTCTGGAATTTTTTTTTTTTTATTATGTCTCTCACAGTGGACATGCACCTACGATGACAATTTCAGACCCCTCCATGATTTCCAAGTGGGAGAACTTGCAAAATAGCAGGGTGTTCAAATACTTATTTTCCTCACTGTATATTGCAAAACTAGTGGATGTGTTGGAATCACAAACACAAATAGGTGACCCTATTTGAATTAAATAAAGAAAAGTCCCAGTGAAAAAAAGGAGTGAGCAAATCAATGTCCTATTTTCAAAAGAAAGGACGCTTCATATGGTGGTTTAGTAGTTGGAAATATGCTGCTCTCCCACAGGTATAATAGTGACATCAAACCAAAAAAGGAACCACAGAACAGTGATGGGATAGAAAGGAAATCCTCCACCTTCCAAACAAACTGCCTCTTACCGAAAGGGAAGATCCCAACCAGAGATCTTCTGTTGGCGTGTGGCTTTCAAACCCAGCCTAGAGATCTATGTAGCAAGATGTCGTTACTCCGATGTCAAATGGATCTCCCACCGCTCACAAATGGTCAGGTATGAAGGGAGCCAAGTGAGGAAGGAAAGAAGGCTGACATAGCGTAATCCAGTAAAAACTTTTTAATGTATAAAATAAGTAAAATCGCACTTACAATATGAAGATATAAAAATCGCATGTGAAAATTTGTAGCCGGCCGGCTAACATAGCCCGTTCACTCCGGGACTCAGTGTGCAGTGATGATGTCAGCACACCGCTTCACCCTACGTCGTTTCGTCTCAATAGACTTCGTCCTGGAGTAAAATACTGCCAAGCTAATACTTTGAAAGAATTCTCAAGCGCTAACACATTGTGGGAGCTTTTCAACAGTGCCACTCAGATGTTACACAATTCATGGATGCCACTGAGATCCAGCTCCGATTTAGCACAATAGAGAAGAGGTTGGCTTAAAGAGTTGTTCAAGATAGATATACAGAGCAGGAAAACCAGTTTGCACGTGGATGAAAATGATTTGCATCTAGATATAATTTTAGGTTAAGCAGTTTATTTTTATTTTGCTGCAAGGCAATGTTTTTTAGGTTTTTGATTGTCCTTTGGTTCCAGAGCCATTAAGGAGCCACAGCATTTACAGGTGCCCTAGTCATGTATAAAATTAACAAATTTATGAAAATGTGCTTATTTAATAATTAAAGTTGGCATCAAGCTGATCATCCTGAAATGTCCTGGGTACAACATCTCAAAAAATATTCTTACAAACTTAAAATAAATCTAACCAATTGTATATAGACTTCAAGCAGGTGTGTGTCAAAAAAATAAGCTATCTCTCAATGGGACAGAAGGTTTTATCATGAAAGATTCCCAGAACTTTGGTTGTAGGGGGAAGGATATTAGACAGTACTGGGTATTTTGCTGTTGTGTAACTGAATAATAGTATATTGTCTTAACAGTATATTGCCAAAATTCAGTCCTACGCTAGAAAAGGGCAGCGTGAAAGTATGAATATGACTGTTTGCTTATACAGTAATACATACAGCCTTTACCAAAGAATTGCTGATAAATAATTCTCAGTATTTTTTAGATTGAAAAATATGTTTTAAATAACATCTATTGTCTAGAAAGTACATGCGTTATATAATAATGATGTAAGCATATAGATTTAATAAATTGATTCAGAATTAATAGCTTATGACAGTGAGGCTGGTACAGAGTTGCAACTCCCAGTGAACTCTGCCAGATAAAACAAAATGAAATGATTTTCAACAAACTGAAGGGAGTTTTTTTTTCACATCAAGGTCAAAATAAAACTTTTGTAATAAAGTCTCTTATAAAGAAATATTTATATTATCCTATACACACTGGAGTAATTCTAGACATATTTATAATCCAGTTGATTTATACTAAGGGAAACTGCATAAGGACATTACCTTTATTAATTTAATATTTATAATGGAAAGAAATATGAGTGCACTCAGCTCATGAAGGTGCAATGCTTTCATCAATGTTCTTCATTGAGGTGCAATCCTTTCCATGACAAATTTTACAAAAAAAACAATAAACTCGATTTTCGACTTGATATGAGCTAAATGTGAATAGATTAATTTGCTTACTGATTAGAAGGAAGAGAGTTTTCCTACCACAATCTCCACTTCATCCTCTAATGTGACCATCGCAAGAGATGAGAAAAAATAAGTGTTTTTCGATTTTGGAGGAAATCTGGGGAGTTAGGAAAAATTTTGGTATGAGGAGAAATGTACTGAAGTCAATTGGAAAAGCAAAATTAAGGTAATTTTTGTTGGTTTTTAAGGGTGCAACAAACTTTAAATGGCTGTTAAAGGTTACTTGAGACACTTTTTTTTCAATTCTTTCATTTTCATTGCAAGGCAACAGTACAGAAAATATGCATATATACAGTGGGGCAAAACAGTATTTAGTCAGCCACCAATTGTGCAAGTTCTCCCACTTAAAAAGTTGAGAGAGACCTGTAATTGTCATCATAGGTATACCTCAACTATGAGAGACAAAATGTGGAAACAAATCCAGACAATCACATTGTCTGATTTGGAAAGAATTTATTTGCAAATTATGGTGGAAAATAAGTATTTGGTCACCTACAAACAAGCAAGATTTCTGTCTCTCACAGACCTGTATCTTCTTCTTTAAGAGTCTCCTCTGTCCTCCACTCATTACCTGTATTAATGGCACCTGTTTGAACTTGTTATCAGTATAAAAGACACCTGACCACAACCTCAAACAGTCACACTCCAAACTCCACTATGGTGAAGACCAAAGAGCTGTCGAAGGACGCCAGAAACAAAATTGCAGACCTGCACCAGGCTGGGAAGACTGAATCTGCAATTGGCAAGCAGCTTGGTGTGAAGAAATCAACTGTGGGAGCAATCATTAGAAAATGGAAGACATACAAGACCACTGATAATCTCCCTCGATCTGGGGCTCCACGCAAGATCTCACCCCGTGGGGTCAAAATGATCACACGAACAGTGAGCAAAAATCCCAGAACCACACAAGGGGGGACCTAGTGAATGACCTGCAGAGAGCTGGGACCAACGTAACAAAGGCTACCATCACACTATGCCGCCAGGGACTCAGATCCTGCAGCGCCAGACGTGTCCCCCTGCTTAAGCCAGTACATGTCCGGGCCCGTCTGAGGTTTGCTAGAGAGCATTTGGATGATCCAGAAGAGGATTGGGAGAATGTCATATGTTCAGATGAAACCAAAGTAGAACTGTTTGGTAGAAATACAACTCGTCGTGTTTGGAGGAGAGAGAATGCTGAGTTGCAACTAAAGAACACCATACCTACTGTGAAGCATGGGGTTGACAACATCATGCTTTGGGGCTGTTTCTCTGCAAAGGGAACAGGACGACTGATCAGTGTACATGAAAGAATGAATGGGGCCATGTATCGTGAGATTTTGAGTGCAAACCTCCTCCCATCAGCAAGGGCATTGAAGATGAAACGTTGCTGGGTCTTTCATAATGACAATGATCCCAAACACACCGCCCAGGCAACGAAGGAGTGGCTTCGTTAGAAGCATTGCAAGGTCCTGGAGTGGCTTAGCCAGTCTCCAGATCTCAACCCCATAGAAAACCTTTGGAGGGAGTTGAAAGTCTGTGTTGCCCAACGACAGCCCCAAAACATCACTGCTCTAGAGGAGATCTGCATGGAGGAATAGGTCAACATATCAGCAACAGGGTGTGACAACTTCGTGAAGACTTACAGAAAACGTTTAAACTCTGTCATTGCCAACAAAGGATATATAACAAAATATTCAGAAGAACATTTGATATTGACCAAATACTTATTTTCCACCATACTTTGCAAATAAATGTGTTTCCACATTTTGTCTCTCATAGTTGAGGTATACCTATGATGACAATTACAGGCCTCTCTCATATTTTTAAGTGGGAGAACTTGCACAATTGATGGCTGACTAAATACTTTTTTGCCCCACTGTAACTGACATGTGCTTACTGTATATATAGATGTACAGTATATACAGATGGAATAGTACCAGATAAGAAACAGGGTTCAACAACAGGAGGCCCATAGGCCCATAGCCATCCTTCATAGACTTCAAATTTTGCAGACCAGCAGTGCAACCTCCAGACGCCCCAAATGGAGGTTGCACTGAAAATTTTAATTTGTGCCAGTAAAACCACTTTTTGAGAAATTTGTCCCGAAGGCCCCCCTCTGTGGCCATCAGGTCCTCCATTTAATTATTTTCTGCAGTCCTTTTTAGCCAAATGGAGATTGATGGTGCTTGCAACTGCTTCCAATGGAACAGTATGCAGCCCTTCGTAGCCGTAAGAAAAATTGGTATAATAGAACATCTACGGGTCCTTGCCGAGTTCTGGTGATGATGCAGAAGAAAGAACGCTGGGTCCCACGTTATAACGTGATCAGTGAATTTCAGAGTGATTGAAACACTTTTAACCATCCTAGACTTGTTCTTGTGCCATTTGTGTGCATTTTAATGCTTCCTCATTTTTCTTTGCAAACCTTATCTGGAATCCTCTGTGCACTTATGGGTAAAAACTGCTGTAGTGTGGTAGAGACTTTTCAAAACCATATATATGAAGATGTATATGTCATTCTTTTATAAGGCTTTTCTTATTTATGAGATGTCGTTGGTCAACTGTCCTGTTTTTCTTAATCAACAGAGTGACTCGTTGTTAGAGTTCAACTAACAAAAGGATTATAAACCTATAATAACATAGGGAGGTTATCTCAAAGGGATGGGGATCTGATAAGCTTAGAGCGGGAAAAGGTACATTTGAGGTGCATTCTTAGAGCGGGAAAAAGGTACATTTGAGGGGCATTCTTAGAGCGGGAAAAAGTTAAATTTGAGGGGCATTCTTAGAGCGGGAAAAGGTACATTTGAGGGGCATTCTTAGAGCGGGAAAAGTTACATCGGAAGGGTATATAGAGACAAGTCCTAGTTTGAGTAGAGGCAGACTGGATCATGATCTGACTGGGAAAACTTGGTGAAGTACTCTATGAGGAGCTGCCTAGACATGGTGATGTAGTCTCTCTATCCTCTGTCCTCCCCTCTCTCCCCCTTTTCTCTCTCTCTCTCCCCCTTTTCTCTCTCTCTCACTCTCTCTCTCTCTATCTCTTTCTTCCTAAGTTTAATCTCTGTAACTTTTCCTTTCCTATAACTTGTCATTTTTTTTTACTGATGTATCCATTGTAGCCGTCTTACTGTTTGTATAAATGTGTGCCTTGGATATCATCTTGGTTTTAAAGGTGTTATAGGTTATGTTATGTTTATAAATATTGTAGTAATACCAGTTTCTTCTCTGTATCAATAAATGTAATATTTTTCTCTTTTTCGCAGCCCTATTCTTTGTTTTTAATGTTTATATAGACAAAAAGGTTTTCATAGCTTACTTTAATTAGTTACGTGCGATATTAATATTTTTATGAATCGCTGATTGTTAATTATGTACGTGCGTTATTGATTTTTCTATGACAAAATGGTGCCCCGTGTGAGGAGGGTTTAAAGTTTGGATAGATATGATTTATTGTATGGTAGACAGAACTGGTTTAGGTCTATTTTGTTTTAACCTGTCTGAATACCTAACAAACTTACTCTTCAGAACTTAACTTTTTTTTGTCTATGCGAATGTGTTGATGAGACTGATTTTGAATAATGTAGATATATATAGAATGAAATTGCAACAGGGAGCAGTGCGGATATTTTTTTTCTGACC
Organism: Rana temporaria; assembly: GCF_905171775.1. Taxonomy (NCBI): domain Eukaryota; kingdom Metazoa; phylum Chordata; class Amphibia; order Anura; family Ranidae; genus Rana; species Rana temporaria. The sequence continues at coordinate 301,548,779 of NC_053493.1, read as the reverse complement.
GCTAGGTGGGGCTTCCGTCAAATTCCGCGTCGAGTATGCAAATTAGCTAGATACGCGAATTCCCGAACATACGCCCGGCCGACGCAGTAAAGTTACGTCATTTGCGTAAGTCGTCCGTGAATGGGGCTGGTCGTCATTTACGTTCACGTCGAAACCAATGACGTCCTTGCGGCGTACTTTGGAACAATGCACACTGGGAAATTCCACGGACGGCGCATGCGCCGTTCGGCAAAAACGCCAATCACATCGGGTCACAGTAGATTTACAAAAAACACGCCCCCTGATCCAAATTTGAATTAGGCGAGCTTGCGCCGGCTGATTTGCGCTACACCGCCGCAACTTACGGAGCTAGTGCTTTGAGAATACAGCGCTTGCCCGTCTGGGTTGCAGAGGCGTAGCGTAGAGCGGATACGCTACACCCGCACAAATTTACCCCGCTGACTGTGAATCTGGGCCTGTGTGCCTCTATGCAGTTGACCCTTTGAATGAGATTAGGCCAATCTTTGTGAGTGAAACACACCTATGCTTTTGTAAATAAACAGTGGGGCGATGGCGCCGCTATAATGATTAATATTCAATAAGGTGTGGGTGTAGTGGTTATTAAACCTATGTGACTCAGTTGGTGAACCTCCACCAATAGTTGGTGTCCAAGAAACCTCCACGTTAGTAGGAGAAATAGATGAATGAATAAAGTCAGGACCCTGTGCAGGCCAGCAAAGAGAAGTGACTTGTGATAAAAAAAAAAAAACATTTAAAATTAGAAATAAAGCAGATCAAATGAATATCCAGGTTGAGGCCTCTAGGAACTGGAGACCCCAACCTGTGTATCCAACGGGTCTCATTTTGTGAGACCTGGATCTTTTTGTTGCCCCCCGCCAGTGGTCTTTAATAATGTCAACCCCATAGAACGTGAGGCAAGATGGATCCTTATGATGTTTTTCCTCAAAATGTCTAGAGAGACTATGTTTTGGGAATCCATTACGTATGTTTTGGATGTGCTCACGTGTTCTTACACGTAAGGGTCTGGTAATACGGCCCACATACTGGAGTCGGCAGCGGCACTCTATGACGTAGGTCACATGGGTGCTATTACAAGTAATACGTTATTTTATCTGGAATTCTTTATTGGGTACATGGGACTTGAATGTTGTTTTTCTCCGAGGCTGGGGTTTATTTGTTTTGCACGGTGGGCATCTCTGGCATCCGTGGAGTCCTTCAGGGTCTGGACAGGTGTTCGCTTCCCTGGGGGGATCGAGTGCATTGTGGACGGGGTGTGTTAGTGGTGTTGGTGCTCTGCGGTGGGTGAGTCTGGGTCGTGATGGCAATACCACTACTAAAGTTCTGTGCTCTTTCAAAATGGGCCAATACTTTTTGAAGATCTTTTCCAATTGTTGGTATTGGTTGCTGTATACTGTGATAAAGGCCAGATCCATGGTAGGTGCTTAATGAAGCTTTTTCTTGTTGAGCAAAGCTTCCCTATCCATCTCACAAATGTTAATTTTCAGTTGTTGTCAGCACCTATGCTTTTGGGCTGCGTTTCCACTGGTGCAACTCCAATGTGGCCTGATTCAGGGTGCGATTTGGAAATGCAGCTTTAGTGCGACTGTGGTGTGGCTTTGAATGCGTTTTTTTTTATCCAGAAGTCGCATCAAAATGGTGCAGGTACCTTTATCGGTCGCTGCAGCATTGAGCCACATAGATTGGAATGGGTGCTATTGAAATCAATGGGCTGCGAGTTGTAATGCGACTTTGGGTCCAAAGTCGCATGGCAAATCGCATCAGTGGAAACGGAGACTAAAATCACACTGAATTATCTGGATGTATGTGAATCTATTCCTCTGTTTAAACAAATACCTGGGGTTTGTAAGCGGTGTAATTGAATCTGGAAACACTGGCTATATTGTAACTGCTAAAAATCATTATTAGGTAAGCGTCAGTTAAATTAGTGCAATTAGGTGCCTCTTGCACTGCAAGCAATCATAACAATCTAATAAGTAAGCATTTCTTTTAGAATATTGCAGAAAAGTTCACGGGAGGAAAACTAATTTAGTTGGGAAAATCCCCGGGCTAATTTTTTGAAGGACTATAGTCAGTCATTGATCTGACAAGTAGTGAAAAAAGATCAGCAGAGGGGCAGTACCGGTCCACTCAATCAGGGGTCAAAGCGTAGCTAGCTTTGGGAAAAAGCGACCTTTAAGGTTTTGCGGGATCAGCTCAAAGTCCTTCGTCCGCAAAAAGGATGGGAAATCGAATCGCTTCAAAACAGAGTTACCGTGGGGAACCTTACCACTTGACTCCGAAGGAAGAAATAATAGATAAATATGGACCTTGGGTTGTGAAATATATAAAAGATTGGGATCAGTGGACAGGAAAGCAATATTCGAAAAAGGGTACTTTCAAGCCAAGCGCTTGGGAAGCCCTGTGGTACAGTAAGCATTTCTTTTAGAATACTTTGGAAAGTCCGCGGGGGAGGTTGAACCATTTGGTTTGGAAAATCTCCGGGCTAATTTTTTGAAGGACTATAATCAGTACATAGATTGTTCTGGCAAGTAGTGAAAAAAAATCGGTAAAGGTGGACGGGGGAGGTACCCGCCGGCCCAATCATGTCAAAGTGTAGCTAGCTTTGGGATAAGCGCCCTCTAAGGGTTGCGGAACAGCTCAAGGTCCTTCGTCCGTAGAGGATGGGAAATCAAATCGCTTTGGAAAGGAAGTCGAACTGTGGGGAACCTTACCACTGGACTCCGAGGGAAGAAATGATAGATAAATATGGACCTTGGGCTGTGAAATATATAAATGATGGGAATCGCTAGACTGGAAACGGTATTTTTAAGAGAAATGCGAGATGCTTGGAGGGCAGGGATGGTAGGATATCAGAACTGATGAGGTGAGTATTTTTAATAGGGAATCCACATCCCCAGAGAAGTGATGATGAACAGAGTTTATGGGTAAGTAGGATATAGAACATGTGGATCTGTGTAAAGTCTTGAGGTCATATTTGACCTAGATAAATGTGTTGTGCGGAAATGTGTGAGATCCATGGATTGTGAGGTTATGTGTGATGGCATGAGGATTTGTTTTGTGTTGGTTAAGGTTTAAAACTTGGGAATGGTGTTCTATAGTTCAGAGCAACCACCCCCCCTCTCTTTCCCTGACACAAGTCAAACTGAGAGTGTGTGACGTGTGTTCTCAGCTGCTGACTCAGTGCTGACAGCCCGAATGACCCCCCCCCTTCTATTTTGTGAGGGGGTGTGAACAGCTGTATTGTCATGCAAATTGAGTGAGCCGAGTGAATGGTAAAACGAAAGTAAGATGCCTTATGTGTATATATATGTGTATTTTTTTTGTATTAACGGTAATCTTTGTTTCCATAGAAGTTTCTTTTTGAAGTTTTCCAATGTACTCAGAATAGGTAAGTATGACTGTCTTGCAAGACAAAAGGGAAACTTATAAAAAATGTGTTTGTTTTAAAACTGCTCATTTTTTAACCATGGTGAATACATTTTTTAGGGGGGAATTATTGGTATACCATAGAACGAAAATCCATATGGCATTAATATGTATTATAGTAATACATATTAATGAAACGTTGAGCTCAACAATTTTTGGTATTTTAAAAGAAAGTGCACGGTTTATGTAATATATAGTAATGAATATTTGTGTTTTATATGCTAATGTCTAGTTACAGATATATAACCATTGTTTTTTGTTTCCAGGTTAAGAAAAAATTGAATGTTTATTACTAACTTTTATTTTGTGTTTAATCCCTCAGAATCGATAACTGGGTTTTCAGGACTTCAGAATAAGAGGAAATCTTTATGTTGGTCAGTCGGTCGGGTTTCCCAAGGTTTAGGTTTTCATGACCATTATCTAGTTAGAACGTCTAGTGATCAGTCCATGTTTTTGGACCACCTAGTGGGGGTTACATGTGCTGATCCACTGAATAGCAGAACCAACTAACTGAGGTCCGCATATTAGTTTTTATGAAAAATTGAGTAAAACTGCAAGGGATAATTGGCACTCTAACACATATATTAGGCTAAGTAGCGTTCAGGGGTACCACACTTAGTGGTAAAAGGGTCTTGGGGTAGTCTCCAGAGGTTGAAATGGATCGGCCATAGATCCGTGGCATATCTGTTTTCTTATTACCGAAGATCAGCCATGCTGACACATTTAGTTCCATAGATCTAATAGGTAAAAGCCTGATGCTACTTCGGCTAGACTTGTGTTTTAGGACTGCTTAAACCCCCCCCCCCCGCTGTTAAGCCTGGCTGTACAAGGTTGCATTGCCTCAGGCTAAGGTATGCTAATGTCCCTAGCTATCTGTAGGTCCCCAAATGAAGTTCACAGCAGTTTCCTTTCGTGTCACCATGCGACACTTATTTTTTTTTCTCTCCTAGAGTTTTTATTTTTGTCAGTTGTGGTGGCTAGTTGTTACCAATTGCCTAATGAATAGCTGTGTGTGTCCAGGCACACTGGTCGGCTCGTGTATCCCCTACTGTTTAGTGATCCCGACACCTCAGTGCTACAAGGGAATTTTCTTAGTCTATTGGTCAGCACCCGCTGCCTTAAGCTGGACACACATTATGCAATTCTTGTTTTCCAGTTTCTTTTAGATTTACCGGCAGACATGTAGTACGAGGGCCTGCCTGGTGGCATACGAGTTAAAAGTGCATAGGTCTGGCCTCGTATCGTATAGTTTTAGGGTTGAGTCTGGAGAAAAGGCGTGCAGGAAGATCGCATGGGGTGATACCAGCTCTTGGCTGTTCCAAGGGCCCTCACTTCCGATATATATGTGGGCATGCAGTATTCTCCTCAGTTAATATCCATAGGTGTCCTTCCTGTCCTAGATTACTGGTGTACCTTAACTGGTGGTCGGTGACTTGCATGCCAAGAATATCAGTGCCCCAGGGTGGCACTAGACTCCTGTCTTTCATGAGAGTCCTATCTGAATGGTGAAGGCAGTTTGTTTTGTAGGGGTGAAGGATAACATAGTCTAATCACTGAATTGATAGAGGAGGGAGAAGGTGTGCAGCCTCTATGAGGGATCGGGTGCACCTGGTGGCAGGTGGTTTTCAATCCGGGTATCCAGACTATTTCCCATAATAAAGAGAGGCTCAATGGCGACTGTCTTGGGAGTAGGAGATGGGTCATTGGGTACCGTAATCACTATAGAGCTGGAGATAATCAGGGACACATTGGGAGGCCCTGGGCTACATATCAGGGAAGGGTTAGGTAAATCCAACTCGTTCTATTCTCATCCCTAAGGGCAGGGACGGAACTTTGGGCATGGACGGAACTTTGTGCATATATCACGGTCAATTTGGGTACTATCCTATCCGACTCTACTGGGTTACACCCTGGAGTCCATCCTGTTCTGAGGGTTGTGAGTCCAGACAGGAATTGAAAGAAATGTTGGAATGGGTGACTAGTATGACATAAAGGTATGTGGTGCAGGTACCCAGGAGACTGACACCTATGCATAATAAGGTGTCTGTTGGCCAAACTAGAGGGTGCCAGGTGATACATCAATGGGGTGAAAACTTCCTCGAAGAGGCAGTGTCTCATGCTTATCAGTCCTATAAAGAAGCTTTCAGTTACTGGACATGGGAGAGGTACACCTAGTTAATGTCTCACCTGAGAGGTTGAATCCCTGCACAAGTAATACCAGTAACTACATACAGGAACATGCCCTGTCAAATAAAGGGAATACACGCGGGCTAACAGGGTACAGAGTGGTTGATAAGACTATTACCCTGTATGTGCTGAGTATACACTGAATCAAGTGATGGTTAAGTGACCAGTGGCTTTCTCCCAGAGATGTGCGGACACAGCATAAGGTTGATGCAGGATGCTTATTTCTGAGGAGTAACCCAACAGAGGAGGGGTGTATTCAGCACTATATAGGGGGAATAGGAGCTGAGATGGGTGTTAGTAATAGAGAGGACAGCGGTCTCCTGAGGAACAGACCCGCCGCCATGGCTTCAGACAATAAGCACGGCTTTGTTGCTCTGAGAGATTGGTGACAATTGTGACAACATGCAACAAAGTTACATAAATACCCAGTTTAATATGGCTCACAATTTTATCGACCATGTTAAGAGGTTGGAAGAGAGGGTGATAGGGTATAGGACAAAAACATGTCATTGGCTCTGGCGTACATGCAGGGGCAGGCAGAGTTAGTGACCAGTATCAGGCTGAGTGTACAAATCTCTGTATGATGGGCGGTAGCCTGAGGAGTTAGCATCACCACTCAGTAAGACTTTGACAAAACTCGTCGCTTACACTAATCCAAAATGATAGTCAAACGCCGGGATGGGCTGTACTGGTTTGGATTGTGAGAAATGAGGTGCTGTATGATCCCATATACGGAAGTGCAGACTCGGTCTGTAGATAGGTTGGCATCAATGAGCTTACTGACTGGGGATTCTATCTTGGTGCATTTGGGGCTAAGTGACCCACATGTGATCAGAGGGTACGGAAGCTGAGAGCAGGTTGATATTTCCCCCTGTCAGAAGTGTGACCACGATGTCTTTTGCATTCCAGGTCAATACACGGTGGTGAAGGAGGAATGTTGGGAAGGTATTTCACTGTGGGTTCTGGATGGGGAGATCATTACGGGGAGGAAACACCTAGGTATAATTTAGGACATAGGCGAGTTTTGTTTCTTTGTCCTAGAGGATACCGATGGGGTGTTAGTCATGGAACTAGGGTGTTCCTTGGACCTACCAGGTGGTAGTGGGGCATGGTCACTGAAATCAAGTCACAGGGATGGAGTTTTTGTGGGTTTTGTCATTGTTTCAATGGTATATGTGCTGTTGTACTCAATACCGAATGCTGGGGTATGGGTGCTGGTCTAGTGATGCACTGTTGTCAGAATTAGGTTGAATTGTACTCAGCAGGGTACACCACCTTGGGGAGTCTATTGTACCTATTCTCTTGTCCTTGGGATGGATATAGACGGAACCCCGGGTTACACCCCGAGTTGCCCTGAAGAAAGGTTTTATAGCAAACCTGACATCCCCTTTACACTTACTGAAACTTCCGTTGGGATTCGGGGAGGAATTAGAAGATAGGTAGTTAAACTTTGGGCAACAGGATTTAAATGGTGCCAACAGTTTGTGCAAGGCGTGAATAAAAAGGTCCGGCTCAAGGGATTTATAAGCTAAGGGGAGGGGGTGGAACAAATATAATAACTGCTGGGAATTATCGGATATGAAGCTGACTGAGAGAATATTTTAGGTGGAGGTGGGGTAGGCTTCCTGGATAAAAACATTTTTTTTTTTTTTTTGGACACCTAGGTGTGGAAAGGGTAGCGCCTGGCTGGACATATGGGGGGGGGGGAGAATATTCCCGCATTAGAGCAAAGAGAGACCTAATAGATACTGCCTTAGTAGCAGGAGGTGTTGTCCTGAGTAGCCTAAACACAAGGGATTTAGAGGTACTCATAAACAAGCTAGGTAGGTTGGCACAGCATGTGGGGGAAGGGGTTGAGGTGCAGCTAGATGTGAATCATATTCTTGAAAATCTACAACATGCTCATATTGATGCTACTGCCTCATTGTCTGAGATAATGAAACAGAAGTTCACCGGACTGATAGCAGGATTATCCAAGGTACAGGAAGACATCCAACTTGCTTTATCTTGCACCCAGGTACAATCAGAACTGTCCCAGGACCTCAGAGTAATGATTGCTTCTTTTTCAGCAGGACAATTTCCACTAAATTTGAGAAAACAAGCAGGTAGGGTAGTATCCAAATTTGCTATGAGTCATATGGATTGGTGGATGACTCAATTCCATGGCTGTCAAAACCTGACTTGCACAGTCTCATCCCTAATTCCGGTCGCCGGGACCGAACATCGTGCTTATACCACAGTTAATTTGGGTACTATCCTATCGGGCACTACTGGGTTACACCCCCGAGTCCATCATGATCTGATGGTTTATGAGTCTGAACAACCTCAAATGATTGATACTGATGGGTGCTGGAGGAAGGAAGGGGTGGTGTTATGTCAAGGGAAACAGGATAGGATCATGAGACAACAATGCTGGCATAAAAAAAGGGTCGTGTCTCATGGATGCCGAGGAATTGTCCCAACCTTATGTAAAATACTTGGGGCAAGGGTATTGGTGCTGGTATCAAATATCCAATGATGCTCTATATTCTGCCTACGGGTTGAACTGTACTCAACAGGGTACATTACCTCAGGGAGTCTACTGTACATCTTCCCCGGTCCTGGGAATAGATATATCCGGGACACAAGGACGTACCCCTATTACCCCAGAGAAAAGGCTTGATATAAAACCTGACACCCCCATACATCTACAGAAACTTCCTCTGGGATTTGGGGCTGAATTAACGGCTTGGCTGGTAGATTTTGGACACTAGGATGAAATATTAAATGTGCTGAGAGATGCTGAGAAACAAGCCACTATACGACCCACCCATGATCAAGATAAGTTGATCCAAGTATCCCACGCTTTAGAGGCAGACGCTAAGATTTCCTGGTGGGAAAGTATATTTGGGTATAGTCCTAACGCGTCAGCTTTCCTAAACATTTTGCTCCACCCTGTTGTTGTCCTAATCTGTGTAGCTTTATTGCTCTCCCTGATGCAAGTAATGATGTGCATTACTATCAGGAGAATGAACGCCAAAACTATGAGAATGTGCACCTCAACGAGGTATCTTCTCTCAAGGAACAGAAAAGCCACTAACTCAGAAACAAATTTCCGAAGAAGCCTGTCCAAATCCAGACCAGTACAAACGTACCGTTTTTTTAATACTCCTAGTTTAAATTTTTATCATGTTCATGTAATTTTTTTCTTTCTTCTCATTTTTTTTATCCATTACAATTTTTTTACTTTTCATTTTTAGACATTTTTAATTTTTGTAAAAGTTATTCTCTCTCGGTTTTATTTAAATTTTTTAGGAATTTTTAATCAATTTTTCTCATTTTTTTTTATTTTTGTCAGTTTTATTTTTTATTCTTTTTTATTTTTTTCTCTAATTTTTCTCCCTGAAATGTTATGGTTTTTTTCATTATTATTATTTTTTTTCTCTCTCATTCCATTCAGGTGAGAAAAGTTCCAAAAGCTTTGAACTTTGTCCACCTGAAGGGGGGAGTAGTGCATAGACCTGGAAGGAAAAAATAAATAATGCATTCGACTTGTACGTTGTTAAGTGACCATGATCATGTTCACCTGTTGATCACCAATAGGGCAGAAGAGTCTATTTTTTTTTGTTTTTGTTTTTGTTTTGTTCTTGTTTTTTTTTAAGAGAGGACCCTAGAACTATATTTTTTCCTGTTGATCTAGGAATAAGCCTCTTCAATTTGTAATAATAACGTGTGGTCAGGTTTACCCAAATTCTACAAATTTAAATCATCTCTCTCTCGTTATTATCTGTATACCTGACCAGCAAAAATACCACCAATTACTAGTAGGAGAGAGGAGTCGTTTTTTTTAAAGGAACAATGTTCTATTTTTACTATTTTTATTTTTTATTATTTTTATTTTTTTCTCGCTGTCAGCTAAAATTGACAGGGCAACTAGGTATTACGTTTTTTTTAAAATACCGATTCAATGCTCTTTAACAATCGAAAGTGGGATCTAAACTGGAGAGCTTGGTTGGAGCAGCATTAAATCTGTAGTTTATTTTTTTTTGTTTTTTTCTATTCTCCATATTCTTTTTCATTACTCACCTCTCTTCCTTTCCTCCTTTAATATTATGCTCTCTAAGTTTTTTTTTTTTTTTGGCTTTTATCATACATCTTCTCAGGATAATGTAACTAGAACTATAGTCATATTTTGTTTTTAAGGCGCGTGAGCATGCCTGCCCGCCAGTGCCATATTGTACACCCATTTGACCAAAGTATCCCTGGACATCCAGGTTTTCATGTCTTAAAGTAATTCTATCTCCCCTAGTCTACCTACGGCTTTATAGTCATAAAGGCCACCCCAGGGCTCATGTGCGACATTCCTCCAATAACTGTACACTGACGTTCTCCTTTCTCCTTTTGTATTCATACATGACTGTCTGGAGGCCCACCCAACCACCACCTGAAGAAACAACGACAACCAAGTCATCTTTTTTGAAGACAAACGTGCCATGAATAAGACACTCCGAAACCCTTCTTCATCATGCTGAAAAAGTGCTGTCTCGCGGTCCGATCCAATGGGGACAATCAGAACACCATCTTTCCAAGATACAGGACTAAATATAAGGATCCCGCCATCAATGTTGGAATTCCACTCCTCCAATGCAGAGGGGCGATGAAACATTGCAGTACAGACACTCAGGGTTCGGATCGGAAGTCTCAAAGGCACCAGGACTGTCTCAAATCTACCTTGATGAGTTACGGCGAGTTCAAGAAAGGAAAAGGCCGCAGTGGTGGTGGGGGAAGGGTCGGGGCGTCTGGGCCGTTGTGGGTGGGTACCGGATCATTGAAGGAGGACATAAGTTCAAGAATGAACTTCAGGGGGAACTGTGGTAGAGACTTTTCAAAACCATATATATGAAGATGTATATGTCATTCTTTTATAAGGCTTTTCTTATTAATGAGACTGAGATGTCGTTGGTCAACTGTCCTGTTTTTCTTAATCAACAGAGTGACTCGTTGTTAGAGTTCAACTAACAAAAGGATTATAAACCTATAATAACATAGGGAGGTTATCTCAAAGGGATGGGGATCTGATAAGCTTAGAGCGGGAAAAGGTACATTTGAGGGGCATTCTTAGAGCGGGAAAAAGGTACATTTGAGGGGCATTCTTAGAGCGGGAAAAAGTTAAATTTGAGGGGCATTCTTAGAGCGGGAAAAGGTACATTTGAGGGGCATTCTTAGAGCGGGAAAAGTTACATCGGAAGGGTATATAGAGACAAGTCCTAGTTTGAGTAGAGGCAGACTGGATCATGATCTGACTGGGAAAACTTGGTGAAGTACTCTATGAGGAGCTGCCTAGACATGGTGATGTAGTCTCTCTATCCTCTGTCCTCCCCTCTCTCCCCCCTTTCTCTCTCTCTCTCCCCCTTTTCTCTCTCTCTCTCACTCTCTCTCTCTCTATCTCTTTATTCCTAAGTTTAATCTCTGTAACTTTTCCTTTCCTATAACTTGTCATTTTTTTTTACTGATGTATCCATTGTAGCCGTCTTACTGTTTGTATAAATGTGTGCCTTGGATATCATCTTGGTTTTAAAGGTGTTATAGGTTATGTTATGTTTATAAATATTGTAGTAATACCAGTTTCTTCTCTGTATCAATAAATGTAATATTTTTCTCTTTTTCGCAGCCCTATTCTTTGTTTTTAATGTTTATATAGACAACAAGGTTTTCATAGCTTACTTTAATTAGTTACGTGCGATATTAATATTTTTATGAATCGCTGATTATTAATTATGTACGTGCGTTATTGATTTTTCTATGACAGTAGCCTGCTGTAAAATGCAGCCATCATCTATACAGCCCCATATAGCTCTTTAAACTTTGTATAAAAAAATTGCACATACAGGTCTTAAAGTGGAGGTTCACCCGATTTAACAACTTTAGCCTAAATAATAAAAAAAGGGGGGGTTTTTGGGACTTTAAATGAGATGCGTTTTTAAACAAACAGTAGTATAAGTAAAATAGTAAACGTTTATAACCAGGCTCATACATACCACCCAAACAGCAAGCCAAATTCAACTGTATATGTTAAAAGCAGAGATTGGTTGCACGCATTTGCAAGTACATGAGTAAGCTGCAGAGCCCGCGCCAAGGCTCTCTGCGATCTGCAGTCCTAACTAAACTTTTGAAGTCTCCTCAAAGGAGGCATGTAAAGACTAATGGGTAGATGGAGGACAGGTGACTAGGGGTGTGTCCCCGCCTCCACCTATGCTTGGTATTGTGGTGAAGAGCACTGGAAAAAAACGCATAATAGTATAAGGGTATCAGCAAAACGCATCTCCATCCCTATATGGTACAAAGAAAACTGGGGTTGGTACTTTAAATGAGGCGTATGAAAAACACACGCCTCCATCCCTATTGAATACAAAAAAAGGGGGGGTTTTTGGGACTTTAAATGAGATGCGTTTTTAAACAAACAGTAGTATAAGTAAAATAGTAAACGTTTATAACCAGGCTCATACATACCACCCAAACAGCAAGCCAAATTCAACTGTCAACGTTGAATTTGGCTTGCTGTTTGGGTGGTATGTATGAGCCTGGTTATAAACGTTTACTATTTTACTTATACTACTGTTTGTTTAAAAACGCATCTCATTTAAAGTCCCAAAAACCCCCCCTTTTTTTGTATTCAATAGGGATGGAGGCGTGTGTTTTTCATACGCCTCATTTAAAGTCCCAACCCCAGTTTTCTTTGTACCATATAGGGATGGAGATGCGTTTTGCTGATACCCTTATACTATTATGCGTTTTTTTCCAGTGCTCTTCACCACAATACCAAGCATAGGTGGAGGCGGGGACACACCCCTAGTCACCTGTCCTCCATCTACCCATTAGTCTTTACATGCCTCCTTTGAGGAGACTTCAAAAGTTTAGTTAGGACTGCAGATCGCAGAGAGCCTTGGCGCGGGCTCTGCAGCTTACTCATGTACTTGCAAATGCGTGCAACCAATCTCTGCTTTTAACATATACAGTTAGACAGTTGAATTTGGCTTGCTGTTTGGGTGGTATGTATGAGCCTGGTTATAAAAGTTTACTATTTTACTTATACTACTGTTTGTTTAAAAACGCATCTCATTTAAAGTCCCAAAAACCCCCCCTTTTTTTGTATTCAATAGGGATGGAGGCGTGTGTTTTTCATACGCCTCATTTAAAGTCCCAACCCCAGTTTTCTTTGTACCATATAGGGATGGAGATGCGTTTTGCTGATACCCTTATACTATTATGCGGTTTTTTCCAGTGCTCTTCACCACAATACCAAGCATAGGTGGAGGCGGGGACACACCCCTAGTCACCTGTCCTCCATCTACCCATTAGTCTTTACATGCCTCCTTTGAGGAGACTTCAAAAGTTTAGTTAGGACTGCAGATCGCAGAGAGCCTTGGCGCGGGCTCTGCAGCTTACTCATGTACTTGCAAATGCGTGCAACCAATCTCTGCTTTTAACATATACAGTTAGACAGTTGAATTTGGCTTGCTGTTTGGGTGGTATGTATGAGCCTGGTTATAAACGTTTACTATTTTACTTATACTACTGTTTGTTTAAAAACGCATCTCATTTAAAGTCCCAAAAACCCCCCCTTTTTTTGTATTCAATAGGGATGGAGGCGTGTGTTTTTCATACGCCTCATTTAAAGTCCCAACCCCAGTTTTCTTTGTACCATATAGGGATGGAGATGCGTTTTGCTGATACCCTTATACTATTATGCGTTTTTTCCAGTGCTCTTCACCACAATACCAAGCATAGGTGGAGGCGGGGACACACCCCTAGTCACCTGTCCTCCATCTACCCATTAGTCTTTACATGCCTCCCTTGAGGAGACTTCAAAAGTTTAGTTAGGACTGCAGATCGCAGAGAGCCTTGGCGCGGGCTCTGCAGCTTACTCATGTACTTGCAAATGCGTGCAACCAATCTCTGCTTTTAACATATACAGTTAGACAGTTGAATTTGGCTTGCTGTTTGGGTGGTATGTATGAGCCTGGTTATAAACGTTTACTATTTTACTTATACTACTGTTTGTTTAAAAACGCATCTCATTTAAAGTCCCAAAAACCCCCCCTTTTTTTGTATTCAATAGGGATGGAGGCGTGTGTTTTTCATACGCCTCATTTAAAGTCCCAACCCCAGTTTTCTGTGTACCATATAGGGATGGAGATGCGTTTTGCTGATACCCTTATACTATTATGCGTTTTTTTCCAGTGCTCTTCACCACAATACCAAGCATAGGTGGAGGCGGGGACACACCCCTAGTCACCTGTCCTCCATCTACCCATTAGTCTTTACATGCCTCCTTTGAGGAGACTTCAAAAGTTTAGTTAGGACTGCAGATCGCAGAGAGCCTTGGCGCGGGCTCTGCAGCTTACTCATGTACTTGCAAATGCGTGCAACCAATCTCTGCTTTTAACATATACAGTTAGACAGTTGAATTTGGCTTGCTGTTTGGGTGCTATGTATGAGCCTGGTTATAAACGTTTACTATTTTACTTATACTACTGTTTGTTTAAAAACGCATCTCATTTAAAGTCCCAAAAACCCCCCCTTTTTTTGTATTCAATAGGGATGGAGGCGTGTGTTTTTCATACGCCTCATTTAAAGTCCCAACCCCAGTTTTCTTTAGCCTAAATAATAGTCCCCTGGATGTCTACTACTAGTCCGCAGTTAAAAAAAATTCTAAAAAATTTCGATACCTTATATTCCTCTCTTGAAGCAGGCACTTCCTGGTTATAGGTGTGCGGGACTGGGCATGTCGCGATCGCCGCAACGAATTGTGGGATTGATCACGAGGGTCTAGTCCTGATGATGAGAACAAGAATCCTTTCTGTACCAATAGACGAATTCTCGTGAGATTTGAAACATCACATGACTCTGCAGCCGGTCATGTGACGGGGGCAGATACAATTCGGCCATTTTAGCTGATAAAAAAAAAAGACCTTGTCTGCTGGTCACAGCGGGGAATGTCCTTTTCAGGACGCTGCCGGCCGTTGTTATAGCAACTATGCAGTGTTGACGGCGCGGCTCGCCGTCACACTGCGCATGCGCGGGATAGAGCGGTGAATGCTGGGACATCAGCATTCACCGCATCCCGGAAGTATATACAGGAGGGCTTCAGAGTGCCCACAATTAAGATGGCAATGTCCATCATACTTTTTTTAAAAACATCCTTTTCGGGGAAATCATCATCCTAGCGGCTGCGACTATGGGACTGGTGAGTAGACGTTTCTATGTGATATCAGCGTTAGAATAATCTATTTGAAAAAAAACTTTTTCCCGCGGAACCCCCGCTTTAAGCCTAGTATACGCAATCAGAAAATCATCCAAACATACTGCTTTCAAAGCGATCGAACGATAATCTGATCCTTAGTATATAGTTTTCGAGAGTTGGTCACAACAGTTCATCTGAAATTATCGGAAGGAACAAACAAAAAAATGTTTCTCATATGATACCAGATCGTACAATCATTCGTTCATTCTCATGGTGTGTACGAGGCTTTAAAGCCCAACTTAACTTTCAGGTTGAATAATCTAAATACAGGGAAATCAAAATAAATTGTGTGTAAAGTCTTTTAGTTTATTTTCATTAAAAAGCAGCAATAAACGGAGCAGAAATTACTATTCCCCATCAACAGCTGCAGTGAAGAGCCATTGCTCTCAGTGTGGAAGCAATGATCCCTCTGCAAAAGTCTGACACATTCCCTGAAGAGGCAGACCTATAACCAGTGATGGTCCCTCCACTAGGGGTACACGGCACCGCTCCCCTATCCATGCGTCTGGCTCCCTGATCTACATATAGGGGTGCAGACCATGGATTCCAATGGAGGGCGTTATTTTTTTTGAAGCAGCTTCAAAAAAGGGTGGTCTCAGGGTGCAGATCACTGCGCTCTGAGCCCACCAAGTTGTGTTACAATAGCGAATGAATATTTGCTATTGTAACACTGAATCTCCTCCTGGGCCAATCAGAAAGCAGGTCATTTGGATTCACATAGCATAACTGTAAAAAGATGGTAAAATGTTGCTACTTAACTTTTTACTTGCGTTTTACATGCTTACAAATCCTACCTAGCTTTCCCCTTCCAAAGCCTAGTACATACTAGTAATTTATTTTCGTTTACAGAAAGGAAGAGGAAGAGCCACTGTACTAACTTTCCGACATTTGTACAGGGAGCTCCCCTGCTGTTCTATTCAGTTCTAAAATAGTGGACGCCTCCCCCACCAGAACACTCCTGTCATCTCTCATAGCCATTGGCTGAGAGCTCTGATCAGAAGCCGAATCGGCAGACCTTTTTTGGCCACCATGCCCCTTCAACAGAAATAAAGTTATGGTGGGTGTTGGGGAGAAAGGTTTAACCTAATTAAGAATGTACTGTGATCTGATCCTTATTCTCAGTTGTAATTTTATATTTGAACACTGTCTGGCCTAACAAAGAGTTAAAGATCTCAAGGTTTTGGCGATTTTTGTTTGGTAATGTACTTTATCTCAGTCTGTCTCCAATTTATTCCCCATTTTTTTTTTTAGAATAGGCCTATATGAACTGTAAATTTGATCGTACAAGTTGAACTCAGTAACAGCATATTTTACCCACTCATTTCCAGGTTGTTTTTAAGTTTTCAGTACTGTGAAGCCTCGTACACACGGCCGAGGAACTCGACGTGCCAAACACATCGAGTTCCTCGGCCAGTTCAGCCCTGAAGCCGCCGAGGAGCTCGGCGGGACGAGAGCTCCCATAGAACAACGAGGAAATAGAGAACATGTTCTCTATTTCCTCGTCGAGCTCCTCGTCGGCTTCCTCGGCTGAAAGTGTACACACGACCAGTTTCCTCGGCAGAATTCAGCCAGAAACTCGGTCGGAAGCTGAATTCTGCCGAGGAAACTGGTCGTGTGTACGGGGCCTGAGTGATTCAGAAATAATTACTCAGCCATGCAACACTGTACCCAAATTAATTTTAAAATATTTTTTGAGACACATAGAGCTTTCAGACAAAACTGTTGCATGTTCACACTCTGACTCTCATTTACTCTATTAGGTCTGCAGTTTCTGACAGTCCTCTAAAGTATTACGCATATTGAACATATTGGGGGAAATGTACTAAAACTGATGCACACAGATTCTGGTGCAGCTGTGCATAGTAACCATTCAGCATCTAACTGTGAACAATAATACCTAGAAGCTGATCGGGCTACTATGCACAGCTACACCAGATTCTGTGTGCACCAGTTTTAGTAAATCTCCCCCTATGTGCAGACCTTTGGTGATTTTGGGGGTTGTGTTTAAGGCTCATAAGTTGACAACCAGTGATATAAAGTAAAAAGAGTAAGACATTTTTCACTTACTTTCTGTTATAAAACATACCAAATATGTTGGTAACAGGGCTGGACTGGGACAAAAATTTGGCCCTGGACTTCATCCAGACTGGCCCACTTTGACAGGTCTCTCCCATGGCGGCAGGACAACTCCTGCACCCCCCCCCCACCGAGCCACCCAAGCCCCGTGTCCCCGTTCACTAGCCACTAGCCGTTCTACTTTATTAGAGTAGAACGGCTGGTACTGGTACTTTTATAGGCAGTACCAGTGGGGAAGCTAGACATTATTTCACCTGGGGAAAAAAATCAGTTCAGTACCCCCCCTTATCGGACAAGATTAGGCAGAAGCGAGAAACTCCCAGGCCATAGCTGTTGAGTCAGCTGTCTGTCCCCTCCCCCATGCTCCTATGTCGTCCCCCCTGCTCCTCTGGTCCTCCCCCTGCTTCTCTGTTCCCCCAGGTGAGCGCTGCGGGGAGGGAGAGGAGGTGAGTGCTGCGGTAAAGGAGAGACAGAGGAGCGGAGGGGGGCGGCGGTCCGCTGTCACTGAAGCCGGCCCACTGAGCCATCGGCCCACCAGGAAACTCCCTGTAGTCCCAATGGCCATAACAGCCATTGAACATAACAGCCATACCAAAACATTCAAGCATTCCAAATGGAATTTATGGCTTAAAGCTAAAAACAATTTAAAAGATTAAAGGAATTATTATTTATCTCGTTAGAATATATCGAGACCAGTGGCAAACTAGAACTGAGGGGAAAAGAGAAGGGGAGCTGCATGGCACCTCCCCACCACCCACTTAGAGGAGCGGAAGGGCATCATGCAGATAAAGCCCACCGGCGCATTAATAGCAGCAAATGCTCAGGCAGCACAAAGACCCCAAATGACGCCTGGCAAAGCCACATAAAGCAAAGGCCCACCCCGAAAACAGGAGTGGGCCTTTGTGCATCGGGCGGGGACAAGTCGGGCCCACAAGTCATGCTTAACTATAACAGTGCACTATTTTCTTTTTTCCAGTAAACTTTTTTAAGTGGCCCATTTTGTATAGTCGTCTCCTTGGGGAGAAGGGGTGAAGCTGGTAATTTGTAGGGCCCCATATTGCAAATGAATATAGTGTTTACGCCTGATTTCTGGTGCACTATCAGTTTGTAACTCAACACACACAGTAACCCTATTTGAAATTTTTGGACCAAAAGAACCTATACTGACCTTTTCATGCAATAAGGAAGTTGGCGACAGCTTGTTGTAGGATGACCAATGTGATGTTTTTATTTACATATGCTTAGGTATGTACCTACTTCCTATCCTTGAGTTTCATACCTTGTCAAATGAATACAATAATTGATATACTTATACTTCTTGTTTTAGAGCTTGCGCTGCCATCTAATTTCCTGAGGAAGCAGGCTTTTGTACCAGTGAAATGCACCTGCGTGGAACAGAAGTTGCAGAGAGCTAATCTCCACCTGGCTGCAGTAGGGTGATGATTAAATTACAACAAGAGTTATAGTAACTTTTTGTAGTATGTCTAATTCTATTGATATGGTTTACTCTTTGTACAATGAAACTTTTTTGATATTTTACCTTATTAGTACCAGTAAAGTCCTTCATTTAGTAGTTATTTTATTTTTTGTATATGATGATACTGTATGTAGCACTACCCCCGAAGGAGCTGCTGGTGTAGATTTGGGCCTGCCGTTACTTTACTGTTCCATGCACTTGTCTCAGGGGTTCTCCTTGAAGAGTTATCCATAAGAAATGTCTGCACCAACACGAAGTCTCTTTCAAGGGTTTTATTGAACAAAAGTTCTCCAACAGAGGGGTAGAGGGATAGGGAGACTCAGGTATCTTTGCTTTGCGGATCACGGGTACAAATTTAGATCCAGAGGATTAATTCGGTTTCGCGCTGGATTTCAGCAATCACCAGATAGGCCTACTCTCACCAGCCTAGCAACTTTTGCAAAGCTCGCTAAAGTCTCTGCCACAGACTTGGTAAGTTCGTCGGACCGTCTCACGATTGTCACAAGATCATGCGACTGCTCACGCACTTTGTAGAAATCTCAATAGAGTACACAACTCATGGTGCCAAGAATCTTTCAGCCAATCCGGCAGCACAGTGAGGTAAAACTGACAGGATAAGTCCTTCAAATGAATCCCAGTGGTTCAGCTCCCTTGGTGTAGGCGAGACAGTGAAAGACCCTCCCTGGACTAGTAGGCCCCAGCAACTTCCAGGCCTACTCTCAGATACGAAGCCTTGGGCCAGCCGGCCCCGAGACCATAAAACAGCTCATTTATTAACTGAGGCCAGGAGGGTCATCAGGTCAGGATCATAAGACCCCGCCAAACCGGTGTCCGTTCCTTAACCACTTCCCGCCCGGCCTATGGCCGATTTACGTCCGGGAAGTGGTTGTGAAATCCTGACAGGACGTCCATGGACGTCCTGCAGGATTTCATGCCGCGCGCGCGCCCGCGCCCATTGAACATAACAGCCATACCAAAACATTCAAGCATTCCAAATGGAATTTATGGCTTAAAGCTAAAAACAATTTAAAAGATTAAAGGAATTATTATTTATCTCGTTAGAATATATCGAGACCAGTGGCAAACTAGAACTGAGGGGAAAAGAGAAGGGGAGCTGCATGGCACCTCCCCACCACCCACTTAGAGGAGCGGAAGGGCATCATGCAGATAAAGCCCACCGGCGCATTAATAGCAGCAAATGCTCAGGCAGCACAAAGACCCCAAATGACGCCTGGCAAAGCCACATAAAGCAAAGGCCCACCCCGAAAACAGGAGTGGGCCTTTGTGCATCGGGCGGGGACAAGTCGGGCCCACAAGTCATGCTTAACTATAACAGTGCACTATTTTCTTTTTTCCAGTAAACTTTTTTAAGTGGCCCATTTTGTATAGTCGTCTCCTTGGGGAGAAGGGGTGAAGCTGGTAATTTGTAGGGCCCCATATTGCAAATGAATATAGTGTTTACGCCTGATTTCTGGTGCACTATCAGTTTGTAACTCAACACACACAGTAACCCTATTTGAAATTTTTGGACCAAAAGAACCTATACTGACCTTTTCATGCAATAAGGAAGTTGGCGACAGCTTGTTGTAGGATGACCAATGTGATGTTTTTATTTACATATGCTTAGGTATGTACCTACTTCCTATCCTTGAGTTTCATACCTTGTCAAATGAATACAATAATTGATATACTTATACTTCTTGTTTTAGAGCTTGCGCTGCCATCTAATTTCCTGAGGAAGCAGGCTTTTGTACCAGTGAAATGCACCTGCGTGGAACAGAAGTTGCAGAGAGCTAATCTCCACCTGGCTGCAGTAGGGTGATGATTAAATTACAACAAGAGTTATAGTAACTTTTTGTAGTATGTCTAATTCTATTGATATGGTTTACTCTTTGTACAATGAAACTTTTTTGATATTTTACCTTATTAGTACCAGTAAAGTCCTTCATTTAGTAGTTATTTTATTTTTTGTATATGATGATACTGTATGTAGCACTACCCCCGAAGGAGCTGCTGGTGTAGATTTGGGCCTGCCGTTACTTTACTGTTCCATGCACTTGTCTCAGGGGTTCTCCTTGAAGAGTTATCCATAAGAAATGTCTGCACCAACACGAAGTCTCTTTCAAGGGTTTTATTGAACAAAAGTTCTCCAACAGAGGGGTAGAGGGATAGGGAGACTCAGGTATCTTTGCTTTGCGGATCACGGGTACAAATTTAGATCCAGAGGATTAATTCGGTTTCGCGCTGGATTTCAGCAATCACCAGATAGGCCTACTCTCACCAGCCTAGCAACTTTTGCAAAGCTCGCTAAAGTCTCTGCCACAGACTTGGTAAGTTCGTCGGACCGTCTCACGATTGTCACAAGATCATGCGACTGCTCACGCACTTTGTAGAAATCTCAATAGAGTACACAACTCATGGTGCCAAGAATCTTTCAGCCAATCCGGCAGCACAGTGAGGTAAAACTGACAGGATAAGTCCTTCAAATGAATCCCAGTGGTTCAGCTCCCTTGGTGTAGGCGAGACAGTGAAAGACCCTCCCTGGACTAGTAGGCCCCAGCAACTTCCAGGCCTACTCTCAGATACGAAGCCTTGGGCCAGCCGGCCCCGAGACCATAAAACAGCTCATTTATTAACTGAGGCCAGGAGGGTCATCAGGTCAGGATCATAAGACCCCGCCAAACCGGTGTCCGTTCCTTAACCACTTCCCGCCCGGCCTATGGCCGATTTACGTCCGGGAAGTGGTTGTGAAATCCTGACAGGACGTCCATGGACGTCCTGCAGGATTTCATGCCGCGCGCGCGCCCGTGGGGGCGCGCAGCGCGGCGATCGGTGATGCGGGGTGTCAGTCTGACACCCTGCATCACCGATCTCGGTAAAGAGCCTCCGGCGGAGACTCTTTACCACGTGATCAGCCGTGTCGAATCACGGCTGATCACGATGTAAACAGGAAGAGCCGTTGATGGCTCTTCCTTACTCGCGTCTGACAGACGCAGGTAGAGGAGAGCCGATCGGCGGCTCTCCTGACAGGGGGGGTTCGCGCTGATTGTTTATCAGCACAGCCCCCCCTCGGATCGCCACATGGACCACCAGGGAAGCTCACCCTGGACCACCAGGGTGGGCCAAAAAAAAAAAATTTGAAAAAAAAAAAGTCTTAAAAAAAAAGATGCCAATCAGTGCCCACAAATGGGCACTGACTGGCAACAATGTGTAGATCAGTGCTGCCCCACAATGTCCATCAGTGCCACCCCAAGTGTCCATCAGTGCCACCCCAGTGTCCATCAGTGCCACCCCACAGTGCCCATCCATGCCCAGTGCCCACCTATCAGTGCCCATCTGTGCCACCCATAAGTATCCATCAGTGACACCCATAAGTGCCGCCCATGAGTGCCCATCTGTGCCGCCCATGAGTGCCCAGTGCCGCCCATGAGTGCCCATCAGTGCCGCCTATGTGTGCCCATCAGTGCCGCCTATGTGTGCCCATCAGTGCCGCCTATGTGTGCCCAGCAGTGCCGCCTATGTGTGCCCAGCAGTGCCGCCTATGTGTGCCCATTAGTGCCGCATACCAGCGCCGCCAATCAGTGCCACCTCATCTGTGCCCGTCAGTACTACCTCATCGATGTCCATCAGTGCCATCTCATCGGTGCCCATCAGTGCCGCCATATCAGTGCCCGTAATTGAAAGAGAAAACTAATTTACAAAAAAATTTACAGAAAAAAATAAAAACGTAATTTTTTTTCAAAATTTTCAGTCTTTTTTTAGTTGTTGCGCAAAAAAAATAAATCGCAGAGGTGATCAAATACCACCAAAAGAAAGCTCTATTTGTGGGGGAAAAAGGACGCCAATTTTGTTTGGGAGCCACGTCGCACGACCGCGCAATTGCCATTCAAAGTGCGACAGTGCTGAAAGCTGAAAATTGGCTTGGGCGGGAAGGTGCGTATGTGCCTGGTATGGAAGTGGTTAAGAACCCTCCCCAGAATGCACAATGGGTTGACCACGCCCCCTGGGCTGCTTCTGGAAAGAGATACCCAATGTATCCAGCCTGTTTCCTTTCCAATCTTGACTTGGGGTGACAGCGACACCCACCGTCAAGGGGAAAATCATGCAACCGGCTGAACTGAAACAGAACCATCAATTTAACATAATCCTTCTGAGCCAAACTACCGCTCAGACAACTATAATTTAACAGGGCTCAAAATTTCAAGTCCTGAGCCACTAGCCAGGCCTTAAGAGTTACTCGCCACCAGTTGCCCCACCCAACACCTCCCCTGCCCTACCCCTAAGTCCGCCCCTAAACACGACATGTAAATTATCTCATGAAATTACACTGTTAAATATTTTAAGCAGAATTACGTTCTAAAAATAAATATTAACAACTTTAACAATAGTAACATAAAGCATATCAGTACCCATCTGTGCCTCACTGTGCCCGTGAACGCAGCCTCACTGTGCCTCATCAATGCAGCCTTACTGTGCCCCATCAATGCAGCCTTACTGTGCCCCATCAATGCAGCCTTACAGTGCCCCATCAATGCAACATTACTCTGCCCCCATCAGTGCAGCATTACTGTGCCCCCATCACTTGCAGCCTTACTGTGCCCCCATCACTTGCAGCATTACTGTGCCTCCATCACTTGCAGCATTACTGTGCCCCCATCACTTGCAGCATTACTGTGCCCCATCAGTGCAGCATTACAGTGCCCCATCAGTGCAGCCTTACAGTGCCCCATCAGTGCAGCATTACAGTGCCCCACTTTTAATGCCCATTTTTTAGATCGGGAAAAATGCTCTAGGGCCCACACACGATCGTTTTTAATGACATTAAAAAAAACATCATTTTTTAGAACCCGAAAAATGGTCATGTGTACGCAGCATGAGAGATGTGGAATTCACTGGAGTTTGACAACATTGCTTGGCACTTCAGTTCAAACGAGGCACTGTTTTTTTTTTTTTTTAGCTCAAACAGGAAATTGGGAGTTTACTGGATTTAGGGTGGATTAAAAGGTTTTCACAAAGACAAAACCTGAGAAAATGAGTGTGCATTGCAGAGACGTCCTGAAGGTGTTGTTTTCTTATATGCCCAAACAATTTAATTATTCTACAATACAGTGCCCTGTATAAGCCTTGTTTTCTTTTTCTGTGTCAGTGCATTACGTTACTATTCTCGTAAATATGTATTAAATGAACCTGCACTGTAAAGTGCTCCACTCTTCTAAATGTGATCTTAATGTATTTTAAGGACAATTGGGGTTGATGAAATGAAGCAGGAAAAGGCATTATATGATAAGAAGTACACTAGTTGTATACAAGCATATTTAATTCATCCTGGCAACCTTCCTAAGCTCTAAAGATTGGACAAACCATCTAGGCATCCTAACCTAGAGAGTCATCAGATAACGATTGTCAGCTACTTCTCCAGCTAAGAAGTTCATAAACAAAGCTATGCCTGTTTATTTATGGCTTACTGAAAGGGTGACACAAAGCGAAATAAAGCTGATTTAAGTATTAAATGACAAGGATCATGCCAGGTTTAGACAGAAATATCTGTGGTGGATTATAGTTGGCTTGATCTGTCTAACTTCTTCTAGTAAAACGATGAATAACACCTTTGAATCCAAGTCAGCTCTCTTTCGTTATATGAAATAATGCACATCACGTTAAAAAAAATTTGGACACCCACTCAAAGATAGTCAAGTAGGGGCAGATCCACAAAGGTATTACGCCGGCGTATCTCTTGATACGCCGCGTAATTTAAAATTTTGCGCGTTGTATCTTTGTTTTGTATCCACAAAACAAGATACGACGGCATCTTGGCTAGATCCGACAGGCGTACGTCTTAGCACGCCGTCGGATCTAAGCTGCAATTTTTCGGTGGCCGCTAGGTGGCGTTTCCGTCGAATTCCGCGTCGAGTATGCAAATTAGCTAGTTACGGCGATCCACGAACGTCCGTCCGGCCAGCGCATTTTTTTACGTCGTTTGCGTTCGGCTTTTTCCGGCGTATAGTTAAAGCTGCTGTTATGAGGCGTACTCAATGTTAAGTATGGCCGTCGTTCCCGCGTAGAAATTTGAAATTTTTACGTTGTTTGCGTAAGTCGTTCGCGAATAGGGATTTGCATAGAATGACGTCACCGTCAGAAGCATTGGCTTCTGACTCTGTCTCTTTCCTCCCACTAGCTTAACCACTTAAGCCCTGGACCAAAATGCAGGTAAAGGACCAGGCCCCTTTTTGCGATTCGGGATTCGTGCGACGTGGCTCCCAAACAAAATTGGCGTCCTTTTTTTCCCACAAATAGAGCTTTCATTTGGTGGTATTTGATCACCTCTGCGGTTTTAATTTTTTGTGCTATAAACAAAAATAGAGCGACAATTTTGAAAAAAATGCAATATTTTTTACTTTTTGTTATAATAAATATCCCCCAAAAATATATATAAATATATATAATATATTATATATATAAATATATTCCCCCCATATAAATATATATTCCCTCAGTTTAGGCCGATACGTATTCTTCTACATATTTTTGGTAAAAAAAATCGCAATAAGCGTTTATCGGTTGGTTTGCGCAAAATTTATAGCGTTTACAAAATAGTTTTATTGCATTTTTATTAATTTTTTTTTTTTACTACTAATGCGATCAGCGATTTTTTTCGTGACTGCGACATTATGGTGGACACTTCGCACAATTTTGACACATTTTTGGGACCATTGTAATTTTCACAGCAAAAAATGCATTTAAAATGCATTCTTTATTGTGGAAATGACAGTTGCAGTTTGTGAGTTAACCACAGGGGGCGCTGAATGGGTTATGTTTCACCTAGTGTGTGTTTACAACTGTAGGGGGGTGTGGCTGTAGGAGTGAAGTCATTGATTGTGTCCCCCTATAAAGGGGATGACACGATCGATGCAGCCGCCACAGTGAAGCACGGGGAAGCCGTGTTTAGACGCGGCTCTCCCCGTTCTTTAGTTCCGGGGATTGATCGTGGGACCCCAGCGGGTCTCCCGCTCCCGGTCCCAGAGCGGGTCGCGGGCATGGGCCGCGGGCGCGCGTGCCACCCCACGGCTGGGTAGATGTAAAGGACGTGCCGGTACGTCCATCTGCCCAGCCGTGCCATTCTGCCGACGTATATCGTCGTGCGGCGGTCGTTAAGTGGTTAAAGGAACCTATTTAGAAAATAAAAAACAAACCTTTACAACCCCTTTAATGCATAACCCCCTCACTGCATGTAAAAAATAAAAACATATCAAATCAATAAAACAACATAAATCAGTGATCAAACCAAACGTTAATTCAGTGGTCATTAAATCATACATGTATTTCCTCTCTCAGTGATATAAAGTGCTTGTGCTTTATAAAATTTCTATGTATTAAAAAGTCCATAGCAATTTTAGTGCTTCACACCTTTAAAAGTGCATTCCCTGTGGCTCAGGATCACTATCAAGATTTGTTTGACCTCTGATTACATGATGGTCAAACAGGATTGATAGCTAGGCAGGGAGGTGCATGACTTCCTGATTCCTTTTATGATTCCCTTATGGATCCATTAAGTAAAGCACTTGAAAAAACGGGTGATAGTGCAACAATGTAACTTTTTTTAAACACTAACTGAAAACAAATTGCAAGTGTTTAACCCATTACTTAGGATAAACAGCCTGCAGTAAATGTCTCACAAGTGCTGCACCACCACAAAAAAAACTCCACATGTGTATCAGCATTATAGTGCCTATCCCTGCTCAACCTGTTTCGTCACTCGGGATAAAATCAGGAGTGGACCTTGGGCTTTCTGGAATGCTGCAGAGAACATGTGCAGACAGTGCTGGGTACAAATATAAGCATTCTGATGGAAATTTACAGAGCAAAAGCTGCGATTAGGTGAGTTCTAAATAATACAGTTTGTATGATAAGCTTATCCATCATTTGGGGATTTCTGGTGAAATATTTATAGGACCACAAAACCAATTCACGCATGTGAAAAAAGCTACTAATAACAAATACTATTATCTAGACAAAACTATCCACATCTCTGCAGAAACGTAGATGCTGGCATTTATGTAGTTGGACTTACATATGTTAGGTGCCACATTTGGTATAATTGGTAAAAAAATTACAAAGCGACCACTGGACAAAAAGTAAAACTCCAATAAGATACGCCACATGCAAGTGCTACAGTTTCCTTCCATTTTCTAAAGATACAATTGTCCTTAATGTGTGTGCATGTATGTGCCAAGATCATGGATGAGTTAGTATAGCTTTGAGCAAGTGCGAGTGTGGGCAACAACTTAAAAAATAACTATACAAAAGTATATTTATTCATTGATATACATGTTAAATACTCAAATACAAATATATAGTTATTTTTTTATAATATTGCTAACAAATATTCCACTATAATTTCTAACATTTTGTGTTATATACTGAATTGTTTGTTCAATATTTTTATTCAGTTTCAGATATCTCAATAGATACAATACAGTACAAGAAATATAATATAATGTGGAAAATACACCCCCCAATAAAAGCACTTCTAAGGCCTCGTACACACGACCAGACATGTCCGATGAAAACGGTCCGCGGACCGTTTTCATCGGACATGTCTGCTGGGATCATTTGGTCTGATGTGTGTACACACCATCAGACCAAATTCCCCGTGGACAGAATACGGTGACGTGGCGGCGACGATGACGCGGCGACGTGCACGCACCAGGAGGTTCAATGCTTCCGCGCATGCGTCGAATCACTTTGACGCATGCGTGGGATTTCGGGCCAGCGGATATGTCCGATGAGTCGTACTGACCATCGGACATGTCCGACGGACAGGCTTCTAGCGGACAAGTTTCTTAGCATGCTAAGAAACTTTTGTCTGCTGGAAACCTGTCCCCTAGGCCGGAAAACTGTCCGGTAGACCCTACACACGATGGACAAACCATCCATGGGCAGGCAAATTGTACCCAAGTCAATCCATCGATCGACTTGGGTACACCCATCTTGCCTGTTGTATTGCATATACAAACAAATAATGTGGTTAGCTGTCCACGTACACTGCAGCCTCTCTGTGCCCATGGGCGTCTGCTCCATAGGGCAAGGGGGGTCGTTTGCCCCCCCATGAAATTGCCAGGGAGAGCCAGTAGCAGGGCCGAACTGGCCCTGGGAACGATTTAAGCGGTGACTGCAGCACTCCCCTCCCCTCTAGTTGTCCCTTATTTAGAGTGCCTGTCCCTCTTCTGGAATCAAATACATTTGTCCCTCATTCCGAAAGGTTCCTCCTTTAGACCTGAAATAAATATACTGTCAATATAGTGTAGTGTTTCAGTCAAGGGAAAGAGGTGCTGTGTAATGTGAAGGGGTCCAGTGATGCAGGGTGCTGTGTAATGTAAGGGGTCCAGTGATGCGGGGTGCTGTGTAATGTAAAGGGTTCAAGGAAGGGGGGTGCTGTGTAATGTAAAGGGGTCCAGAGCTGTGGGGTGCTGTGTAATGTAAAGGGGTCCAGAGGTGCAGTTGTGGAGAGGGGTACACAGTAGTGACAAAGAGCTATTGAAAGATGCAGGGGACACAGTGGGGTGTTTTTACATTTTAACATGGGGGGGGGGGGGCGCTGTCCGGTAGACCCTACACACGGTCGGACATGTCTGCGGAAACTGGTCCGATGGACCAGTTTCAGCGGACATGTTCGGTCGTGTGTACAAGGCCTAAGTGATAGTGTAGTAGTGATCAAACAAGGTATTGATTTAAGCTGGTCATTGATGGTTCAAATCTCAACTGATTTAACAGGGACTGGCCGAGATCCAAACCATATATTGGCAGGCTGATTGACTTGGGTACAACCAGCTACAGCCACTAGCAATAATCACTGTGTTCTCCCGGAAGGGACCTCTTCCTGCGACCACCCCATCGCTGGTAGAACACAATAGCTCTGCGGGAGGGGATCCCCCATCAACACTGCCTGTGTTGATGAAGGAATCAAATGATTTTCTTTCCTGCAACCACACAAAGAAAATTGAACCATCTATGACCTGCCCTACATATCCAGATTTGGGGGCTGAAAGGCCAGAATTGAGGTTACAGTATATTCACAGAACTTAAAAATCGACATTTAGGCCAATACTGAGTAGTAGATGTGCAATCAAGTGATAGAGACAGAGGAATCATTACATCTAGGACTGAGAGGAAAGGAAGTAGGAAAGGGGGGAAGGGGTGAGAGGAGGTCTTCTGCAGGTAGCCAATAAGGGTAAAAGTATGAATGATGTCAATGCTAGAACACTTCTGGGTTCTAAAAGAGAGGCATCAAAGCCTAAAGGAAATTATCCAGCCAGGTTTGTCATATCTTTAAATGTTTTGGCACTCCGCCTAACAGAGTGGTCTCAATTTTACTATGTATCATAGCTTGGGTGATTCTATGCTTAGTCTCAAGTATGCACAATTTTAGAGTCTTCCAAGTCTTTGCAATTGTTTGCTTGGATGCTGTTGTGACCTGCAGGGAAAGCTCTAGTTAAATTGTGTGTAAAATGATTTAATAGAGCCAAGGCTGGAACCAGGGTGATTGGCATTTTTTGATAAGTGTAGAGATGATATGAAAAACTTCAACCGAAAAGTGTTTCATTATGGGGCAAGTCCACCAAATGTGGACATGTGTAACTCGTTCACCACAGCCTCTAAAAAGGAAAGTGGGGGGGGGGGGGTATGTAGGAAGAAATTTGGAAATTCTCACCGGGATCAGATACCATTGAGTTAGAACTTTAAAATTGGTTGCAAGTGCTTGTATGTTTTGGGTATATGACCTATTCGTCCTCCATATTGCAACCACATCTTCCCATTCTAGGTGTATGTTTAAATAAGATTCCCATCAATTCAAAGAAGCAGGTAAGGAAGTAGAGGGTGAGTTTAAGTGTAAATATAATTTGAAAATAAGGCCTGGGGCATGTGGCTCAGTCAAGCAAATGTGCTCGAATAGGGTTAGGCTATTTAGGGAAGAATGGGTATGTGGAGTTAGCAAAATAGTCCAGAACTAGGAAAGTGGGATTGTTCACATAATGAGGCTAAGGATTTTTAGCACAGTGGCTGTAACCAGGCTACATAAGTTAGTTAAGTGTAACTGTACCCATAAATGAAAAGAGGATGAGTCAAGCCCTGTACACACGGCCCAAAATCTCATCAGGAAAAAAACGTTGTTTTTCCTGACGAGATTCTTGGCAAGAATCTCTTGCTGACCGAGTGTACACGGGCCATTCAAAAGAACCGCCGTTCTTTTGAATGGCACGAACGCGGTGATATCATCGACTACGACGAGCATGTGTTCGTCACATTCGATGCCATCGCCGCCATCTTGCTTCACCCTACCTATGCCTTGGAAGCTACCGTTCATGTGTCTAAGTCATTTCGAGCATTCGTGGGTTTCCATGGAGAGGTAAGTATACACACGCTCGGGTTTCTCGGCAGGAAAACACTGCCGAGAATCTCACGACGAGAAAATAGGGAACGGGTTCTCTATTTTTCTCGTCTAGATTCTGGGCAGTTTTCTTGATGAGAAACCTCAAAGCCTCATGCACACGCACGGTTTACTTGGCAAGAAAGCTCTGCCAGCAGTTTTCTTGCTGGTTCTTGCAGAGAAAACTTCAGAGTAGACAGGGTATTAAAAGAGTTTCTTTCTATAGTATGATTTTTTTATTTATTATTTGGCAACATACAGTAAATGGGAGACACATATTTAATTTACATTTTGATTTTTTTTTTTTTATCACTTAAAGCAAATTAGCTTTTTTCAGTATTAGGCAGGCCATAGATGGTTAGAATCTCGGCCAGTTCAGCAGGGACTGGCTGAGATTCAAACCATCCATGGGCAGGCAAATTGTACCCAAGTCAATCTATCGATTGACTTGGGTACAACCATCTTTCCTGTTGTACTGCATATACAAACAAATAATGTGGTTAGCTGTCCATGTACACTGCAGCCTCTCTGTGCCCATGGGCGTCCGCTCCATAGGGCAAGGGGGGTCGTTTGCCCCCCCCTGAAATTGCCAGGGAGAGCCAGTAGCAGGGCCGAACTGGCCCTGGGGACGATTTAAGCGGTGACTGCAGCACTCCCCTCCCCTCTAGTTGTCCCTTATTTAGAGTGCCTCTCCCTCTTCTGGAATCAAATACATTTGTCCCTCATTCCGAAAGGTTCCTCCTTTAGACCTGAAATAAATATACTGTCAATATAGTGTAGTGTTTCAGTCAAGGGAAAGAGGTGCTGTGTAATGTGAAGGGGTCCAGTGATGCAGGGTGCTGTGTAATGTAAGGGGTCCAGTAATGCGGGGTGCTGTGTAATGTAAGGGGTCCAGTGATGCGGGGTGCTGTGTAATGTAAGGGGTCCAGTGATGCGGGGTGCTGTGTAATGTAAAGTGGTCCAGAGCTGTGAGAAGCTGTGTAATGTAAAGGGGTCCAGAGGTGCAGTTGTGGAGAGGGGTACACAGTAGTGACAAAGAGCTATTGAAAGATGCAGGGGACACAGTGGGGTGTTTTTACATTTTAACATGGGGGGGGCGCTTTTAACCCCCGCTAGCGGGCGAAGAAAGGGTAAAATGCAAAAAAAATTCAGCGGATGCCCATGTCTGTGACGCCTATGCATGTCTACGCATAGTGTGGCTTCACATCCCTCTGTAGTCACTGGGGAAAGGGCTAACATTGCAGTGTGTACAATGCGGCTCCATAAAGACCTCACAAATGAACAGAGCCACCTTAAAAACATGAAGCAATCTGTTAAATCCCACTTTAGCAATATATATGATACTTTGAGTTTAAAAAAAGAGCACATATTAATTAAAATAGGTTTGATATCTTTTGGCACTAGGTTTTAATAATTCTTTAAGATATTATTACAGGGAGAGCACAGACAGAGCTATACAATTATTAATGAGAATAATATCATGGTCTCTGAAGAGAAGCCTACACTGCCCCCTGCTTGTACAGTAAGACATTGCCAGTTGTCCTTTGTCATTTATGTCTCCAGGTCAGCCTGACCTCTAAACAACCTTTAGCTTGACCTGCTGCTGGTCACTCTCACCAGTACAATTGTTTATCTTCAACCTCAAGGCTCCAAGCCGCAGTTTTCATCTAACCTTTATATCCCTTCCATTCTAGTCACCAGCCAGAGATTAAAAGTATGTTAGACTCAGTGGTGTTTGCCAGGTCTCACATATAATATAACCTCCATAAAGAACACTGCTTTACAATTCCTTTTGTTTGTATGTGGGCTGTTTACTTTCTCCTTCTGGCAACCCTTTTAATGGCCCAGCACCAATTACAGCATAGTTTAGACATGCAATAAAAATAAAAGGAGCTGAAAACCTGACTTTTACAATAACGTAAGGGTGCATTTGTTGGCATCATAAAAGAAAAATTTCTTGTAGCTTAATCCTCAGTGACAAATCAAGAAGAGTGATGTCCATCAAGGCCTTCCGTCCAATTCTCACAAAGTATTTACTTGACAAACAGTGGGCCAGATTCAGGTAGAAATACGTTACGCTGCGGCGGCGTAACGTATCCCATTTACGTTACACCGCCGCAGGTTTACAGCGTAAGTGCCTGATTCACAAAGCTCTTACCTGTAAACTTGCGGCGGTGTAACCTAAATCCACTCGGCGCAAGCCCTCCTAATTCAAATGGGGCAGGCACCATTTAAATTAGGCGCGTTCCCGCGCCAAACGTTCTGCGCATGCTCCGTGTGAAAATTTCCCAACGTGCTTTGCACGAAATTACGGCGCCCCAACGTTTTTTTTGAACGGCGACGTGCGTCACGTCGTTTCGCATTCCCAGACGTCTTACGCAAAAAAAAAAAAATTTAAATTCGACGCGGGAACGACGGCCATACTTTAACATGGCTGTTCTAAAGATAAGCCATGAAAAAGCAGGCCTAAGTTTGCGACGGGAAAAACCGACTAGCGACGACGTAAGAGATTGCGACGAACGCGCGTATCTTCGTGGATCGCCGTAATCAGCTAATTTGCATACCCGACGCTGGAAAACAATGCGAACTCCACCCAGCGGCCGCCGGAAAATTACACCTAGGATCCGAAGGCGTACAAAGCCGTACGCCTGTTGGATCTTAGCCAAAAGCCGTTGTATCTTTTTTGTGAATTACAAATAAAGATACGACGCGGCAAATTTGAAAATACGCCGGAGTATCAGTAGATACTCCGGCGTATTTCCTCTGTGAATCTGGCCCAGTATCCTCTTTTTTTATTTATTTTTTTCAGATGAAAACTGTACTGATTAAATGAAAATCGTTCATTCTGGTATCGTACAGAATTTTTTCCGTGTTTGTACCTTCGGATAATTTCGGATGAACGGCTCTCAAATGCTATGTACTGGATCAGCTTATCATTCAAAAAGCTGTATTTTTTTGTCCGCTTTTCTGACCATGTGTACTAGCCTATTAAAAGGACTATAAAAAAAGAACTTGATAAAAACGCGCTAGAAAATTCTAAAAAAGATATAAGCAGCAAACCTCCTGTGAGACATATGCACAGTATATATGCAAACATGTAAAAAACACATAAGATGATTCGAACAGTCCACAAATAATGTGACATCAATGTGAAAATAAGTTAATGAAAATCAGTCCACAAGTTATGTGAAAATGACTCTTGATAACGATCTTCACCATCCACCACCGGAGTGATTTAACCACTTCCATACACGGCATTTTCACCCCCTTCCTGCCCAGACCAATTTTTATTTTTCAGCGCTGTCGCACTTTGAATGACAATTGCGCGGTTGTGCGATGTGTCTCCCAAACAAAATTGATGCCCTTTTTTTCCCACAAATAGAGCTTTCTTTTGGTGGTATTTGATCACCTCTGCGGTTTTTATTTTTTGCGCTATAAACAAAAGAAGAGCGACAATTTGGAAAAAAACATAATATCTTTTACTTTTTGATTTAATAAATAACATAATTTTAAAAAAAAGTTTAGACCGATACGTATTCTTCTACATAATTTTTGGTAAAAAATTTGCAATAAGCGTATTTGATCGGTTTGCGCAAAAGTTCTAGCATCTACAAAATAGGGAATAGAATTATGGCATTTATTTTTTTATTTTTATTTTTTACTAGTAATGGCGGCGATCTGCGATTTTTATTGTGACTGTGACATTGCGGCGGACATATCGAACACTTTTGACACATTTTTGGGACCATTCACATTTACACAGCGATTAGTGCTATAAAACTGCACTGATTACTGTGTAAATGTGACTGGCAGGGAAGGGGTTAAACGTGTTCCCTAAAGTGTGTTTTAATTGTAGGGGGAGGGGGACTCACAAGGGGAGGAGATCGATGTGTTCCTCTGTACTGGGAACACACATCAGTCTCCTCACCGCTGACAGGAGGTGGATCTGTGTCCTGCCGTGATTGTGGGCAATCGCGGGTGCCCGGCGGACATAGTGGCCGCCGGGCACGCGCACCGGGCCCCGAGCAATGCGATGGGGGCGCACGCGCCCCCTAGCGGCTGGGAATGCAAGGACGTCATATGACGTCCAGTCTGAAAGAGGAAAGGTTCCCGCCGACGTCATTTTACAATGACTCGGTAGGGAAGTGATTAAATATCAGTGCATCCACCAACAGCTGAAGGGCTTGCTTACCAGCTCCAATTGATCCCTCACTACAAAGAATCGTTAGCGCTTGTGGTTTTAGCCCAGCCAAGGCCTTTCTCCAGGTCCAGATGATCTCTAACAAATTTACCCCTTGGTGCCGTATAGGATATGATGATATCTCCAAAGGTGCTCCACATAGTGTAAAATCTTTGTAAATTGATTTAAATAAAAAGTAATGCACTTATAGCTGCCGCTGATACAAAGAGCCTTAGAGATCTTGTGTGTCAGCCACCACACAACACAACCCGTCCTCTAGGGTACACATGGGATTGGTAACGTCAGCGCGTCGCTCTTACCTATGCGTTTCATCATAACGTCGTCCAGATGTGCTTTGTATCAGCGGCAGCTGTAAGTGCATTACTTTTTATTTAAATACATTTACAAAGATTTTACACTATGTGAAGCACTTTGTTCTTTTAAGATATCATCATATCCTATATTGACTGGGCAGGGCCAGTGCAAGAATTTTTGCCAACTCAGGAGAAGGTGAATTTTTCCTGTCCCCTAACAGGTTGCCGTCGCCTCCAGGATGACCCCGCAGGCTGCACTGCCTGCTGGTGCGTGCCCGGTCCATCCGTTGCTCCGCCTTCTGCAGCCCTCGCTCCTTCACATCATGCAGCTGAGCGGCCAGGGGAACCAGGGGCGGGGCCACTTACGTCACTCACTGACGTAGGCGTAGCCAAGGACGAGACAGTGAGACTGTCACACACTGAGACAGAGTAACTGCACAGGTCAGCACCGTTGCGGGGACTCGTCCTTCAGATGCAGCCCACACCACACACACACTCTATCTCGATGATTAGGCGACTGTCACAGACCGGTAAATTTTCCGCCCTGTTCCCTGGCGCCGTAAGGCAAGTTCCCATGTTGCCTTGCGCTAGCGCCGGCCCTGTGGCTGGGCTAAAGCCACAAGCGCTAATAATCTCTTGTAATGAGGGATCAATTGGAGCTGGTAAGCAAGCCCTTCAGCTGTTGGTGGAGGCACTGATATTTAAATCACTTTGGTGGTGGATGGTGGGGATCGTTTACAATATAATAAATATTATTTTTCAAAAATGAAAACCACATTCACAGTTTGAATTCTGTTCATTCAAGAAAAATGTTTCATTCTTATAATTCAATTTTACTTGTCACTATGGTCAAAAACAGTCGTCAATTTGAGCCCATTATTTACAGTATTAGAAAATGGAAAGAACATTTTGAAAACAATTTTGTTTGCATGAAATTCTACTGTTTTATGGCCAGCTTTGCTGTTACTTTCCCTATTTTCAACTACATTAGCCTATTACAGTCACAAATGACCTGTTGATATGCTGCCCAGAAAGTTTGTTATGAGAAAAAAAAAATGTGGGACTGCATTATTTGGTTCTCTGTTGTACATTAGTTGTGGTATGTACTGCCACTGCCAAGCCGCTACTGTTCTAATCACCAATGACAGTAAATACAATTTACTAGGCAAAGTGCAGATACCTGCAGTTACCTCAAATCATTGTCCAACAACAAGAACTGTGAAGAACTATTGTGGTCGCTGATAACGCAAGAGGGAGAAAACCCCTTTCTACTTGTCTTTCTGGAGATACATCTGTAACATTAATAAATAACCAGATGCAGTCCAGTGAGCCAGAGTGGGACAATGCAGGTGAAGATTATTATAAAAGAATGCAAATATATGCACTCTGGTACAGTATTAAATAAGTTAGTTGGTAAATGGTAATGTTTGTTTCTTATCAGACAGCTAAGCCAGGCCTGGAAGAGAATGACTGCTATTTCACGGAATGTTTGCAGCATCCCATCAGAGTGCAAAGGAACCTTTATCTGCTTTGCGCCTAAATAAACTTTATTGTCCATTCAGTGATAGGGCTCCCTTAGAATCACTGTTTCAATTCATCACTGTCACCTTTGCTAATGTGACTGCAGTGACAGCTCTTGATTGTTAAGTAGTAACAGTGTTCATAATGTTAAAACAAGACAAATAAACCAAGTGAACTATGAACTGAGACCACTAAAAACAACCCTACAATCACACATGAGAGAGTAGAGAGAGCTAATAAACACCAATGTGCCTTAAAATGGTATTGCAGTGCATCTGTATGAGATAATTACTATATCCATTCTCCCTATTCAAATTCAATACTATTAGGCCTTGCACATTAGTGCTTCTATAAGACAAGTGTATACAGCAAGTGGTTGTAAAGCATTTGCAAAGCTTTCAGCAAACTTCACAATGCTTTTTTGAAGTCTTCAAAGCCCCCTTCAGCTCCAGTTTGCAGATGTTAAACACAGATCATGGTGGGAGTACTTTCTCTTTAAAGTGGCAGCCAATACTTCTTCATGTCCCATACCCATTACCACTGCCTTTAAATATTTGGGGATTCAGGTTACATCTGGGCCGCAGGATTTTATTCATCTAAACATTTCCCCCTCCTTCAAACGTTTAGGTTAAAACATGGAATGCCCTCCACTTATAGGTGGCAGGGAAGGTAAACTTGATCAAGATGTTACTCATGCTTCTTTACTTTCTTCATAACATCCCCATGGTTATTCCCTTAAAGATTTTTAGGAATAGTAAATACTATTTTAT
The DNA here is from genome assembly GCF_905171775.1 of Rana temporaria. Lineage (NCBI taxonomy): Eukaryota > Metazoa > Chordata > Amphibia > Anura > Ranidae > Rana > Rana temporaria. The sequence goes on along the minus strand of NC_053493.1, from coordinate 301,512,099 downwards.
GTATCCTCATCTGGAAAGATAGACCCCCTAGAATCTAACTAGAGCACCTACAAAGGCCCAAAGATGACGGTGGGTTGACTTTGCCAAACCCATGTCTGTATTACCTGGCAACATGACTGCAACACCTGATTGGCACTTTTGGGTCTGCAGGGGACTCAAGGACCAGTGGGAACTTTTGGGTCTGCAGGGGACTCAGGGACCAGTGACAAAGTTCTTTGCAGACATTAAAGTGGAGGTTCACCCAAAAACAATTTTTAACATTAGATTGAGGCTCATTTTGTGAAGGGGAATCGGGTGTTTTTTTTTAAATCGAAGCAGTACTTACTGTTTTAGAGATAGATCTTCTCCGCCGCTTCCGGGTATGGGCTGCGGGACTGGGCATTCCTATTTGATTGACAGGCTTCCGACGGTCGCATACAGCGCGTCACGATTTTCCGAAAGTAGCCGAACATCAGTGCGCAGGCGCCATATAGAGCCGCACCGACGTTCGGCTTCTTTCGGCTACTCGTGACGTGAAGTATGCGACTGTCGGAAGCCTGTCGGAAGCCTGTCAATCAAATAGGAACGCCCAGTCCCGAAGACCATACCCGGAAGCGGCGGAGAAGATCTATCTGTAAAACGGTAAGTACTGCTTCGATTTAAAAAAAAACACCCGATTCCCCTTCACAAAATGAGCCTCAATCTAATGTTAAAAATTGTTTTTCGGGTGAACTCCTGCTTTAATGCTCAATACTGTATGCAGAGGACCTATTCCCATGGCTCTTGAGGCTTTAGCCTTTGCAAAGCCTCATGAAAAGTACCCGACCTATAGTCTCATTTCAAAGGTCTGGAATAAATCTAAATATCTCCAGAAGGCCAATGGCTATACTGACTATAGTCCTATTTGGTTAAACGGTTAAAGTGGAAAATAATATGGGGTTACACATCTTAAGCAAATATTCAATAATGGAGTGCTACGTACTTTCACTGACCTGAATGAGGCGTACAATCTGCAGTCCTCAATGCATTTCCATTATTTACAACTCCAAGATGCGGTTGCTGTACAAAGCAGGTCTTCGGAGTGGCGTCTTTCCCCGACCCCAGTGTTTAGCCTCATTAGGGATGCTGACTTATCTAATGCTTTTATTTCCCAATGCTATGCCATACTGTAACAATCTTTTTTGAAGCAGCACCCCCTGAAATTTAGGGAAAAATGGGAGGCAGATGTTGGTCAGTTTGATAGGGAGCAATGGGAAGAGCTATTTCAGGCAGTAGGTACTTGCTCACTGAACATGTCACAAAGGCTTACCCAGTTATATATATTATACTCCCCACAGACTCCAGCTAATGAACGAAGCATGATCATGGGGATCTCATACACCTTTTATGGCGCTGTCCCAAACTGTACACATATTGGGCCAGAGTAGTGACCTTGGTAAATTCGGTATTTAAAGTTTCCCATCCACAGGACCCGAGAGCTTATCTACTGGGTCTATTGGAAGTATATGAGTGGGAGGTGCACACTAGAGAGGCTATTAACATAGGCTTATTCCAGGCCAGGAAATTAATTATGATCCATTGGAAGTCTGAAGAACCCCGACAATAAAGGAATGGATTACTAATATTGGCGTGGTGCTGAGAATGGAGAAGCTTATATATCAACACTGGGGAAGTGCACTCAAATATGAGAGAATATGGGCACCGTGGCTAGGTGTCCCTGGACTTGACCTGATGGATCTGGTCACTAATGTTGGTTGATCACTTGGTTATATTGAATAATGTAACTTACTGGAGGCGATAAAACTTGTTTATTGTTGATGTTGAGATGCATTGTATTGCACTGTATTGCGATGATGACAATGTTTGCATACCAATTCTGCACAATAAAAACCTTTTTGTTGGATAAAAACAAAAAAAAGTGTCAGCCAACAGCATCCATTTAGATGCACGCTCACATCAGAGATGAAGGGTACTTTGAAGGGTCGGAGAAAGTTGCATGAAGCATGCTGAAAGCTTTGCAAATGTAAGGCTTTCTGTACATAGTGCACTTGAACAATCTGAAGCCTCCAGGCCTTATACCTTTGCATGTGTTTTCATAAAGTTCTCATGGACAAGGATGGACATTTAATGTGTTTTCTAAGATAAAAAATATACAATTTTGCAGTTTACTGGTGGTTAGATGTGGTGGTTGGATTCACTTCTTTTCTCTAGCTTTTTTTTTTTCACTTTATTTTCACCGGGGGATTGTGTCAGTAACATAGTTCTTATACCATGGTGACAACCCCCACTTACTGTACTGTAACTATGAAAGAGCAGTGTTGTCTAATTTGGACAGGAATTGAACACTCCAGAACACTTGCCTGCACCTCATCCTAATCACATTGGGGGAGGGGGTTATGTATTCTACAAAGGTGAACTGGGCAGTGCTGATAAACGTGCTTGAAATTTCAGTGCAGCACAGGCATGTTGCGCAGAAAGCAAGAAGCTCCCTGGATTCCTGGCAGAATCAACAGGTATTCTTTGCACTTTAACACAACTAATATTAAGGAGACCAAGAGTGAGCAAATGAGAGAAGTTCCTGCTGGATTCTGCTTCTAGTCCCCTTGGGGAGGCTTCCATTTGTGGATGGACATTGTATGGTTACACAACCAATCACATTGCTATAATCTTTTTATAAGGACTATAAACTGAAGGACCTATGAATAAATGGTTGTGGAACAAACCATTTGAGTTTCCATTATTTCTTATGGACAAATTTGCTTTGATATACAAGTTCTTTGGATTATGTTCGCAATCCAATGTTTTACTGTACTTCTGTGGATCAGAAGAGTGCAGTTCGTTCTGCACTCCTGTGACTCGTTTTCAGCCGGCAGCGTGCTGACGTCACAGAGCCGGTCTAGGGAAAGATCGTGACCATATGCCGCTGAGCCGCTGAGAGCCTGAGCTGGCCATTCCCACCTCCTCCACAGCCCAGCACTCCAGTGAGCATGGAGGGCAGAGCAGTCAGTGGTGACTGACATTCACCAGCTCACTGCTCAGGGAGCTCTGAGAACTGAGCGATCAGTGGTGTTTGATCAATCAGTTCTCATTGTTAGAGCCAGCGGGGGGACATAAGCAGCATCGGTCCCGACGCTGCATCCACCTAGGTAAGTATAATTCTAAAAAAAAAAAAAAAAAAATTCTCTTCTCTTTTAAACACATTTTACAAATGTTGGCAGTTTTGTACGATCTGTGTGTTCTTATACAAAACATACAGTATAAAACAATATTTGCTGTAAATACCTACATTATAAACAGAATGAAAGCTCTTATCTATTTCTGTTTATCTAAAATTTTCCAAGAATATGCAAAACGTATTAGTTAAACCCACAGGTACTTTTTCACCACTGTATGTGTTACATTGGTTTTTCAAGATACAAAATATAAAGGTTTAGAGGTTGGATGAAGGGTTTTGTGCATTATTAGGGCCGGTTCACACTACTGCAACTTCAAAAATTGCGCGATTTTACCACGATTTTGTGGCCGCGATTTTGCCGCGATTCTCGGCTGCGATTTCTGGAAATGCCAGTCTATAGAGCTGAATTCGCATCGCACATGGATCAAACTCGCACAGGACCCTTTTTTTAACGCAGCTTAGATTTGCAGCGCATTGATGTGAACGGCACTCATGGAAAACTTGGAGTGGGCGTGGTCGAAGATGGAGGAGTAGAGTCACACACGCTCTGAGCTCCTGCCTTCCACTCGGCTAATCTGATGAAGTAGACCGAGATTAGTACCCATATTATGCGCTGTATTATTACACAGATTGCAATCCAGACAATAACCCAGACTGGGTAGACTTGGTAAAACTTAAAACTGACTCTCCAGATCCCTGGTATGAAGAGGAAGGAAGCCCGGATCCCTAAAGCCTTGAATTCATCTGGACAGCCGGAGATTTTTTTCCCCTGACACGAGCAAACGCCGCTGCAATCGCCGCCGCTGCAGAAGCTGCCGCCGCTGTACGATATCGCGAGAGTGAACCCAGGACACGTGACACCGTGACGCTTCGTGAGCTGGACGAACACAAGTTGCAAGAGACAAGCGGGCTGGGTGAGCAAGGTGAACAAGGAGGGAGTGAAGAGGGACACTATGTTAGTAAAATGACTTTCGAATTTGAGCAACGGATCAAATTCGCAATAGAATTTGCAGCAGTGTGAACCGGCCCTAACACTTTTTTTAAAATGTTTATAAAGATCTTTACGTTGGACCAAAATGAGGGACAACTAAGGAGGAAAGAGTGGCAGAGGGATTTGGTTTCAAAAAAGGGACAGTCCTTAAATGTGGAACACTTGGGAACTATGTATGTAATTAGTACCCACTGGACTAATTTGTTGTTTGTCTATAAGAGAGGCACATGGGATATCAACTTTGCGTTGTGCACTAGTATGCTGTAGGCACAAAGCAAATGTGAATGTTTAAATCACTCTTTCAAAAGATCATTTAGAGGCTGGATCTTGCATGATACGGCAACTGTACCATTAAAGTCTGTATGTAGCTTTACAGGCTCCTGGAATCTGTCCAGCATTCAAAACCAACTATAACGGTTCCTACAGACATAAGAGAATGTTCACCCAATCCAGCTAATTATAGTGGGATGAGGCAACATCTTGTTTCTGTAGACTCTGACAGTCTTTGACCCTGACAGACATCTCTAAGCTAAGCATCCTCAGGGGACAATGCAATCAGCTGGAACGGATTTTCCTGACCGACCAACACTGTCTATCCTCGAGATAAGCTGGCACCAAAGTGCCCACTACTTCATTCTTCACCGGCCAAAAATGCACATTTGCACACTACGAGCATGTACTTTTATGGAACAGTCTAAAATTTAGTATGAAAAATAGATAGAGATATTTATTATAGCAAAAAGTAAAAAATATTGCATTTTTTTCAAAATTGTCGCTCTATTTTTGTTTATAGCGCAAAAAATAAAAACCGCAGAGGTGATCAAATGCCACGGTAAGAAAGCTCTATTTGTGGAAAAAAAAGGACGCCAATTTTGTTTGGAAGCCACGTCGCACGACCACGCAATTGTCAGTTAAACCGACGCAGTGCCGAATCGCAAAAAATGTCCTGGTCTTTGACCAGCGAAATGGTCCGGGGCTGAAGTGGTTAATTTTATTATCCAATTACGTGCAAGCAAAAATGCATTTTTTTTTTAAATTGGGTAATCTTTGTAAAGTGAAACTTCACCACGTTCACTAGGCTCTGTATACATTCCCCTGCAAAGTGCAATTTCTCTGCAAAATCAGCAGCCTATTTGCCTTTAGTAAATCAACACCAAAACCTTTCCTAGATAGTTGCATATGTCTGTCCTATTCCTGTTCTGGTAGAAACCTAAAATTCAGAATTTTTTCTCATTTTTAGTGCTGGTGACAATGGTGACAAGGACAAACAGAGAGGGTGAATTTATCCAGAGGGGACACAGAAACAATAAAAGCCTGACATGGTTGCTCGATCCCGTCCTGCTAAAAATAATAATTGGGCTTTAGTTTTATGTAGCGCTACCCCCGCAGGAGCCGCTGATTTGTTTTTGGGATCGGCATATTGAGTTACCTTAATGTGGCGTATGGGTGCAGTTGGAGAACAAAGCAGTGAGCGAGAGTCCAGACAGTGAATAAAGGGTTTTCCAATGCTTTAGTCCAGGCCAAACACGGCCAACATCAACATTTAGTGGGAAGAGCAGGTTGATGAAGAAGAAAGAAGAACATTGCAGTGTCAGGCCCGGATAATATTTGAGCAGTACTTGCTCAATAGAGTACCAAACTATTATTCGTCGCCACTCTAGTTGGAGTGGGTAAAGTGCCCCCGGACAGACCCCTCTCACAAGCCTGGCAGTCGAAGTGTCACTTAGGATTTTCTGGGAGGAACAGATCTCTCTCACAGACCTGGCTCTAGGGCCTCTGCCACAGGCCAATTACTTTTAGGTGAGCTAGATGGATAGATTGAGCAAATCCTCCCAGTAGGTTTGTAGCATAGGTCACCGGATGACAGCAGCACGTACCTGTCACCATTCCGGTCACCAGATCCCCGATTGGCTCGCTCAAGCCCTGTTGGACAACCTGCCTCCGGGTTCCCCTCAAGCCGGCTCCCCAATCGAACGACACCCAGCCTGGGATCCTTTCAATAGAACTGGGAGTCCAGTAAGTCACTGGAGTCCCTGTTTACCTCAGGATGAGGGTTTATGTAGACTGCAATTTTGGCCTGGTAGGCCTCGCTGGCGGGGTCCATGGATGCGCGCACCCTGGAGGAGGATGCCGCACCTGGAACCGGGACCCCGCAAAACTTTGTTAGCACATGACACCTGTCACAGATATACCCCTCCCCAGCATGCCTTGCGAGGGAGAAACGTCTCTGATTGGCTGCTGGGGAAAGTTGCTCTGCCAGAACCCCTCTGCCGCCAACTGCCGGCCAGGGATGGTATTGCATCCCTGGAGCACAGACTGACCCAGTGGATGTTTCTGGAGTGACAGAAGTCCCAACTTTAACAAATTTTAGAATGGGAGCAAGGTAACTCTCCCATTCCCCACTAACTTTACCGTAGTGCCCATACTGAAAGTAAGGGGGCGCTACATTTACTTTAACCAATTCCCAATTCTTTTGAGATAAACCAGCGTCTTAATACTCAACCCCTTTGCTTGTTGGGTGGCAAAGGATGTTTCAAGAGTCTGATTATTCCCAGGCAAATGCTACTACACGTCCAGTTTTGGTCAATCTGTTGCTGCCTATTGAAGATTATAATCTACTAGAAGCAGAAGCCAGTTTCTTTCACTGTATTTATAAATGGGAGAAAGGTTGAAGTATGTAGTCTTCTATAAAAGTGACTGACATTGAAACAAGCCCTGTCACTATTTTATAGACAGATAATGTACCCTGAAACACAATTGTTGGCGGATGCCCAGGCACCCAGCTAACACAAGCAGAAATCTTGCACAGGAAGTGGAGTGATGCTCTGGCATAGAGCGAGGCTGGAATTCATTACAAAAGACTTGTCACCTGTGGTTTTGTTATTGAAAGTTATTAGGTGTGACAGCGGTTAAACAGATTTTATTTATACACAAGGATATAAATTAAGCCTCTCAGCACCTAGCACACAGGCTTTATTGTTAGACCAACATGAATGCTAAACTCTGCTAGAGCAACAACTTGGCAATGGAAGCTACTGGATCCTATGGCAGTATTACTAGTGAAAGGAAAGATTAGCAGCCTCTTTACCTTGCCCTAACATAACAGGTGAGACTTAACTCAGTAATATGGCAGCTTGCAATTAAAATATTAAATGTGAATGCTGTCATTGTTGTGACAATGTGACAGTCACCTTAAATGGGACAGCAATAAAAACGTTCTTTGAGAAAAGATTAGCTTCTTGCACAAGGAATTTTCTTTTGGAGTAGGTAGAAAAAAGGTAAGATGTGATTAATTTTACTATTCTTATAAGGTGTTTATAATTACAATCGTAGCACTACCCCCACAGGAGCCTCTGGTGAATATGGGTATCACCCACCCTGTGCAGTCAGGCACAAGAATTTTCCATTCACTCTTGAGACAAGAATCAGTCCTTGCAGCTTTGTTTTTGTTTTTTTTATTTAGGGATTCAACTTGGATGGGGTAAGGCCCCTTTCACACGGTCGGACCGTTCAGGTCCACCTGTCAGTTTTGTCGGCGGACCTGAACGGCCGCTTCATGCAAGCCTATGGAGCGTCGGATGTCAGCAGGAACATGTCCGCTGACATCCGACCCGATCCGCTAAAATCAGACTATAGGTTGCCATCCGTCCATGGCGGATTGGATCGGGTGAGATCTGATGAAAATGTACATGCTGTCCGTTTTCATCAGATCTCTCCATAGGAGACAGAGGCGCTCGACAAGCCCCTACCCGCTCAGTGAGCAGAGAGGAACCTGTCATCCACGGGTTCAGCGGAGATCAGCAGAGAGATCTCCCGCTGAGCTGGTGGACGTCATAGTGACGGAGTCTGCCTCGTCTAAATGAAGCCTAATGCCGCGCACACACGACCGGGCCAATTCCCATCGAAATTCCGACGGAATTCCATCGGAGAAAAATAGAAAATGTTCTATATCTAAATTCCGATGGAATTCATCGGAAATTTTCGATGAAAAAACTCAGATGGGGCTACACACGATCGGAATATCCGATGGAAAAAGTCTGTCTGACTATTTCCATCGGAAATTCCGATTGTGTGTACAAGGCATAAGGATCATTATGGGATGCCCACTTGATCAGTAGAGGAATCTTCAGGGGCACAAACTATATACATCAAGTATATGCACGTTTCCTGTTCTACCTCCAGCACAGACTGGCTTGAAGAACTACAACCCCCAGGACCTGCTAGAACTGACAGTTTGATCCAACACAATCTCCATCAGATCTGGGCAAATGCCCTTTGCAGGCAGGGAACGTGGCCCCCTTTATTAGTGCAGCAAAAATAGAGGTCTTTGGTGCTAGCTGTCCTTTCTTGTGGCTACTGCTCCCTGTACCACCTCTTCAGGCACTGCCAGCTTGCCTGGCTGCAGCTGCCTCTTTCACTATCCCTCCTGGCTACTTCTGTACAGTCCTCCCAGACTGACTCTGCATCCACCCCAGACTGCTTGCTCCCAGTCCCTTCAGGCATGCCTCTCAATCCTCTGACTGTAACACTCCCTAGCCCATGTGGCTGTCTCTCTACCTAGAGATTTGCCCAGCAGTGTACTTCTGATGTCCTCTCCTTGCTCCTGTGCCTCCTGGTCAGGATCCCTCCATGTGTCATAAGAAGGTGTCCCTTCCACACTGGAACCCAGGCCTGAGTTCACCCCCCCCCCCCACCCCAGACTGGGAGCTACTCTAAAGGCCCTAACACTCCACACTCCCCCCAACTGGGCTGACCCTGAGTATTTGAGTGGGCCTGCCCCCTGTCAACCTTTCTGTTAAAGGGTCACTAAAGGCAAAAACAATTTTTTTTTAAATAACAAACATGTTATACTTACCTCCACTGTGCAGCTCGTTTTGCACAGAGTGTCCCCTAACCCTGTCTTCTGGGGTCCCTCGGCGGCTGTCTCGTCTCCTCCTCGCAAAAGCTTTCTACCTTCATGCGAGCAAGCTTGAATGGTAGAAAGCTTTTGCGAGCAAGCTCCCGTGATACAGCGGTGGGCATAGCCACCGACTGTATCATTCGGCCCCGCCCCCCGGCACGCCGCGTCATCCGCTGTGATTGACAGCAGCGCCAGCCAATGGCTGTGCTGCTATCAATCCGCCCAGCTTAGCCAATCAACGGCCAGGCTGGGAACCGAAGTCTGCTGGGTTGAATGAAAAAAATCTAGCAGTGTGTACTAGGCTTAAGACTATAACAGAGAGTCAAGCTGAGAATCACTACTTCCATAAAACAATACAGAAGATGCCTATTTGTGATTATCCTCATAGACACCGCCCCTCATGCCGCATACACACGGTCGTTTTTTGTGATGAAATAAAACAAAGTTTTTCATCATGAAAGAAAAACAACGTTTTTCTAACTTCATCATAAAAAACGACATTGCCCACACACCATCGTTTTCTGAAAATGCTCTAGCAAAGCGTGATTACGTACAACACGTACGACGGCACTCTGTTCCTTTTAAGCTCCCGTCTCATAACTTGCTTCTGAGCATGCACGGGTTTAAAACGTTGTTTAAAACATGTTCGAATTTTTTTTGGGTCGTTTTTTAGAAGACAAAAAATGATGTGAAGCGCACACACGATCATTTTAAATGACGTTTTTAAAAACGTAGTTTTATTTCATCACAAAAAACGATCGTGTGTACGCGGCATCACAGTAAAGTCCAGGGCAGCACTGTTAACACAGGTGAATGGCTAACAGGATCCAAGGCCCAAGGAAAAAGCACCTCCCCACTAGAACTAGAGAAATCTGGTAGCCTGTGGGAGAGGATGCCCACAGTAGCTGGGTCTTTAGTTAAAACTGTGTGGTATTAGACTGTGGCTGTCCTTACGGCACACCAGCTCTCTCTCACCTGGCTGCCGAAAACCTTTCTTCCATGGGTGTATTCAGGAACCTAATGAGTTGTGGAAAAAGGAGGTAAACAAGGCATGGTGAGTAAATGTGAATTTTGCTACAATAGAGGTGGAAGCCACTCAGTCATACTTCTTAATGCTTTAGTTTTGAGACAGAGACAATGATTGGCTGCTCAGACAGAGGCAACCAGTAATTGCCTCTGCCTTACACAGAGATGAGGCAAAAGGAAAAAATTAGGCCAATGGGAACTCAATAGACAGAAGCTTATGGCAGCAGACCTAAATTAATCTATTTCCTCATTCTTTTAAGACTCAGGACTGCTGGTCTTTTATGCTCAAGGGTAACTTTTCATATGAAGCAGACACTATGGGGGGTTATTTACAAAAAGCAAATCTACTTTGCACTACAAGTGCAAAGTGCACTTGAAATTGCACTGAAAGTGCACTTGGAAGTGCAGTCGCTGTAAATCTGAGGGGTAGATCTGAAATGAGGGGAAGATCATCCTCGGATCTACAGCGACTGCACTTTCAATGCAATTTCAAGTTCATTTTGCACTTGTAGTTTGCACTGAAATAAGCCCCTATGTTGTGCCCAACACAACACAAAAAAGTATATATTTTTTATTTTGGTAAATATGAATCATTGCAAGTATTTCACATTTACAACTTGCAGTCATAGGGTGGATATCTGTGACAAAGTTCACAGGGAGAAGCTGTTTTATTAAAATAAGCCTGTATAGCAGAGATATCCCATTCCACAGACTGCAACAAAGCCGACAAAAAAGGTTTCATGTAAGTAATGCAAAAGATATAAAACATTGAGTTTAAACAATTAAAAAAGTTCTAAAAACTTTGGCGTCCCTCTTAACAACTGTTGCAATAACAATTGCAGAAACAAGACCCCCGAAACAGGGCAATAATCATCACAGGATTTAGATAATCAAAAAAACTGATATACCTTGATTATCTAGATCCTGGGATGGTTATTGCCCCCGTTTCAGTTTTTTTTGTTTGCCATGGGATTAGGCCATCACCTGGTAAATTTTTCTTCTGATCCTTTCAGTGCCCAATAAGGCCCATTCCTCAAACTCCAACTTGATGTGTTCTATTTTTCATCATTTTTTTTGTTTCCTTAAAGATCATTGTCGCCCTCCTTGAAACCCCTCCAGTGGTGTTTCCCTCAGTCTATTGAATACTAGGGTACCATTTGGATCATTTTATGGTATATATAGTTTTGTTTTTTCTCTGTTTGGGAATATCTCTGTCTGGGGTGAATTTTTCACTATGTGGGAGATACACCTGACTTTTTTCTATATACTTTGCAGTAGGGTTGTCCCGATACCGATACTAGTATCGGTATCTGGACCGATACCAAGCATACTTGTACTCAGGGAAAATGCTCCGATACTTTACCGATACCTGACTTTCCCTGTATCCCTGTATTCTCCCATCCGTTCTGCTCTCTCTCTCCATGCTCCTGTGTCCACCGTCCGTGCCGCTGCCGTTTTACTCTCCCGCTCTGTGCCCTGTGTCAATTCTCCGTGCGCTGCTCTCCCCCCTCCGTGCCCTGTGTCAATTCTCCATGCCGCTGCACTCCCCCCCTCCGTGCCGCTGCTCTCCCCCCTCCGAGCCCTGTGTCCATTCTCCGTGCACTGACTCTGTCCATTCATATAACTGAGCATCGTAAACTGTATTTACGATGCTTCAGTTTATGAATGGAGAGGAGCCTCTGTCTCCTGTCCATTCATTTTCAGCACAGCTGAGAAAGAGACTGGGGAATCTGTGTCCCTAGTCCCTTTCTCTGTATCAAAGGGGAGATGTCAGAGGTCTGTTAAGACCCCTGATATCTCACCAAAGCCCCCCAACAGGGCTAAGAAAAAAAATAGCAATAAATAATAAAAATAATTAATTGTAAAAAATACATATTAAAAAAAAAACACACACTGACACATCCATCCCCCCCCCCCCCCAATGAAGCATTGTAAAAAAAAAAAGAAAAATGTAAATTGTAAAATAAAAAAAAATACTGACACATGACATAAAAAAAAAAAGTATCGGTATTCGGCATCGGCGAGTACCTGAAAAAAGTATCGGTACTTGTACTCGGTCCTAAAAAAGTGGTATCGGGACAACCCTACTTTGCAGTTCATGTAAAGATTCTCCTGGTCTCCCTTTGTTCCCCCTATGGCCTACTAGCACTGGCAGGGCTGGCTCCTTTTATGCATGAACCTCAGTGACTCCTTGTGAAGGCTGTTCAATCAATCTTTTGACTATCAATTATAATGCCGCGTACACACGATCGGTTCGTCTGATGAAAACGGTCTGATGATCGGTGAAAAAACTTAGAACCTGTTTTAAAATTATCTGATGGTTAAAAAAACGATAGAAAAAAATGATCGTCTGTGGGAAAATCCATCGGTTAAAAATCAACGCATGCTCAGAATCAAGTCGGCTCAGAATCAAGTCGACGCATTCTCGGAAGCATTGAACTTAATTTTTCTCAGCGCGTCGTGTTTTACGTCACCGCGTTCTGACACAATCGTTTTTTTAACTGATGGTGTGCAGGCAAGACTGATGAAAGTCAGCTTTATCGGATATCTGATGAAAAAATCCATCAAACCGTTTTCATCGGATGAACCGATCGTGTGTACAGGGCATAAGAGTTGCTTTGGTTTATCTCCTTCACAATGTGGTCGGTTTTGGGTGTGTATGATGACACAGATGACATTATTGTTTATTGAATTGTTGTTAGAGCTCTCTTTTTGAAATCTATACTCTGCTTGTAGAAATTAATTGGAAAAGATGTGTTTATGTCTTTATAGTTGTAACAATATATATAAGAGGGTGGCTGTGTTTATTCTCCATAGTCCCACTGTATGTAGGAACATAGCCATCCTTCCTTGTTCGCTCCCGAGATGGAATAGGGACTATGGGATATGCAGTGCGCATAGAGCAGTGCACATGACATCAACTTGGGCCGAGTACTCACGACCAAACATGTTCGCTGGAAATGTCCGACGGGCTGTTTCCGGCGTACAAGGCTGTTTTTTCATTTGGCCCGCTGGCTTGTACACACCAGCGGACCATATTTCCCTGCGGACCTGAACGCGTGCACGTAATCCACGTTTGACGTCACTATAAAGGGAAAGGCCAAAGTCAATGGCGACGCCCTCTGTTCCGCTTTTGCTAGTTACGGCTTTGCTCGTGTTAGTGAAGGTTTGGTTAGAGCTGATTCGCGCTTCTCGGTCTCCAGGCTTTAGCAGGTAGTATTTTCTCGTTCAGTGCGTGTGCTTGTGGGTACGTAGTTGGCATTCGGGTACAGGCGTGCAGTTCGTTCTGCTTTGCAGTTTCGTACTGTGCGTTCGTATCTGTGTGTCGTGCGTTCTTTGCAGGTACCGCTGGATTTGATTGTGCTTTCTGTTGGAGTGTGTTCTTGACTGACCAGCCGGCCGGTTTGAAGCCATGATGGAGCAGCAGCGTCAATTTTCGCGAGTTGGTGCTGTTTATGGGATGGCTGCTGGATATGTTCATTATTCCAGTACTTTGGCCAGAAACAGGGGGCGGAGGCGTTTCTGGACCAAGAATTGGTTGCGCCAGCGTGACCAGTTCTCACATATGCCTCTGCTTAGGGAAATCCAGGAGAATAATCCTAATGACTATAGGAATTTTCTCCGCATGACGGACCCCGTATTCAACAGTCTGCTGGATCTTCTGTCCCCCTATATCATGAGGCAGGACACTGTGATGCGCCAAGCCATCACGGCCGAGCAGAGGCTTATTGCCACGTTGCGGTACCTGGCGACTGGGAGGAGCCTGCAGGACCTCAAGTTCTCGACAGGCATCTCTCCGCAGGCGCTTGGGGTCATCATACCGGACACGTGTGCTGCCATCATCAAAGTTCTGCACGAGGAGTATATTAAGGTAAGTTTCCTCATTTGAACCTCACAATGTGTCTTTAATAATGTTGGCAACTAACATTTTTTTTTAATTTCCCAGATATGCTGTGTGTTTAACTAACGTTCCCTTTTCTCACTATGCATGTTGATATCAGCTTTTACATGTTCTTTTTATTTTGGCCTACCTGCATATTTGGATCTTACCCAATATTAACCTGTCCAGCATGCTATCTTCGGGCCAACCCCCACCTTGCCACTTTCTAATTTTTTTGTTTTGTTTTATAAAAACAGTTTAAACACCCCCCACCCCCCCTTCAAAGTGTTTTTGTCCCCATCAGAGGGCTGTGAAGTCTCTTATTAATTAAGTGGGCCTATCTATTTGTGCCCCGAAATTCTCCCTTCATAATTTGAAAATGCTATTTGAAAACTATGAAGTTGCACAAGGATGCTTGTAGGATTATGTTTGCAATGTTTATGTGCCAAAGTACTAAATATCTTTTTTTGTTTGTCCCCACAGCTACCCTCCACACCACAGGAATGGCAGTCTGTGGCTTCCCAATTTGCCGAGCGGTGGGATTTTCCTAACTGCGGTGGAGCAATAGATGGGAAACACGTCCGCATTGTGCCCCCACCCAACTCGGGGTCCTACTATTATAATTACAAGGGTTATCATAGTATCGTGTTGATGGCGGTGGTGTCGGCACAGTATGAGTTTCTATATGTGGACGTGGGGAAGAACGGCCGGATGTCAGATGGGGGAGTGTTCTCACGGACTGATTTCTATGATCGTCTCCAAACTGGTGGTCTGGCATTGCCACCAGATGAAGATAATGTGGAAGGACTTCCGTTTGTGTTCCTAGCGGACGAGGCTTTCGGGCTTGGACCTCACCTAATGCGGCCTTTTCCCCAGAGGACCCTCACCTTAGAGAGGAAGGTGTTCAATTTTCGGTTGTCCAGGGCTCGGAGGGTAGTCGAGAATGCCTTTGGGATACTCTCCAACCGGTTCCGCCTGTTCCTGACATCGATACATTTGGCGGAATATAAATTGAACACCATTATATTTGCCTGCTGCATTTTGCACAATTTTCTACGCAGGCACTCCCAGACGTACCTAGCCCCCATGGGCTCTGAGGCAGGACTACCCTCAGAGAACATTCCTGGCCTGGACACTGGTCGCGCTGGCTTGGCCCCCCAATCTGCTCGTGAGGTACGCGACAAATATGTTGAGTACTTCATGGGTCGGGGGGCCATTGCTATGCCAGATCATATTTCTTTCTAATTCGGCCCCCAAAAGAAAGGAATATTCTCAGAACTAATAAATAATTAGACCATTGGACTTTATACAGTTGTTTGTCATTACTGCTTTTTCTCTATTTTTCTGTCTTCCAGGTTCTCTCCAAAAATAGTGCACTTCTAGTGCCAAATTTACTTACTCAGATGTATTAACTAACCACATTTGCACATTATTCACTCATCTACTAACTGGGTATTCAGTCTAGAAATAAGAAGCCACTCATTTTTCAGCTTTTGATGTCACAACTAGATAGTTTTATTTTAGTCATTTTTCAACAAGAAATGTGTATTTTTTGGCAGAAAACTTTTTTTTAAAAAAAAAATTCGAAAATATTTGCTTGGAATTTTTTATTTTTTTGTCTTTATTGACAGTGATTAGCAATAATACTGATCAAAACACAATGTAATAATAATTTCACTGAAACTATACGCCAGAATTTTTTGGCTTGTCTCCTATATATCTATCTCTAGATATATATATATATATATATATATATATATATATATATATATATATATATATATCTATATATATCTATATATATATATATATATATATACACTTCTAAACATATATTTTTTCTACTTTTGTTCAAAATTAAAGGTATTATTTAGTTTGGTTTTCAATAACCCAGAATAATTTATATGTTTCATTTTTTTTTGGGTATTTTCTAAAAAAAATTTTTTTTTTAAATTTTTACAAAAGTAATTTTTTTTAGAAGACATTTATTTACATTTAGAAATGTTTGGGTATTGTTTTTCTACAAAACATTTTTTTGCTTTGTATTTGTTTGTGTATATTTTTTGTTTTAAAATTTGAACACAACAAAAAAGTTTTTTAGTTTTTTAAGATAATTAGTTAACTTATTTCTTTAGGTGAGATTTCTTGTTCGTTTTGTGATCTGAAACTGTAAACATTTACAAACAAAAAAAGATCAACACCAAACCAAAATATAAAAAAATAACAGCAGTCAGTCATGGATGGTGTGCTTTCACACTGGAACACGCCAAAATGTCTAAATGCACACATTCCTAAAACAAATCGCCAAATGTCATTGGTTACACAGACAAATGGCCACATGTGCTATCTGACATCATGGGTGATCAATGTCTGTGTTTTGTGGGAGCAAACCCTTCTTCCTCTCAACTACTTGAGGATCGAGGAGGGGTTTGTACCCACAAAGCACAGACAATAGATAGTCTGTGATGGCAGATAGCACATATTGGCACACTGTGTGTGCATTTAGAATTTTTGGCGTATTATAAAGTACAAAAATTAAAAATGGTTTTGTGGGCGGGGGATGGGCTTTTGTGTTTCAGTCTTTGACACGGCCCATCATGTCAATGATATTTTTGTAATTCTGTTCGATGACTAGCATCCTTTGGCGCATGTTGTCCATTTCCCTGCTGCACTCTGAAATTACATTTCGAACATTCTGCTCCATGACGACCATCCTTTCCCGCATATTGTCCATTTCCGTGCTGCACTCCATTACTTGCTGTACTATTATTGAAGCACTTGCACGTGAAAAATGTGCTACACCATCTTCATCCCCTAAAAACAAACAAATTGGCATTCAAAATATGTAAAGAGTTTCCGGCCTATCTGCATATGTTTGGCCCTATTAATGTTGGGGTGACACTGACCTGATGGCCTGATAATTTCCACATCCCCAATTTCTTCATCTTCTATCACTCCTCCTTCTTCCACCACCTCAGCCTCATCCTCCACGACTCCTCCTTCTTCCACCACCTCCCCCTCATCCTCCACGACTCCTCCATCTTCTTCCAGAACTCCTTCTTTATCCATCACTACCCCTTCAAAATCACGCAATTCTGCTTGGTCCAGTTCCGCCTCATCTTCACCGAATTCTAAATCCAGAGTTAAGTCTTCCTCCTCTCTTCCTTCCACATCCTCCTCTCTTCCTTCCACATCCTCCTCTCTTCCTTCCACATCCTCCTCTCTTCCTTCCACATCCTCCTCTCTTCCTTCCACAGCCTCCTCCTCCTCAACATGTGGAGGTGTTTGATTTTGTGGGTGTCTGGCCCTCTCTGCCTCCTCCAATTGCTGGCGTCTTCTTTCCCCTATAAGAAATAAGATAAAACAAAAGGTATACTCATCAGCACACTGATATTGGATATCATAAATCGCACACATTGCATAGACGATACATTTATGATGATTTTTGTTTGTTTATTCTTTCAGCAATCCTCCATTTTTGGCGTAGTTCTAGGCCAAGCTCTGATCCTGCCCCTTTTTTGCAAAGAAGTGACACACATGGATGTCCCCCCAAAACATTAATTCTCGTCGACCCTCCAAATAAATATCCTTTGATTGTTGAGACACAGGTGCTTTGCATTTCCAGATGTTAAAACATCAGCTTTATTTGCATTTTGGAGAATGAATCTTGTTTGCCTGTCACATGCACTCAAGTAAATTTCTGTGATTTTGCTATTCAAAAATGTTTGGAAACAAAGTTTGTGGCCAGTCAGCCATGTGCAGGTGTGTTGTTCCTGGACTAACCTCGCATTTTTGCGAAACAATGTCATATTACGCGTGTTTACTATTTCACGAAATTTGGTAAAGGTTGTTATTTTACATAAACACAATACAGTATCTACACGTGTTCAAAAGTACAAGCAGGCCAAGGAGGCAGATGTGAAAAAATACATGTCAACACATTATTGCAGACATTTCCCCCCCCCCCCCCTTAAATAATATGGACTTACTTTCCGCAGAATTTTGAGTATCTTCTTCATGTGATGTGGCTCCCTCAATTTTAAATCGGACCAACGCTTCCGGAGTTGCTCCTTGGACCTGGTGACACCAAACATTCTCCTCATTCTCCTTGCCACCTTGTCCATTATGTGTGACTTTCTACGGTTCGGTGTTTTGTAGGGCCCACATTCACCATCATATTCCTTCCACCTCATGATGTAAACCAACTCCACCATTTCTTCAAACGCCATATTAGTGGCTTTATATCTTTTAGGCCTGGATCGGGACGGTCCTGGCTCTGTCCCTTCACTTGCGCCATGAGAGCTCCGTGCCCGCTCGTGTGACATCGCCATCTTTCCTTCCCACAGAGATTAGGGGCGTGGAAACGAGGAAATGTCCCGTCAGGGGCGGAGATGAGGGCGGGGATTCTTGCATATGCGGAGTGTCGCGAATGCCAACAACGTATTGACGTAGGTTACACGGAGAATATTCGCGCGATTCCAGAACCTACACAGTTAACGCCATATTTACTTTTTCAATTGATTAGGGGCATGGCAAAGGTGACGAGGGCGGCGTTTCATACATACGCGGAGTGGATAAAAGGCGCTTGACGTGATTACGTAGGTTACGTGTTAATTCATCGAGCGTAACAAACAAGGATTTTGAGAGAGGCAGGTAAGAAATTTAAACATGGGATGAGCAGCGGGCTATAAAATGTAGAGCCATGGGATGGGGGTTTGGTCTGTTGGTTGCACAGTTTTATTAAGCTATTATGTCTCTTGGATACCAGAATGTGATTTTCGTACACAAATGCTTTTGTAGACATCACAAAATAGAGATGTCAAAAATGCTGTGACTCATTAGCAATTATGTAGGGTGTATTCAGATCAGGCCAAGTATTGTTCTGTGTTGGTTGGACAGAGGTCATTAGGAAGTTTCTTTCATGTAATCAATGCTGAGGGGCAGGATATCTACACATGCAATAGTGCCTTGATGAATGCTGTCATTTGTAATAATTGTGTATGGTTGTAGATTTCTAATATTTCCTGCAATGTAACCAAAGGGGCGGCATGTATTCAAAAAATGTTAGCTACAACCAACCAATGGGGCCGAGCTGGCCAGCATTTTGTAAACAAGAGACACTGTGTTTGTATTTCTATATAGGTACTACTTTTTAAACAACATATTCTATCAATGTAAATGCTGAGCCTTTTTTAAATCGTGTTTTTGGTTTATTGTTATTTTTGTAATCTAGACTAAAAATCGAAAAAACAACATTTACCAATGGATCTCCTGCAGACCCAAGAGATTATCCAGCATTTGCTGGATAAATTTAGGGAAATGCCCATCCTGTGGGATTCAAAGCAGCCCACCTACCATAACAAGGACGTACGAGCGGCAGCACTTGAACAGCTAGCAGCATACATGAGGACATGGGTGCCAGAATGCAGTGCCAACATGGTGAAGGATAAACTTGCCAACCTCAGGGGCACATATAGGAGAGCATACAAAGCTCACCAAAAGCAGCTAAGATCTGGAGCAGCAGCAAGACCACCAAAGGAACCCAAGCTGTGGTATTACAGCCAGATGTCATTTTTGCGGGATCAACTGGAAGGCAGGCCATCTATGTCAAGTCTGAATCCCAACCTTCCCTCCACGCTACCTCCCAGCGGGACTTCCCCAGATCACCACAGCCCTGCAGAGTCGGATGAAGAGGGCCTGGCTGACAGAGAGGCAGATCTGCGCCTCTACGATGATGAGGTATAGTAGTTTCATAACTATTTAGGGAATAATATTATTTATTGTTTGATTCTTGACTTGATATTGGTTAATAAAATACAAGCTGGGAGGCAAAAATCAAAAGTCGTGGGCAAACAAATAGGTGTCAGGGATGACAACTGCAGGGGTCAGAGGGTGAGTCTGTTTTCAAGTTTAAATTAACGGCAAAAAAGAAGATTCAAGCATGAAAATGTGAGTGATTATATTTATAAATATATTACAACATGTCCCTTTTTTTACACAGGAAGAAGAGACCAGCCAGGAGGTGGCAGATCCTCTCCTCACTGACAGCCAGGCCGAAGGGGTCAGTGGCAGCCAGGAGGAGGCCGGGCCCAGTGGCGTTCAGCAGCTCCCCAGGACAACCAGCACCAGCCAGGCTCCTCCCCTTTATATTAGGCCACCAGGCCGTAAGAAGAAATTGGGGGCAGTGGAGGAAGCCAGCCTCCAAATGATTAAGGAGGCGAGTGCCATCATGAGGGCCCCCCTCAACCCCACTGAGGCCTACAGTGCCTCCGTGGCACATGATCTGAATAAAGGCACGGAGGAGCAGAGGCAATTGGCCAAGGGCATCATCAACCAGGCCCTTTGGTGGATGGAGAGGGAGCTGCTGACCAAAGACACTGGGCTATGTGACCCGGCCCAGCTTGCTGAACATCATACTCCTGCTGCCACATCATCCCCACCTGCAAGGGCCCAGGGAAGACCCGCTGTAAGGCAGCCTGGAAGGAAGGTTGCAAGGAAGAGGAGACGTTGATGCCCTGCCTTCCATTTGATCCCCCACAAATGGCATCTTGTTTGGACTACCACAGCTTGGGTTCCTTTGGTGTTATGTGCTGCTGCTTCAGATTTTAGTTTGTGTGCCTCCTGAGGTTGGCTAGTTTAGCCTTCACCATGTTTGACAATGCAAGTTTGCATGTATTTTGCTAGCTGTTCAAGTGCTGCCATTCTGTTTTTGTTCCTTTTTATCATTTGCTAAAATAAAAGCCTTTTTGTTTAATTTAAAAACGTGCCTATTGTTTGTAATACTGTGGGTATTATTTTAGGCATCAAACATTACAAACAAATAAAATGTTTCATCTACAAAATTCAAATAAACATGTGGGGGGGGGGGGGTATTTGGTGTGCCAACATGGTAGACAATTTAAACAACCTTCAAAATAATCATGTTAAATATACAAACAAAAGCTAAATCCAAAAAATTGTCTCTTAAAAAATTACAAATGGTGACATAACTATAAACACATAAAAAAAGTGTGAAAGATAAACATTAAACCTTAAAAAAAAAAAAAAGGAAATGTGGAGGACCACTAAAAATATGATACGTCGGGCCAATAAAAGATTGCTAAAATCTTACTACATCACAGCTAACAAATGTCACTTTTCAGTAAGGAAATAACATGAGCTAAATAACTGATTAGTTCTAGCAAGAGAAGAATGAATAAAACGACGGCATCAACTGTTGGTTATTGTGTGGTTTGCTTCAGTGTTCTATTGCTAGAATTAATCTTTCTATTGACGAATGTGCCATATCCCAAACAAACGTGAGTTTTACCTGAACGAGCGCTCCCGTGGCCTCATTTAGTCTGAGCATGCGCGGGGTTTTTGTACGTTGGTTTTGTGTACTCACCACCAAACATGTCCGTCCGGACAGGATTTGAACGGACGGTTTTAAAACAAGTTTGCAAATAAATGTCTGCTGAAAAACGGCCCGGCGGGCAAATGTACGGTGAAATTCTGTACGCTCGTAACTACACACGACCAAACATGTCTGCTGAAACTGGTCCGCGGGCCAGTTTCAGCAGACATGTTTGGTCGTGAGTATGGGGCCTAACATGCACTTCTCTTTCCAAACAGACGGAAGTGAGAGGAAAATGAAGAGACTCGGGAGCTCAGAGAAAAAGTTAAGAGGCAGGAAAACAGAAACGATTTAATGAAAAATAGATTACAGGACCATTAAAGGAGTTGTAAAGGAAATTTTTTTTTTGCTGAAATGACTGTTTACAGGGTATAGAGACATAATAGTTAACTGATTCCTTTTAAAATTGATTAAAAATAGATAAAAATCAATCATATAATGTACCTCTAGTTTCGTGGTGTGTTGGTGACCAGAGGACGCATAGAGGCCGAGCTGAATGAGAATAGTGTATTCAGAAAGTTCCAACAATGCAAAATTTGGCCCGGCGGGTAGGCACAGCTGACTGAAGCCACTTACAAAATTGTAGCAGTGGAACATTATCTTGAAATTATGCCGACAGCTTCTGCAAAGAGGAGAGGGAATGCGGCCTGGCCGGTCCACACCAAAATGGTCCCTGTACTGTCCCTACTTCTCCGGAACATTTCCCTGCTTCTATATACCTTCCCTGACAGATAGGGAACCTGTTCCTACACTAGCCACTCGCAAACTCTGTGCCAAACCCAGGAGCCAGTGTCTTGCATCAGGGCCAGTGCCCTGATGCAAGATGGCCACCGAAGTCACGAGGGGCACCAGTGTCCAATCGGACAGCTGTTCCCCTAGTGAGCACAGGAAATGACTTACTTCCCCTTTTGCATTGCTGCTTCAGCCAAGCCCCACCTACAGTGGGGAGTACAGACTGCACCTGTTTACAGGTGTATACAGGTGACTGTGGCCGTGATAAATATGCAGGTGGCCTGAGCAGATTGTTCTTACCTCCTCAGGAGGGTTCCAAGCCTTGGGGGGACTGTTACCCCTAGGAACAGTTGAAGCGAGTTAAAAGTTACAGTCTGGTCCTCAGCTGGTGCTGGGCTAAGGGCCCAGGGAAGAATTACCAAAGAATTATATTTGCTGGAGGGCACTACCCTGAAGTCCTGGTCTGGAGACAGAATCTTTTATCTCCCTCACCGATGATCTACCTGTGGATGCTGGATGGCAGACAGCTCCTAGGACATTGTGAGCAAAGACTTCGCTGTAAGACTTTACCCTATGGCATCTGGTCTGGAGAAGGATTGTCTCCCTCACTGGGAAGTGTCTGGTGGAAGCTAAAATGTGCGCAGCTGTCCTGGGACTAGTGAGTACTGACCCTGAACAGTGATCCTGGGTGATTGTATGCTTTTGGGATGTGAGTGCCAGACATAGCTATGGACTGGGATGACGCTCATAGGGTCCCAGAGTTCTGGCAATTCCCATGTGTATGGGGTAAAGGTGTAGCGCTAAAACAAATGGTAGTGAAATAAGTTCATAAATGAAATTCAATGGTTTGAAGATGCCAAAAAGTTCATAACAAAATCCACATTGTGAAATCAGTGAGATGAAGAAGGTATGAAGCCGTCACCAACACCCATTAAAACTGACCCTTACCAGAAATGCATAGGGTATCAGCATTGATTAAACCAAGGCAATATCCACGGCTCCTCCTATCCAACGACCAACCGATACAGCGATAAGGAAACGTGTTTATAATGGCACACCAGATATTCTTAGCTGTGATCCCAGCAAACTTGGCTACACATAAACTCCAGAGATGAAGCTCAGTAGTCACATATATAGAGGATGGAAAGAAAAACGCTCATTGCACAGACATCCAAAAACAAGAACATTTAATAAGTGTATACTAGACATAAAAACTCATGTGAAATGGTAATAAGCAAAAAGGAAAGCGTCCAGCGCTTCCTTCCAACAAGACGGTGGCTGTAAACTCCATCTGCTCCAGTGCGTCACCCGACCCTCAATCCACCCAACGTTTCGCCACCAGCGTGCATCTTCAGGGGAGTGAAGAGAAATGTGTCCTGTTATTGTGCAAATGTGTTGGCTTATACCATGCCCTAATCCATCTCCGGTTTAAATTTCTTTAAGCAATAAATATTAAAAAGGCATCCCCTAGACTGAGTTATTGGAGTCAGTGGCATGGACTGGTGCTTGTGGGGACTGACAGCTTCTGTATCAATTGGGAAAAAACATCTATTACAAGCGGCCCCTACCAGGGTAGCGCTACGCTAGGGACAAGTGGTTGTCTGCTGATTAGCCTTAAGAAGAAAATTAAAGTTGAAAGGCTGTTCAGAACACCACTGTTCTCTCAAGAGAAAAGGGTTTCTAGAAGTGCCTGTGTGTGCTACTGCCCTCTTGCCCCCAATCATTTTTCATTGAGATGAACAGGAACATCTCGTGCTACTGCCCTCTTGCCCCAATCCTTTTTCATTGAGATGGACAGGAACATCTCTTGCTACTGCCCTCTTGCCCCCAATCCTTTTTCATTGAGATGAACAGGAACATCTCTTGCTACTGCCCTCTTGCCCCCCAATCCTTTTTCATTGAGATGAACAGGTACATCTCTTGCTACTGCCCTCTTGCCCCCCAATCCTTTTTCATTGAGATTTTTCCTCTTTAAAGATCCTCATTGTGGGCAGCAGGGAATTTTGTATTTCATTTTTTCTTTGCAGGGAACAGTTAATTTTAAATATTTATTTAAGCGACAAAGACGTATAACAGTGGATCTGTCATGTCCATTAAAGTGTGTAAACTAACATTACTGCCACGCGTGTGCTTGTCTTTAGATAACTTTTTGGCTTTGAGAGGATCCTACACTTTACTAGGCCTCAGCTGCTCTTCAAATGGGTATTAAGTGCTAATCCCTACATCTGTACGTCTTAGCCATCAAATGTCTAAGCCTCCGTGGACAGAAGAAAATCTGGCATTTGACAGCTAAATAGCAGAAGGGTTTAGCACCCTGAGGTGTCTAATCCCATTTTGGATAGTGGTTGAGGCTTTCTATATATCCCGGGCCTAGGGTTGGCACATAGGAGATGATTTGAAGATTAAACACAGGTACGTCCAAGTAGGGTTAGTAATTTTGGTTGACATGACGGGGTTATGTTTTGTTAAAAAATTAAAAAACAACTTTACACTGCACAAAATATCAGTTGTGCTGCAGATGGCAAGAGGAAATACATTAGTAAAATAAACGCAGGTCATTTATCTTCAGTTAAAAGAATGGAAAAATCAATACTCCAGGGTCCAGGATTTGTGGAACTTTTTCATATTGCCTGTGAGAAATACACCAGTGACCTCTAATAAAGTTAATGGTTAACATGTTTATTTTACTGAATTAGCACTGAATTTAACTCAATCAATACTTAAGTCACAAAGTGTACTTATTGAGCGTTATGGAGAATCTCATACAACTGAAAGAAAATATATAACCTCATTTTTTTTAAAAACATATACACCTGCAATTTTAAGCATTTTTAAAGGTTAGTGGATGCTGACCTCTTTAAAGTATAACTGAAGGCAAAACTTTTTTTCTTAGTTTTGGGTAGAGTGAAGAAGGATTAATACACCTCTTTGTTTTTATTGCTGTCTTATAGGTAGATTCACAAAGAGTTAGGCCGGCTTATCAGTAGATAAGTCGACCTAACTCAGAATCTACGCCGACCTAAGTTTAAGCGTATGCTCAAACAGAGATATGCTTAAACATATCTAAGATACGACGGCTTGCGCCATCCTATCTTAGATTGCAATATTTTGGATGGCCACTAGGTGGCGCTTCCATTGCGGTCGCCGTAGAATATGTAAATGAGGGGATACGCCGATTCACGAACGTACGCCAGGCCAATGCAGTACTTTTATGCAGTTTACGTAAGAAATAGGCCGCGTAAAGTTACAGCTAGGCTCTAGTGGAATAGTAATGTCAAGTATGGCCGCCGTTCCCGCCGCGAAATTCAAAATGTTTACATCGTTTGCGTAAGTCGTCCGCGAATTGGGATTTACGTCGTTTATGTCCACGTCGAAATCAATAGGCCCGTACGGCGTACTTAGCCGCAATGCGCACTGGGAAATGTAGTCGCCCGGCGCATGCGCAGTGACAAAAAAACGTCAAAAACGTGAGGTCAAGCCTCATTACCATTAAACACGCCCCCCTCCAACCCATTTGAATTAGGCGCCCTTATACCCGCCGCGTTTACACTACGCCGCCCTAAGTAAGGAGGTAAGTGCCTTGAGAATCATGCACTTGCCTCTCTTACTTAAGACGGCGTAGTGTAAACACGCTAGGCTACGCCGCCGCAAATTAGCGCGCCCCTACCTGAATCTACCCATTAGTACCCATTAGTGAGCTTTACCCTCTCTATTTGTCCTGTTTACCATTATAAATTGGAAGTAAATGGAAAATCCCAAATTTTGGGTTGTACCCAGAAAAATAATAGAGGGGAAATGTTTCAATGGCAACACTAGTTCTGGTGACCCGGGATACTCCAAGAGATTCCCTTAATTTGCACTTGTTTACTCTCACTTCCTGTTTTGGCTATGAGACATCAAGATGAGGTAAATCTCCCCATTGGGACAAAGAGGGCAAAAATAAACCTTACATGGGTTATAATAATCCTCCCTTAGGCCCTGTTCACACTACTGCAAAATCAAAGTTGCCCTACTTTGAAGCCAACATCCCAGGGTGACTTCAGCACAGCTTGCATACGACTTATTTAACAGAAGTCATTGCAAGTCATACCAAAGTCACACCAAAAATAGTGAAGGAACCTTTTTCTATGGTTCCATTGCATTTAATCCCAGATAGAAGGATAACTTGCCACAAATTTGTGGCAGTGTTGAACTGTAAAAAGGAAGGAGAGATAAGGGTGCTTTGGTGAGGCTGGGTATTAGGTCCTTAGTAGTAGTGGCGAGATAGCACTGAAGGCAGCACTTTGTAGAGCATGGTTTCTGAACTCCAGTCTTTAAGGCGCCCCAACAGGCCATGTTTTCAGGATTTCCCTCAGATGAAACAGCTGTGGTAATTACTAAGGCAATGAAACTGATCAAATCGCCTGTGAAAAATAATGGTAAGCCTGAAAACATGACCAGTTGGGGCGCATTGAGGACCGGAGTTGAGAAACACTGTTGTAGAGAAGAAGCAGCTCTGGATGGTTATAAGGCCGGATTCACACTGGTGCGACAAACGCTCCGACATTGGGAGCTCATGTCGCATGACGTATGAAAATCAATGTTTCCCTATGGGAGCCATTTTAACTGGTCCGACACATGTCGGCCCGACTTTGAAAATGCTCCCTGTACTACTTTGGTCCGACTTTGATCCTACTTCAGCACATTGAATATCATTGAAGTAGGATCAAAGTCGGAACGCCGTCTTGCACGCTTCGACTTGGGCATGCGACTTGTGCTCTGCTGATCTTGAGGGGGAACGCCATGCCAAATTTTAAATAAAAAAACTGCATGGGTTCCCCTCCAAGAGCACAACATGACTGAACCAGAACTTGCAGGAGACTTGCAGAATGTTTGCAAAGAAAGTTTATCTGGATTCATGCAATGCAGACTTGCTGCAATTGTGCAACAAACTTGTGAAGCCTGAAAAGTCTTGCAATAGCTTAGCAAGTAATTTTCAAACTTGCAGCACAATTGCTTGATATCTGGGATGGGGTGCAACTTGTCATGCGACTTGTGTTTTCAAAGTCGGAACACATGTCACACCAGTGTGAACTGAGCTTAACTTTGTCCAAAATGGGAAAAAAAAGGTTTTGCCTACTTTAAATGCTTTGTTCACAGCCAATATAATAGCACTATTAGGTGGATTCAGAGAAGTTTACGGCGGCGTATCAGTAGATACGCCGTCGTAACTCTGAATCTACGCCGTCGTAAATTTAAGCGTATTCTGGAAACCAGATACGCTTAAATTAGGCTAAGATACGAGCGGCGTAAGTCTCCTACGCCGTCGTATCTTAGGGTGCATATTTACGCTGGCCGCTAAGTGGCGCTTCCGTTGAGTTCGGCGTAGAATATGCAAATGACTAGATACGCCGATTCAGAAATGTACGTGCACCCGTCGCAATTATGTATGCCGTTTACGTTAGAGATACGCCGGCGTAAAGATAAAGCTGCTCCCTAGGTGGCGCAGCCCATGCAAGGTATGGACGTCGGAACAGGCCTATCTTTTTACGTCGTTTGCGTAAGTCGTACACGAATTGGGCTGGACGTAATTTAAAACAAATATTTAGGGATAGAAATATGGGAGCTGCCATTATTAACCAATTTTTTTTTTCTTGATCATAATAAACGGTTTATTGCAGGTACATAAACATAAAATACAAGTACGAAGAGAGAGGATTTTACAATAAAGAATACACTGGAGATATTAATTACACATCATTTCACATTACAGGCCAATAACAGCTCATTTAAACAAATGTACCGTACACAAAAGGCTCAACATTAAGATGTTACAAAACATATAAAACAAATTATTGATTTTGACTGTACAGTAATTGCAGTTGGAGCTTTAACCACCTGCCGACCGCTCACAGTAAATATACTGCAGGTGCAGGCATGGCAATGTACAAGTACTGTACACTGCTGGGCTGACTCCGGGTTTGCCTGCTGACCCATGCTGTGATACCACACAGGACTGGTTTGGCAACAGATGTCAGCCAATGATATCTGCTGAAACTTGCTGATGGGCTGTGTCCAATCACACACAGAGTTCTGTGTTTACAGTGTACAGTGGACAGTGATATAAAAAAAACAGCCAGATTATTTAGTAAAAGCTACACATATTACACTTGCTAGGCACACAGTTAACCCCTTGATTGCCCCTAGAATCTGTTAACCCCTTCCAAGCCAATGTCATAAGTACAGTGTCAGTGTACAGTATTATTACTGATCACTGTATTAGTGTCACTAGTGACGTCAGTGTCAGTTAGTGACTCTCCCAGCCCATGTCTGTTAGCGTTAGATTGCCCACCAGCCTGTCACAGTCTGTATAGCATAAATCCCAGTATATACAGTGGGTATAAAAAAGAATCACCTCCCTTGCTTGCTTTGCAGCCTGAAATGAAGACAGAAACCGTTTTTGTTTTATCCAGCTTTATTTAATCCATGCAACTTATAATATCCAAGTAAAAGATATAACCCCAACATGTCAGGAGAACAAAGAAAATTAATCAAAAACAGAATCACTGAGTTGAAAAAGGGATCAGCTTTTTTGGTTAGTACTTTCTTGAACCACCTTTTGCTTTAATTACAGCCTGTTGGGATATGTCTCTACTAACGTTGCACATCTCGACTGCAATATTTGCCCACTCTGCTTTGCAGAACTGCTCAAGTTCAGTTAGATTGGATGGTGATCATTTGTGGACTGCAGTCTTTAAGTTATTCCACAGATTTTCAATGAGGTTTAAGTCTGGGCTCTGACTAAGCCATGCAAGGACATTCACCCGTTTCCTCTTCAACCACCGTGTGGCCATTTTTGCTGTGTGCTTTAGGTCATTGTCAAGTTAGAAGGTAAAGCAGTAGAGCAGTAGAGTTTCCTCAAGAATTTTACAGTATTTTGCGACATCCACCTTCTTCTATCCAGACGTGCGCCAGTCCCTGCTGCAGAGAAACACCCCCATAGCAGGATATTAACACCTCCATGCTTTACTGTAGGAATGGAGTTATTTGGTTGGTGAGCTGTACTTGATTTCTGGGGGGGGGGGGATACTTTTTCCAACTCAGATGATTCTATTTTAGATTTTTTCTTCTGACATGTTAGAGCTATATCTTTCACTTGGATGTTATAAGTTGAACTGAGTAAAGAAAAGCAGCACGGATTATACTTTATAGGCACACTGTTAACCCTGTTATTGCCCCTAATTTTTAAATAAAGCTGGATAAAACAAAAACTGTGTCTGTCTTCACTTCATGCTGCAAAGCAAAAAAAAAATTAATTTAAAGGGAGTGATTCTTTTCTATACCCACTATATACCATAGTTTGTAGACACGATAACTTTGGCACAAACCAATTTATTGGGATTTTATTTTTTACCAAAGACATTTATTAGAATACATGTTGGCTTAAATATATGAAGAAATTTGATTTGTTGATTTTTTTTTATTGCATATGACAGAAATTAGAAAATATTTCAAAATGTTTATTTCTCTGCAGCTTCTCCATGGGCCTCTGGGCTGCTTCTTTGATTAATGCCCTGCTTAGGTGGTCGGCCATGTCTAGGCAGTTGTGCCATACTCTTTCCATTTTCGGATGTTGGATGGAACAGAGCTCCGTGAGATGTTCAAAGCTTGGGATATTTTTTTATAACCTAACCCCGCTTTAAACTTCTCCACAACTGTATCCCTGGCCTGGTCTGGTGTGTTCCTTGGACTTCTGTTTCTTCACTAAGGTTCTCTAACAAACCTATGGGGGCTTCACAGAACAGCTGTATTTATACTGAGATCAAATTACACACAGGTGGACTCTATTTACTAATTAAGTGGCTTTTAAAACCATTTCTCATTTTCCTTTCACTTCACAATTTTGTGCTACTTTGTGTTGGTCTATCATATAAAATCCCAATAAAATACATTTAAGTTTTTGGTTGTAACATGACAAAATGTGGAAAATTTCAAGGGGTATGAAGGGGTACTTTTTAAGGCACTGTATATATATATATATATATATATATATAAAAAATATCAGAATTTATCCGAAGATAGTACTGATCCAAGCGCTCTATGGATATAGTGTGATATCTACTGAGATATGTGAAGTGGTAGTTTTTGGCAGAATAGCAGCTATTATAAAAGAAATGCTAGAAATTAGGAAAGGTGTCTCTATATGGAAACACTAACAGCGCTTAGGTAAAAGAAAAAAATCTAAAATTACCCCTCTGCTTATGGTGATAGATATTCACCCTTGGTGAGAGCAATTGTCACTCCAAATCAATCATATACCATGAGTGAAAAAGAAGAGCACAAAACCTCACTGAAATGATAATGGTTGAAATTGCAAAAGAAACGATGATACAAAGTCCATTTACCAAAAAAACGCATTAGCATAAAAAAGTCTATAAAATCATTGTAATTCCTGTGCGTTGTTATACTCCTGAAGTGTCCACACAAAGATCTTCACATACAGGTCTCCCTTAGGAGTTCTACTCACCAGATGCCTATGGTGTAATCAGCCTTGAGAACTCCTGTGATCCTGCTGGGCTCCTTCAAATGGTATGCCTAGGATGTATCCTGGAAGACTCTAAATATCTTTCCTCCTATTACCAGCGTCTCTCGGTGGAGTGGATGGGTAATCAAGGGCAGAGTATGATCATGGAAAATAAGCATAGGAAAGAAACATAGTGTGATACTGCTTTTTATTCAAACCAAGCCCCTCACAAAATGTTATGCTTACAATGTAATAGAAAAATACAGGCACATCAGATGTTAGGACTATTAGCTCACGTAGCTATGTTGCTTGTCAGCTCAGCTCCAGCTGACAAGTTGCTCGTTCTATACAACTGCTGTCTGTATGGGTGTAGACTCGTCGTGTAGCCACGCCCTGACGCGTTTCGGGATTGGTTCCCGTCTTCAGAGGGCGTAGCTACACAACGCTGGCTCCGAATTTAAATAGGCAGAGCTGGTGTGTCCATCCACGCTCCAGCCTATAGTACATCAGCTATGTGTGCGGATGGTACCTGCCCACTCAGTCCTGGAGTTCCCTCTCAGGTCCTGTTTTTGGCTGATGGTATCTCCCTATGCAAAACTATGCGCGCCCATAGTTTTGCATAGGGAGATACCATCAGCCAAAAACAGGACCTGAGAGGGAACTCCAGGACTGAGTGGGCAGGTACCATCCGCACACATAGCTGATGTACTATAGGCTGGAGCGTGGATGGACACACCAGCTCTGCCTATTTAAATTCGGAGCCAGCGTTGTGTAGCTACGCCCTCTGAAGACGGGAACCAATCCCGAAACGCGTCAGGGCGTGGCTACACGACGAGTCTACACCCATACAGACAGCAGTTGTATAGAACGAGCAACTTGTCAGCTGGAGCTGAGCTGACAAGCAACATAGCTACGTGAGCTAATAATCCTAACATCTGATGTGCCTGTATTTTTCTATTACATTGTAAGCATAACATTTTGTGAGGGGCTTGGTTTGAATAAAAAGCAGTATCACACTATGTTTCTTTCCTATGCTTATTTTCCATGATCATACTCTGCCCTTGATTACCCATCCACTCCACCGAGAGACGCTGGTAATAGGAGGAAAGATATTTAGAGTCTTCCAGGATACATCCTAGGCATACCATTTGAAGGAGCCCAGCAGGATCACAGGAGTTCTCAAGGCTGATTACACCATAGGCATCTGGTGAGTAGAACTCCTAAGGGAGACCTGTATGTGAAGATCTTTGTGTGGACACTTCAGGAGTATAACAACGCACAGGAATTACAATGATTTTAGAGACTTTTTTATGCTAATGCGTTTTTTTGGTAAATGGACTTTGTATCATCGTTTCTTTTGCAATTTCAACCATTATCATTTCAGTGAGGTTTTGTGCTCTTCTTTTTCACTCATGGTATATGATTGATTTGGAGTGACAATTGCTCTCACCAAGGGTGAATATCTATCACCATAAGCAGAGGGGTAATTTTAGATTTTTTTCTTTTACCTAAGCGCTGTTAGTGTTTCCATATAGAGACACCTTTCCTAATATATATATATATATATATATATATATATATATATATACAGTGGGTAAAATAAGTATTGACGTAATCTTCAATATCCACACGAATCCAAGAAACTAATTTTAAAATAATGACAAGATGGTACCGTACACCCTCATTACTTTAAATTCTCTCCGGAGATCCCGGGCAAATGTTGGAGGTGGCAGGAGGAAAGAGGGACTCAACTCAATGTTCTTTGGTCCTGCCCAAAACTGAAGTAATTTTGGAGGGAGATACGGTGGATAGCACAGAAATTTACTGATTATAACCTTCCAGAAGATCCAGCCTTATTTATTATATACCGGGGAAAACATATAGTAAATTAATTTTGCGCCATCTTATCAACACTGCTAGATCATGTATCGTATGGCAGTGGGGAGATACGAGCCCTCCCACAATTCTTCCATGAATCACACGAATTGAAGAGGTTAATAGGATGGAGGATTTGTTATTATCGTCTCAAAATCAAAAGGAGACATATTTAGAAACTTGGGGCCAATGAAATACATTTCAATTCTCGGAAGAAGGGAGTTCCCTCTTTGCTCTTGAGAGTACTTTAAAAATAGAGGAGTGGGGGGCCTTTGGGGTGCCATCACTTCCCTGGATGATGGTATAGTAAACTCACCTTTACCTCGGAATATTTTTCCTTCAACTCCGACTACCCCACCCCTATAAGTGTTTTTTTTTTTTTTTTCTCTCGTTTTATCTTTTATCTCTTTTCTTTATGAATTATTTCCCTCATGGGGCTTCTTAATTTCTCCTTTTGTCTCTTCAGATATGTAGAGGTTATTCTTCTGAGGCCTCGTACACACGACCGGGAATCTCGTCGTAAAAGAAACGTTGTTTTCCTCGATGAGTTTCTTGTCAGGCTTGTCGAGAATCTTGTCAAGCTTTCTTTGTCAAGACAAAATCTCGTTGTTCTCAAACGTAGTGAGGTACAACACATACAACGGCACTATAAAGGGGAAGTTCCATTCCATTGGCGCCACCCTTGGGGCTGCTTTTGCTAATCTCGTGTTACCGCGTGTTAGTGAAAGTTTGGTGAAGACGATTCGCGCGGTTCAGTTTGTGCTTGTGGGTTCATATCTTGTCTTTCAGGGCATGTGGTCAGGTTGTATATGTTTTACAGTGCGTTCCTGTCCACTCGTTTCTGTTTTTCAGGTCGTTCTTCATAGGACTTGCTGTTCTTCAGTTCTCTTTTTTTCTCGTCGAGATCCACAACAGTTTTCTCGACGAAAAAACATACACACAACCGTTTTTCTCGAAAACGATCGTGTGTACGAGGCCTTAACAAAGTATGTTCTCAGGGCATACAATAGAAGCAAATCTAACGGAGGATAGAATGGGTACAATCTCAAATAACTAGTGATTTTTTTTTATTGTGGATGTACTTAAGATAGGAGTAATGCTGTTAATTGGAGTTTGAATTGATTCGTTGGAACTTATATGATTGTTGGATTAATGAAATTGTTTATTTTTCTGCATGTATGACAACTAAAATAAAGAAATAAAAAAAAGTATTGACAACGTCACCATTTTTCTTAGTAAATATGTTTCTAAAGGTGACATGCTATGACGTGCTATTGACATGAAACAATCTATGCAATCCATATATACAAAGAAGCCAAAACCAATAAGTTCAGAAATTAAGTTATGTGTAATAAAATGGAATGACACAGGGAAAAAGTATTGAACAGGCTAACTGAAATGTATTTAATACTTCCTACAAAATCATTTGTTGGTAATGACAGCTTTAAGATGCCTCCTGTATGGAGAAACAAAACGCATTGCTCAGGTGTGATTTTGGCCCATTCGACCATACAGTCTTTAAATGTTAACCACTTCAGCCCCGGACCATTTTGCTGGTCAACGACCGGGCTACTTTTTGCGATTCGGCACTGGGTCGCTTTAACTGACAATTGCGCGGTCGTACGACGTGGCTCCCAAACAAAATTGGCGTCCTTTTTCTCCCACAAATAGAGCGTTATTTTGGTGGTATTTGATCACCTCTGCGGTTTTTATTTTTTGCGCTTTAAACAAAAATAGAGCGACAATTTTGAGAAAAAATTTATATTTTTTACTTTTTGCTATAATAAATATCCCCTAAAAATATTTAAAAAAACAATTGTTTTCCTCAGTTTAGGCCGATACGTATTCTTCTACATATTTTTCGTAAAAAAATCGCAATAAGCGTTTATTGATTTGTTTGCGCAAAAATTATAGCGTCTACAAAATAGGGGATCATTTTATGGCATTTTTATTCATTTTTTTTTTTTTACTGGTAATGGCGGCGATCTGCAATTTTTATCAGTGCTGCGACCTTATGGCGGAGACTTTGGATGCTTTTGACACACCATTGGCATTTTTATAGCGATCAGTGCTATAAAAAAGCATTGATTACTGTAAAAATGCCACTGGCAGGGAAGGGGTTAAAACTAGGGGGCGAGCAAGGGGTTAATTATGTTCCCTAGGTGTGTTCTAACTGAAGCGGGGGAGGGACTGACTAGGGGAAATTACAGATCGCTGTTCATACATTGTATGAACAGACGAATGCTCATTTCTCCCCCTGACAGGACCGGCAGCTGTGTGTTTACACACATAGATCACGGTTCTCGCTCTGTAACGAGTGATCGCAGGTGTCCGGCGGTGATCACGCCCGCCGGGCACGCGCGTCGGCACCCTCGTTTCGCCCCTAATGGCTGCAATGCAAAGTGAAGTATAGCTACGTGATTTTGCGCAGCCGAGCCGACCTGCCGCAGTATAACTGCGGCGGCTGGTCGGATAGTGGTTAAAGGTTCCATGTGCCACTTCTATGATCTCTGATCTTTTGTTTTTTCCATATATGTTCTATTGGATTCAAGTCAGGTGATTGGCTGGGCCATTCTAGTAGCTTTATTTTTTTTTTCTTAGAAACCAATTAAGAGTTTCCTTAGCTTTGTGTTCGTGATCATTGTCTTGCTGAAATATCCACCCTCGTTTCATCTTGTACAGTGAGGGAAAAGTAATTGATTCCCTGCTGATTTTGTATGTTTGCCCACAAACAAAGAAATGGTCAGTTTATAATTTTAATGGTAGGTTTATTTTAATAGTTAGAGACTGAATAACAACAAAAATATCAAGAAAAACGCATTTCAAAAAAGTTATAAATTGATTTGCATTTTAATAAATGAAATAAGTATTTGATCCTCTATCAATCGGCAAGATTTCTTGGCTCCCAGGTGTCTTCTATACAGGTAACGAGCTGAGATTAGGAGTGCTCTCTTAAAGGGAGCTCCTAATCTTAGCTTGTTGCCTGTAAAAAGACGCCTGTCCACAGAAGCAATCTCTCCACCATGACCAAGACCAAAGAGCTGTCCAAGAATGTCAGGGACAAGATTGTAGACTTACACAAGGCTGGAATGGGCTAGACCAGTGGTGGCAAACCTTGGCACCCCAGATGTTTTGGAACTACAATTCCAATGATGCTCATGCACTCTGCAGTGTTGGCTGGGGTGCCAACATTACGGGAAACCTGGACAGGTAAGTGTCCTAATATTAAAAGTCAGCAACTACAGTATTTATAGCTGCTGATTTAAAAAATGTTGTGGGGGTGAATCTCCTCTTTAATCTCCTTAGCGGTAATCCCGAGTCTGGCTCGGGGGGGAATTTTTTATACCAAAAGCAGTATCTCCAAGCCAGACTCGGGATTGCATTGCAGGATACAGGGGAAAGTTACTTACCTTGTCCCTGGATCCTGCGATGTGTCCCCGCTGTGTGTGCGGGCTCCTCCGCTGTGTCTCCTCACTCGATTCACAGTGCCGCCGAGCTCCGTTCCCTGAGACGTTGCGACGCACGGGGACGGAGTTCGGCGCCAAATTCAAAAAGTGAAAAACACAATTCACATACAGTATACTGTAATATTACAGATTACAGTACTGTATGAAAAAAATACACACCCCCTTTGTCCCTAGTTGTCTGCCCAGTGTCCTACATGTACTTTTATATAATAAAAACTGTTATTTCTGCCTGCAAACTGTACATTGTCCATAGCAACCAAAAAGTGTCCCTTTATGTCAAAAGTGCTTTTAGACCAGCTAGAAAACAGCGATAATAAATTAGAATCACTTGCAGAATTGTGCGATAGCGATTTGTGGGGAAATTCGTCATCAAACACTGAAAGTAATGACAGCGACAATTCTGCAACTGAGCAAATTTCAGTGTTTTTGATTTGATTACATTATTGAATAATTTTTATTATAATTACATTATTATTTGTTATAATTATTTATAGTTATTTATTATATTATAATTTATGATTTTGTTTTTCAAACTTTATCATACCCGAGATGTCTACTAGACTCTTGTTTGGACAGATTTCAGTGAGTTATTCCTAAGAATTGCAGGCCTACAGTATACTGTTTCCTACAGTATACTGTTTCTCCAGTGTGAAAGCCCAAGGGCTTTCACACTGGAGCTGTGCCCTGGCAGGACGGGAAAAAAAAGTCCTGCTAGCCACATCTATATATATGTATGTATACCGCTTCTCCACCGCTCCTGCCCATTGAAAGCAATGGGACACTGCAGCTATACCGCCGGCAAAGCACCTCTGCAGAGGTGCTTTGCAGTGGTTTTAACCCTTTTTAGCCCAAAATTAGTGGTAAAGCTCCGCTAAAAATTGTGGCGCTTTAAAGCCACCGCACCTCCCCAGTGTGAAAGGGGCCTTAGCTTGCCAGAAAAGGTTGTAACCTTATCTTTAGCTGTAATATCAAAATATAATTACCGTATTTATCGGCGTATAATGCGCACCGGCGTATAACGCGCACCCCAATTTTAGGAGGGAAGTTTAAGGAAAAAAACATTTTAAATAAAAAAACTTTGAACTGTCTCCGAGGGAAGAGGAGGAACGAGTGCCGCTGAATTAGACCACAAGTGATATATAAACAAAATGCTTTAGTATTCTTTTCCTGGAGGAACAGCTTGAAGTATCTACTGTATGTATAATAAAGTCCATGTAATAAAGAGACCTTGTCCATTTAGGATAAAGCCCACACCCGAACACCTTATATTGTCTTTCACAGCACCCCCTCACTGCTCCGGAAACACTGACCTTGGAAACACTGCCATCATTGCAGCCTCGCCAGTGTCAGATCCCTGCTGTCTCCGAGGGAAGAGAAGGAACGAGTGCCGCTGAATTACAGAGCCACGATCTTCTGTGTACCGGGCACTCCGTCACTCACAGCCACGCCTCCTGGCCCTGCTCATATGATAGACAGTTGTCCAATGCGGGGCCAGGAGGCGTGGCTGTGAGTGACGGAGCGCCCGGGAACACAGTAGATCGCGGCTCTGTAATTCAGCGGCACTCGTTCCTCCTCTTCCCTCGGAGACGGCAGGGATCAGCGTATAACGCGCACCCGTGATTTTCCCCCTATTTTCAGGGGGGAAAAGTGCCGATAAATACAGTACTACCATTTATAATACTAAAAGCAGAATGACTATTCCTTCCTTTACATTAAGATCCCATAAATCAGCTTATATTGTCTTTTATGCTATCACGGTATCTCAAAGAAAACATAATCTAGTTTACTGTCATATGAAATAAAGTTAGGAGACATTTATAGAATTATTAAATAAACAATGATAACACCAGATAGACGACAAAGTGAAAGTGAAATTCTAAGCACAATTTCTGCGTTGTGTTTCATAGTGTTCAATCAAGCCTTATTTACTTCCAACGATCCAATCCAATGACACGCCATTTTCGAAGTTCTAGAATGTGGGCATGTTTCCATTGATTTTCTTTGGTGAAAGAGCATTGGATGAATTCATGTAAAAACTAGGTGACATCTTTATCATTCCTCATAAACATTGATTGACTGCACAGTGATAAGGCCTGTTTAAACTGTCATCCACATGATAAGCTACATGGAGTCCTCTCAGCTTGAACTGCTTGTGCAAATGAAGCTTCAGAAAGAACAGACACAACTTTAGGTAGTGTGTATCAGGTAAACAAATCAAGTCATGAACATTGTTTATTTGAAGTTGGGAGACAGCCATATACTGAGTTGGCTCATGCTATTTTTTTTGGAGACAATCAGCAAAGAAAGGGTGGGTGGCTTTGATTTTCTTTTTTGGTAAAATGCAAGACCTGGCCCATTATTCTTTGCAGGAATGCTACAGATGTGGCAGCTCTCAATGGTTTATTCATGATCACACTGAACTAAAGGCACTGGAAGCTGCATTGACATGATGTATGCCCCAGTAATGACATTTGATGATCCTTTACCACACTGGGAAGAATACTGTTATGGTAATACGCTTTTAACTGAAAAAGTTTTTACTGCCATAAGATAAACGCAATCATTTTCACAATGTGGTCAGACTGAGCGCCCATAGCAAATAAAAGATGCTTGAACAAGCGACCGATGTTAAGATTTCTTTACATCAGGGAAACTGTTGGCAAACTAAAATGACTTATTATTCTGACTTTAGTTGATGTAGTAGTGACTGTAGTAGTGACATCTGTAGTAGATGTCTGACTTGAATGTAGCAGAAACAGTCAATGCAGAAATCTACATCAGATTAGAGATGAGAATGACAGAAAAATGGGTTTCATTTTGTATCAGGCCTCGTACACACGACCAATAGGTAGATTCACAAAGAGTTAGGCCGGCTTATCAGTAGATAAGCCGAACTAACTCCGAATCTACGCCGCCGTATGTTTAAGCGTATGCTCAAACAGAAATACGCTTAAACAAAGCTAAGATAGGACGGCTTGCGCCGTTATTTCTTAGCTTGCAATTTTTCGGATGGCCGCTAGGTGGCGCTTCCATTGCGACCGGTGTAGATTATGTAAATAAGCTTGTACGCCGATTCCCGAACGTACTCCAGCCCGCCGCAGTCGAATTACGTCGTTTCCGTAAGGCCTAAAGTTATTCCACCTGTGAGGTGGAATAACAATGTTAAAGTATGGCCGCCGTTCCCACCGCGAGGTTCGAATTTTTTACGTCGTTTGCGTAAGTCGTCCGCGAATCGAGAGTTACGTCGTTTACGTCCACGTCGAAATCAATAGGCCCGTACGGCGTACTTAGCCGCAATGCGCCCCGGGAAATGTAGGCGCCCGGCGCATGCGCAGTGTAAAAAAACGTAAAAAAACGTGAGGTCAAGCCTCATTACCATGATACACGCCCCCCTCCAAGTCATTTGAATTAGGCGCCCTTACGCCCGCTCGTTTGAGGCTACACCGCCGTAGATTAGCAGGTAAGTAGATTGAAAATCACTACTAGCCTAGCTAATTTACGGCGGTGTAGCCTAAACAGGCTAGGCTACGCCGCCCTAAATTTATTCCAATGTACCTGAATCTACCTACAAGTTTCTCGGCAAAAACCAGCAAGAAACTTTTTTTTTGCCGAGGAAACCGGTCGTGTGTACACTTTTCCACGAGGAAACTGTTGAGGATCTCGTTGAGCCAAAAAGAGAGCATGTCTTCTTTTTCCTCGACGGGAATGGAGAAATTTGGCTCGCCGAGATCCTCGACAGCCTAACAAGGAACTCGACGAGCAAAACGACGTGTTTCGCCCGTCGAGTTTCTCGATCGTGTGTACGAGGCTTCAGATTCGTTCGTTAAAGCAGGGGTTCACCCTAAAAACTCTTTTCTAACATTACATTGTGCTCACTCTTTTTTTTGGCGTACATACCCTTGTATCGTTATTTTCCCCCCGGCTTCCGGGTAGTGAATCCCACGGGAGTGGGCGTTCCTATGCACAGGCTAAGGCCTCGTACACACGGACGGACTGTCCGCTGAAAACGGTCCGCCGGACCGTTTTCAGCGGACATGTCCGCCCGGAGATTTCTGTCTGATGGTTGTACACACCATCAAACAGAAATCCGCACGGACACGTTACGTGGGGACGTGGCCGCGCCTTCGCCGCGACGATGACGCGGCGACGTTCGCGGCCCTGGAAGTTCAATGCTTCCACGCATGCGTCGAATCACTTTGACGCATGCGAGGGCTTTCGGCCGATCGGACATGTCCGGTGAGTCTGTACAGACGACCGAACATGTCCGACAGACAGGCTTTCAGCGGACATGTTTCTTAGCATGCTAAGAAACATTTGTCCGCTGAAAACCTGCCCGATCCGCCGGAAAATTGTCCAGTCGGACGTACAGACGACCGAACATGTCCGCTGAAACTGGTCAGCGGACCAGTTTCAGCGGACATGTTCGGTTGTGTGTACGGGGCCTTAGTGATTGACGTATGACAAAAGCTTCCCCCCGGCGCATTCGGCCGCGTCACGAGTTGCCGAAAGAAGCTGAACTGCGAGTCGGCGCTATACGGCGCCTGCGCACCGACGTTTGGCTTCTTTCGGCAACTCGTGACGCGCCTTATGCGCCGTTGAGAAGCTTTTGTCATCACGTCAATCACTTAGCCTGTGCATAGGAATGCCCACTCCCGCGGGAGCCACTACCTGGAAGCCGGCGGGGAAAATAGCGATACAACGCTATGTACGGCAAAAAAAAAAAAAAAAAAAACATTAGAGTAATGTCAATGTCAAGAGTGAGCACAATGTAATGTTAGAAAATTGTTTTTAGGGTGAACCTCCGCTTTAAGTTAAAAATGTTGTTTCGTCATATTCGTTATGTTAGAATGATTTATTTTCAGGATTCGTTTCATATATTCAGATTCATTTGAATTATTCGAAATTCGAATTTTAGAAGATGGTTATATTCTATTATATTTATTTTCTATTCTATTCTTTTATTTTCTATTCTTATTTATTCTGTTATTTTCTTTTTCTATTTTATTTTATTCTGTTATTTTCACTTCTGTTTTATTTTATTCTATTCTTTTATTTGATTTTTTTTTTAGTTTCTATTCTATTCTTTTATTTTCTATTTTATTTTATTCTATTCTGTTTCAGTCTATTATGTTCTATTCTATTCTATAAATAGCCCAAGTAGGAATCAGCATCTTATTTTACTTTTATATGTTACTGTATTTATTGCAATATGTTTCAATTTCGAATTTCGTTTGGACATTTTCACTCAGTGCCGGTTCACACAGGTAACTAAAGCCTGGGGAATGCCCAGGAAAAACCAAGCCTACTTACCGACCAGCTCGCAGACAACCAATTAACCTGTCTAACAGTATGCGTTAAAAACAGGGGTTTTGTCCGCACGCATGAGCTGGTCGGTAAGTAGGCTTGGTTTTTCCTGGGCATTCCCCAGGTCTTTGTTGTTATCTGTTTCAGCCTTCCAATGCTGCTTACTGCAATGGCCAGCTATAGATGAGGGCGGTGGACAAGTTTGTTTTTCATTTCACACAGGGGCAACCCAACTTACAGCGCGACTTTGCAAGGCGATTTGGAGGCGACCTTAGCGCGACTTTGCAAGGCGATTTGGAGGCGACCTCAGCGCGACTTTGCAGATCGATTTGAAGGCGACCTTAGCGCGACTTTGAGCAACTTACAACGCAACTTAAAGTTTCCTCCAGGACAGGCGACTTTAGCTATGGCCAATCACAGAATAATCAGCTTTGTGGGAGGGAGGGGTTTTCCTGGGTAAACTATTTTCCATTTTCCTGTAAAGTCGCTTCAATATAGATGGAGATCCGACTTGGAGGCAACTTCCATTGAAATCTATGGGTACAATTTGTCTAGAAGTTGCCTTGAAGTAGTACAGGAACCTTTTCAAAAGTCGAAGCAAATTCAGTAGTGTACATTAAGACAGCTCTCATTCACTTCAATGGAATTTCTTATGTCCAGTGACTTGGGGCATTGTAGAAAAGTGTAATTTTTTCAGTGTTGTCACAT
Source organism: Rana temporaria (assembly GCF_905171775.1). Lineage (NCBI taxonomy): Eukaryota > Metazoa > Chordata > Amphibia > Anura > Ranidae > Rana > Rana temporaria. The sequence continues at coordinate 301,470,166 of NC_053493.1, read as the reverse complement.
GAAAAGATATAATAAAATATTTACAAAAATGTGAGGGGTGTATGTAAAAATTAATAAGTTCTACAGTACAAAAATTGTTAAATCTTTTCAGGTGTGCCGTGACAATATTTTGATCTTTTTGGTGCGCCTCAAGGAAAAACAAAGTTTGAGAAACACTAGCCCAGGAAGAGCAGAGATAAGCTGTGCAGAGGAGGACTGTACTTTAAGACAAAGAATCACTTACTACAGCAGTCTGCTTCACTAAAGACCTCTGAACTCTGCATCACTTACCATTGACCTCTGAACACTGAGTCATTTACTTCAGGCCCCTGACCTTGGTGTCACTTATTACTGATGCCTGAACTCTGCCATTAGTAAAAATCGACACAGAGTTCAGAGGTCAGTAAAAATGACTCAAAGTTCAGGGGTCAGGTGTCCAATCATCGCAGAGGACGGAAGAAGACATGGAGGACTCGTAGCGTGGAGGACAGCACCGTGACCAGAGATAGGTAAGTTCCGGGCGGGGGATGCACATTAGGGCAGCATTTGATGGGGCACAGTAGCGACAATTGATGGTGCACAGTTGCAGCAATTGATGGGGCACAGTGGCAGCAATTGATGGGGCACAGTAGCGTTAATTGTTGGGACACACTGGCAGCAATTTATGGGGCACAGTAGTGGCAATTGTTGGGGCACACTGGCAGCAATTGATGGGGCACAGTGGCAGCAATTGATGGGGCACAGTAGCATCAATTGATGGGCACAGTGGCAGCAATTGATTGGCACACTGGCAGCAATCGATGGGGCACAGTGGCAGCAATTGATGGGCACAGTGGCAGAAATTAATGGGCATACTGGCAGCCATTGATGGGTACAGTAGCTGCGTTTGATGGCACAGTGGTGGCAATTTATGTGAACAGTGGCTGCGTTTGATGGCACAGTGGCTGCGCTTGATGGCACAGTGGCTGTGTTTGATGGGCCGAGTGGCTGCGTTTGATTGGCACAGTGGCTGCGTTTCAGTTTTTTGTACCCCCCAAGAGTCATTTACTCCCAACCCCTGAGCTTGGTGCCACTTATTACTGATACCTGAACTCTGCGATTAGTAAAAATCGACACAGTGTTCAGAGGTCAGTAAAAATTACTCAAAGTTCAGGGGTCAGGCATCCAATTATCACAGAGAACGGGAAGAGGACGGGAGAAGACATGGAGGACTCGTAGCGTGGAGGACAGCGCCGTGATCAGAGATAGGTGAGTGCCGGGCGGGGGATGCACATTAGAGCAGCATTTGATTGGGCACAGTAGCGACAATTGATGAGGAACAGTGGCAGCTATTGATGGGGCACAGTAGTGGCAATTGTTGGGGCACACTGGCAGCATTTGATGGGGCACAGTGGCAGCAATTGATGGGGCCCAGTAGCGACAAACTGTAAGCAATTGATGGGCACAGTGGCAGCAATTGATTGGCACACTGGCAGCAATTTATGGGGCACAGTGGCAGCAATTGATGGGCACAGTGGCAGCAATTTATGGGCACACTGGCAGCCATTGATGGGTACAGTAGCTGTGTTTTATGGCACAGTGATGGCAATTTATGGTAACAGTGGCTGCGTTTGATGGTACAGTGGCTGCGTTTCATGGCACAGTGGCTGCGCTTGATGGGCACAGTGGCTGTGTTTGATGGGCACAGTGGCTGTGTTTGATGGGCACAGTGGCTGCGTTTGATTATCAGAGTGGCTGCGTTTCAGTTTGTTTGCGCCCCCCCAAAAATGTTGAGCACCAGCCACCACTGCAGTCTGTTATTGCTTTCCATAGGCTGCCGGCTCCAGCTGAACCTAAGCAGTTGTGAATCCAATACGCTGCTTCCTGGTGATGTACAGTGCTCTGTGTCTGCGTAAATGAGGCCTAAAGTCGAACTCTTGCAACCAGTATTGGACACCAAAGAATATATTTTCCTGGATCAGGCACAATTTTTTTAATAAATTGCAAAATAAAAACAAAACAAAACACAAAGGTAAGTTTAAAAATATAAGCTTAAAAAGTAAAAAAAATATACCGTATTTATTCGAGTATAACGCGCACACGTGTATAACGCGCACCCCTAATTTTCGATTAAAAATCGGTTTAAAATCATTGTAATTGCCAAAAATCATTTATTGTATTTATTGTATGTCCAGCCATGTCCCCTGTATGTCCAGCCATGTCCCCCGTATGTCCAGCCATGTCCCCTGTATGTCCAGCCATATCCCCCGTATGTCCAGCCATGTTCCCTGTATGTCCAGCCATGTCCCCCGTATGTGCAGCCATGTCCCCTGTATATGCAGCCACCTACTGTTAATCACCGTGGCGCGGGAACATTACAGAGAGCGTTCGTTTGAACAGCTGTTTTCCCTGCCGCGCATAGACACTCCCCCTTGCTCGCGATTGGACAAATCCGTCCATGGGGGAGTGTCTATGCGCGGCGGAGAAAACAGCTATTCAAACGAAAGCTGTCTGTAATGTTCCCCGCGCCGCGGTGATTAACGTTGTAGCGTCGTTGGTGGCGGCGGCGGTAGCGGCGGCGGCGGTAGCAGCGGCGGCGGGGGGAAGTATTCTATTCTAGTATCGGCGGTATTAGCGGGAGTACGAGTACTCCCGCTAATACTCGGTATCGGTCCCACCACTGCCACCCCACCCCTCGTTTATAACGCGCACCCAAACTTTGATTTCTTTTTTTGGTATAAAATTTTGGGCGTTATACTCGAATAAATACGGTATATATATTATGCCAGTCAATATAAATTCTCCTTTAAAGGCCAACTACACTTTAAAAAAATCACTTGTCCCACTGTTTTTAAAATACAAATGAAGCTTTGCAGCTCTGCACTCTATTGAAGAATCACAGCTCCTTTATGCTGCTGCCAGTCTTCCAAGTTGAATGATGCCCACATTGCCCAGCATTATTCAGCAAACTTACCCAAACATCCTCGTGTTGTGCCATCCCGCTGCCTTGGGCTCACAGTACTGCTATGCGTCATTATGTTAGCACTGACCTATACAGGACAAAGGGCTGCCCACCGACCAGAAAGAAAAAAAAAGGGGGAAGCATGTGTCATGTGATCAAAGAAAGGCAACTTGAAAAAAAGTTATTTATACTTAAAGAAAAAAGTTTCAGCGTCAATGGGGTGGTGAGCTTGGACCTAAACAAGATTTGTTTTTATATGGATCTGATTTGTGGGATTGGTGCAAGGCAGCAATATACCTTCTGAGCAGGGGCGGACTGACAACCCATGGGGCCCCCGGGCAATAGAAGACTATGGGGCCCCTGGGCTTACAGATGGCCACCACGCCAGCAGGCAGTGCAAGCTAAAATCTCAGGATTTTCCCATCAGCATGTTGGTTTCAGACATATCAGGGACAGATGTAAAAAAAACATAGATTTTTACATACTGTTCCTGGTTTTACTGAGCCTGGCAACCCTGAGAGGGCCCCCTAGTGACATGGGGCCCTCGGGCAGTGCCCGAGTGACTCAATGGTCAGTCCGCCCCTGCTTCTGAGTATAATGCCAGCACACCTGAGCACTGCACGCAATGTGCAGTAACGCCGTACAGTATGATGCGTTGTGCTTCCAGAAATTCTGCAGAAGCGATATTTCTAATCCATTGTGGTGCATTAGCCAGCCTATTTAAATGAATGGGCTGCCTGAGAGCAATGCAAGTTAACAGCAGGTCTCAAGTCCTGTGGGAACGGAGTTCCTGCACTTTTTTCACAGCAGGAACTCTGTTCCCTTTGCAGGACTAGAGCAGCCGAGCTGCCCGAGCCAATCCTTCACTAAGCGGCGATGCCCAGCTCGAGTCACTGTCAGGGGCAGGCGAACCTTAGTAATCCTTTATGTTACTGGCCGCTTCCTGTATATGGATTCATCGGGTAGTGTGCGGATATTCCGTCACTTCCTCGATGCCGCAATGTCTCCTGGGAGCTTTTGTCATTGTTCCCAGGAGACATTGCCGAGGTCTGCCGCGAGTTATCGCGGGATTTAGAAAGAACTTGCGGTTTATTTATTATGCATATGAGCGTATTATTTTATTTTTTTGGTGGCGGAGTGGATCTTGGGTGGGAGTTGCCACACTTTTTTCCCCAGGACTTGACCCCTGGTTAACAGGCAATGTTAAACGCACCTGAGTGCACATGGCTCTGGTATGAATGAGCCCGGAGTACTTCAAATCGCTGTTTAAAGTCTTGTGAACGCCGGCTGTTGACATCGCTCCTCTGACTAGCATTTACAGCATAAAGCCTGTGTGAATTGGTCCTATAAATCATATCACTTTCAGTCTATTGCAACACGTTTCCAAATGCTAGTTTCATCACATTAAGCTAAACAAAGCTCTTATGAAGAAACATGCAACCTAGGCCCGTTTAATTAGTAACCAAGGATTCCTGTCACAGGCAGGTGTTGGCCAGACCTTCAGTTTGGGGCATTTTTATATATATTTACTTCGTCTTTTCATGCCATATATAATGTTCGAAAAACAACTTTTAGTGCGTTTTCTGGCGAAAGCTTTTTTATTTTTTTACCTTATGAGTTAGGTTTAATAGAATACCTTCTTTGCCATAAAGGTTTGTGTCACATAACACAAAGTGTTCATACCATATTAAAATGACCTTTTCCGGTTCAACAGGTTTGCTGCAGAGTAACTTGTGCATTTTTTTTTTTTCTCCCTGACTTATGAATGGCGTAGTAACTAATAAAAGGGAAGTAATGCAACACAACAGCTGTCGGTACACAGAAACTAAGTACACATTAATAGATGGACAATGCTGCAAGTGCTAAAAAAAAAGCACACTGTGTTGGTGCCAGATCCAACACTTTTACAGCCAAGTTGCGATAGCCGATAGCACCTACATTAATGTTGGTAAAATGTTCCCATTTAAAAAAAATATATATTAAAATTCTACCTAACTTTCCCCTTTTATGTAATGCTAAAGAAGAGGATTGGAAGTCATGTTTATTACAATTAACCCTGTCTCTACTGTCATGTGAAGAAATATCCGGTTGGCCGCACTTTCATAAAATCATCTTTATTGATTCATAATTCGCAATCCACAATGTACAGACAAGGGACAATAGCCACCGCCCATTAGTGTGCAGTGGAGGTGGGACAGGTAATGACCCACCTTGAGCGGCGTTTCACGCTTTCTACATTGACCTGTAATTAATATAACAATACTGCGCTATACACATACAGTATCTCACAAAAATGAGTACACCCCTCACATTTTTGTAAATATTTTATTATATTGTTTCATGTGAAGAAATGACACTTTGCTACACATAAAGTAGTGCGTGTACAGCAGTGATGGCGAACCTTGGCACTCCAGAGGTTTTGGAACTACATTTCCCATGATACTCATGCACTCTGCAGTGTAGTTGAGTAGCATGGGAAATGTAGTTCCAAAACATCTGGAGTGCCAAGCTTCATCATCACTGGTGTATAGCTTGTATAACAGTGTAAATTTCCTGTCCCCTCAAAATAACTCAACATACAGCCATTAATGTCTAAACTGCAAGCAACAAAAGTGAGTACACCCCTAAGTGAAAATGTCCAAATTGGCCCCAATTAGCCATCCCCCCCCCCCCCCCCCGGTGCCATGTGACTCTTTAGTGTTACAAGGTCTCAGGTTTGAATGGATAGCAGGTGTGTTAAATTTGGTGTTTTCGCTTTCAATCTCTCATACTGGTCCCTGGAAGTTCAACATGGCACCTCATGGCAAAGAACTCTGAGGATCTGAAAAAAAGAATTTTTGCTCTACTTAAAAGATGCCATATAAGGCTATAAGAAGATTGCCAAGACCCTGAAACTGAGCTCTTCTAAAGATGATGCACAAGAAATCCCGCAAACAGTTTGCTGAAGACAAGCAGACTAAGGACATGGATTACTGGGACCATTTGCTGTGGTCTGATAAGACCAAGATAAAGGTATTTGGTTGAGATGGTGTCAACCAGATGTGGAGTACAAAGACAAGTGTGTCTTGCCTACAGTCAAGCATGGTGGTGGGAGTGTCATGGTCTGGGGCTGCATGAGTGCTGCCGGTGCATTGCCATGAAATGTGATTTGAAATGAAATGTGATGGTCCGCCTCCATCACATCCCATTGGCTCACTCCTGTCACGTGACATATTTAAACGTCATCAGTCTCAGCTAGGCTATCATAGGGAGAGGATCTCCTCTCCCTATTATAGTTGAAGCTGCACGGAGATGGTATATACTGTTAGGAAGGAGAAGCCAGTGTGATATGCACAGCTCTGTGAGGAGCAGCCTGTGTTGCAGTGAGTGCATTGCTGGTGTTAGAATGTATAGAAACAATGATCGCACACACATCTATAGGCTGCTCTGAGGCTGTGTGGCCAGCAGCACACACACACATCTATAGGCTGCCTCTCCCCTCCTCCTGCTCTCGGGCTGTGTGGCCAGCAGCACACACACACCATGGGCAGCCTGTATAATGGAGCAGCCTCCCATCTGCCTGCCCCCCTCTCCTCTCTCTTAGCCCTTTGAAGAGCTGCACGGGGGCTGACCTCCCTGGGTGTGCGAGTAAGCTACATTTACTACTACAGCTCCGTGCAGCTATTACAGGGGGAGGAGATCCTCTCCCTATGATAGCCAATAGCCTAGCTGAGACTGATGACGTGTCTATATGTCACATGACATGAGTGAGCCAATGGGATGTGATGGAGGCGGACCATCACATTTCATGGCAAATCGCATTTCATGGCAATGCACCGGCACTGGGGAGCTACATTTCATTGCGGGAACCATGAATGCCAACACATACTGTTATATACTGAAGCAGAGCATGATCCCCTCCCTTCAGAGACTGGACCGCATTCCAACATGATAACGACCACAAACACACCTCCAAGATGACCACTGCCTTGGTAAAGAAGCTGAGGGTAAAGGTGATGGACTGGTCAAGCATGTCTCCAGGCCTAAACCCTATTGAGCATCCGTGGGGCATCCTCAAATGAAAGGTGGAGGAGCACAAGGTCTCTAACATCCACCAGCTCTGTGATGTCTTCATGTAGGAGTGGAAGAAGAATCCAGTGGCAACCTTTGAAGCTCTGGTGAACTCCATGCCCAAGAGGGTTAAGGCAGTGCTGGAAAATAATGGTAGCCACACACAATATTGACACTTTAGGCCCAATTTGGACATTTTCACTTAGGGGTGTACTCACTTTTGTTGCCAGGGATTTAGACATTAATGGCTGTGAGTTATTTTGAGGAGACAGCAAATTTACACTGTTATACAAGCTGTACACTCACTACTTTACATTGTAGCAAAGTGTAATTTCTTCATTGTTGTCACATGAAAAGATAGAATAAAATATATACAAAAAATGTGAGATACTGTACATATTATACATTCATATCAGTCCCTGCCCTTGAGCTTACAATCTAAGGTCCCCAACTCACATTTTTACATACACATACTAGGGACAATTTAGACAGGAGCCAATTAGCCTACCAGCATGTCTATATGGAGTGTGGGAGGAAACCAACATAGGCACAGGTAGAACATGCAAATGCCAGGCAGGGAGTGTTGTGGTTGGCATTGGAACCAACAACCCCTCCCATTTGCTACCAGGCGGAATTGCTAACCACTGTGTTATATGTTGTAAACTAGAGGCACACATTGAAAATGTAGAACATTTTTGTATTTGAACCTGAAAAGCATTTTAACAGTGTTCAGCAGTGTGGTGACATCATCGAATTTGTGCTCCATTGAGAACTAGGAGTCCCTCTAGCATGGTGGCATATAGGTCTTGTAGTTTCCATTCACAAATGTCTGAGTATGGATGACGCAATTTATGTAAGGTGGGGGTGTTTGGCAGTGGGGGAGCTGGGGACTGGCATCATGTTAAGCTGGCAATATATGAATAGAAAATTGTTCGAAAAAGTGTTCGATAAGCCTGAGCGTTTGACTTCAGAAACGTTAGTGGGCTTTTTTATGTTTTTAAGTTTGATGCTGAAAGAAAGATCCGTCATGTCGGAATTTGGTTGTGTAATCAAACAATTTTCTAAACATTAGTGGGGAAATCGATCCATTATACTGTAGTTCGAAAAAAACATACAGTGCATGTGCATTGATTGACAAAACAAATACCATTTATGTCATTAACGATCGATCATATGTGGAAAACAATTCGATACAATGATGGAATTACCACACAGTCGTTCGACAGATCTTTATCAAAAACGAAAGTACTTTCTAACGATTTTCCATCCATGTATGGCCAGCTTTATCTAATTTTTACGTATAACATAAAACATGCTGTAAGAGCTGGAATTAGTCTTTAAAGATCTCAGGGCTTGGGAGGTATATTGTATGTTAATGAACTTTTAAACCAGTATTCTTCTACATCTGTTCACTAATTGCACATTAGAATCTATTCTGAAAAAAAAAAAACTACCTGTAGAGTCATATGTATGAATCTGCTCACCAGGGCCGTCTTTAAGGCAGGGCAAAAGGGACAGCTGCCCCGAAGCCCAGTCAATGTTGTGGGGCCCAAAGCAGCTGCCCCTTGAGCCTACACTGTCTGAAAATAGTTGACAAGTGGATTCGGGAGGGCGCAAGAAAATATTTGCCCAGGATCCAATCAATATTAAAGATGGCCCCTGCTGCTCACAAGAAACAACTAGAAAGATAAGATTTGTGTTGTTATTTTTAGGTATGTTGGTATAAATGGGTACACGAACACATAATGGGACTTTCTCAAGTTTGAAGAAATACAGTAAACTTATGATAAGAAAGCATGGAGGCTGCCTTCTACAAATGCTACTTGTCTGGCTGTCATGCTGATCCAATCGTCTTGCATGGACAGGGTTTTAGAACACATGACACCTGTCACAGATATACTCCTCTCCAGCACGCCCCGTGAGGAAAAACTCCTCTGATTGGCTGCTGGAGAAACTTACTCTGCCAGAACCCCTCTGCCGCCAACTGCTGGCCAGGGATGGCATTGCATCTCTGGACCACAGACTGACCCAGTGGACATTTCTGGAATGACAGAAGTCACAAAATGTAAACAAATTGTGAATGGGAGCAAAGTAACTCTCCCATTCCCCATTAACTTTAGCGTAGTGCCCATACTGAAAGTAGGGGGGCGCTACAATAAAAAATCAGAAGTGATGTCATGTGTTGTAATGTATTTGTATTGTATTTTCGAATGACAACTGTACTGCTTAAACGAAAATCATATGATCTGGTATCGTACGAGAAAACATTTCATGCTTGTCTGATCGGATAATATCGGATAAACTGTCGTGATCAGCTCTGGAAACCTCTGTACTAACGATCCAATTATCGTATAATTGCGCTGGAAAAGCGTTATTTTTTGTACGATTTACGGATCGTGTGTATGGACCTTAAGAGAGGATATAACCATTACCGTTTTATTTAAAAAAAAATACAATTTTGGACAGAGTTGAGCCGTGCATATGACGCCAAATGATGGTTCTGTCCACATCCTGTTTATAGCCTCGCAGTGTGTGCAACCATAAATGTAAACAAATTATCTCTCCATATAAAGTTGCTATTTTTACCTTTCATCTTTTTTTCATCTTATATTTGACTTATTGATTTTAAGAGAATATAAATAGTAAGTACAAATAAAAAGTTTACGGAGATGAGATTAGACAAATCACAGAGAAGCCATTCCAACTGTATTACGGATTTGCTCAAAGTATACAGTAAATTTAGATTAGATTAACACGGCAATACTTGTCCATGTTAGCAGTTTTTACTCTAATGGTTGGATCTTTGCCCCCATCAATAACTGTGCTTCTTGGCACACTGCAGACAGATACGGTAATGTCAGCAAATAACACAAGTACAGGTGTCTCTACACAGAGGAGCTTGAGCACATTACAAGAAAACTTGCTTAGCGCCAATGTTATTTATGGAAGTGTTATACTCCATTACTGGCAGTGTTATGGAAAGGTTTCTAGCACCATCTGCTGACAGTTACCTACACTGCCAGTGAGACTGTAGTATTGCAAATCTGCAGTTGAGAGTATACTTTCCAAAATGACAAGGGAAGGATTTACCAAAATATAAGGGCAACATAGGTAACAAAGTGTATTTCCACTTTTGCAGCCACTTTTGGATAAATCCTACTTTATAGTTGTTACATGTTCTTATCTGCATTGCATAACTGCAGATTTATTTTTTTAAATTGCTTACATTTTACTTGTTCTTTTTTGAAAACTTCAATACAGATGTATTTCTCTGCAGAGGGGGGGGGGGGGGGGGCGTTAATTCTTACCATAATTAACCCTATCTGTATTGTACCAGCAGATCTCATTACCAGGTGTACACAAGATTTGAACACCATCGGAGGAATTCATGACAAGTGTTTTAGACGCTCTTTAGAATTCCGGTTATGTATCCAAGTCTGGGACAAAGGGTGGTTGCACAGGGCACTGTGGTATCATGTGAGGTGGGAGGATGCCTTGAGGAGATTGGGGTGATTTGAGTTGGAAGGGGAGATTTGGGGGGTGTCCGGGGGTACAAATGGTTCTAGGAGGGTGATTTAGGGGGATCTGTGTTGGGCAGGGGGATGGAAAAGTGGATTTGTGCTAGGAGGGGGGCTGGGGAGGTGTCCTAGAAGAGGTGATATGGTGGGGGGAATTGTGCTGCTAGTAGAGATGATGGGGGGATTTGTGCTAGAAGGGGAAATTGTGGGGGGATTTGTGCTCGGAGGGGGATTGAGGGGAATTTGTGCTGGGAGGGAGGATTTGGAGTGGGGGGAGAGGATGTGTACTTGGAGGGTACATTTTAGGGGGAGAGGATTTATGCTAGGAGGGATGATTTTTTTTTAGGAGGAGCATTTGTGCTGGGAGGGATTTGGAGGATGGGGCAAAGATTTGTACTGGGAGGGGCAATTTAAGCAGGGGGTGGATTTGTACTGGGAGGAGGGAGAATTTATGCATACAGAATAGGGCTGTTACTGATTAAAATTTTCATGGTCGATTAATCGATTTTTTTAAAGTCAATTAATCGACTAATTTCGATTAATTATAACGCACATACATTTTTCGGATCACCACCATATATAGTCCCCACTGTAATATTCACAGACACCCCCCCCCCCCACTGTAATATCCACAGACATCTCCCCACTGTAATATCCACAGACATCTCCCACACTGTAATATCCACAGACATCTCACCCACTGTAATATCCACAGACATCTCCCTCACTGTGATATCCACAGACATCTCCCCCACTGTAATATGCACAGACATCTCCCCCACTGTAATATCCACAGACATCTCCCCACTGTAATATCCACAGACATCTCCCCCACTGTAATATCCACAGACATCTCCCCCACTGTAATATTCACAGACATCTCCCCCACTGTAATATCCACAGACATCTCCCCCACTGTAATATCCACAGACATTTCCCCCTCTGTAATATCCACAGACATCTCCCCACTGTAATATCCACAGACATCTCCCCCACTGTAATATCCACAGACATCTCCACACTGTAATATCCACAGACATCTCCCCCACTGTAATATCCACAGACATCTCCCTCCCTGTGATATCCACAGACATCTCCCCCACTGTAATATGCACAGACATCTCCCCCACTGTAATATGCACAGACATCTCCCCCACTGTAATATCCACAGACATCTCCCCACTGTAATATCCACAGACATCTCCCCACTGTAATATCCACAGACATCTTCCCCACTGTAATATCCACAGACATCTCCCCCACTGTAATATTCACAGACATCTCCCCCACTGTAATATCCACAGACATCTCCCCCACTGTAAAATCCACAGACATCTCCCCACTGTAATATCCACAGACATCTCCCCCACTGTAATATCCACAGACCTCTCCCCCACTGTAATATCCACAGACCTCTCCCCCACTGTAATATCCACAGACATCTCCCCCACTGTAATATCCACAGACATCTCCCCACTGTAATATCCACAGACATATCCCCCACTGTAATATCCACAGACATCTCCCCACTGTAATATCCACAGACATCTCCCCCACTGTAATATCCACAGACATCTCCCCCACTGTAATATCTACAATCTCCCCCACTGTAATATCCACAGACATCTCCCCACTGTAATATCCACAGACATCTCCCCACTGTAATATCCACAGACATCTCCCCACTGTAATATGGTCCACATCTCCCCCACTGTATAGGAAGATTAGTGCTTGCTTAGTCTTACCACAGAAGCCGGCCCAACATGAGCAGTTGAGGCCAGGTGATGACATCAGCGCGCTGCTCTAGGCTCACCTAGGCTGCTGCCGGGTGGACCAAGATGGCCACCGCTCCGGGAGCTAGGCCGAAGCCGCGGCCTTTCCTATGGCCGAGGCAGCAGCAGAGATCCGCGGATCACGTGGTGTGCCGTTCGGATCATGGATCATTTACGGTCCGTTGCACTACTAGTAACGATCAAAAGAATTTTGATCGATCAAAAAAATTAACGATTAATCGAGGAATTAATCTTTAATTTCTACAGCCTTAATGCAGATTACTGCTCAGTTTTTGGGAGGGAATTTTTGCTGACACATAATGAAAATGCATCTTTGGAGGGGGGAAGCGCAGTTAGGCATGTTCACCCTGGGCTCTAGATGACCTTTTCCGGATACTGCATATACCACTGCGATTGTGCCCAACACACTGACAGGTGCGTGGTCGCAGAGTTTTGTATTGGGGTGGGTGGAGACTTCTTTCCCAAAAGGTCCACCCCACTTTTGATTGACAGCGCACAGCAGTAGGTGGATCCATAGCTATTCAGTCCAAAAGCAGCTTTCAAATCCGCCCATTGCTGTGCACTGTCACACAAAAGTGGAGTGGACCTAATGGGGAACTATTCTCTCAGTTTCCCATGACGCCTCCGCACTTAGTGACAAGGCATTATTGCCCATATCTAGGTAATGACATCAGCTGTTTTTCTGTGCTTTTTTTTTTACATTTAGCTTTCGGTCAGGGATTCTCACAGCTAAATCAGGCAGGGGGATGCAGCTCAGTACAGGGAGCTGTCACAGACAGCTTCCCAGCACAGGTATGTTCTGTCCTAGTACTTCTTTATGCCAGTTCAGAAATGGAAAGGAGACATGTCAGTAATGGTGCTGACATTGGCACAATTGCTTGTCTGAATTAGGCACAGGTACGTGCCTACCACCAGAAAAGTGCCATTAGAGCCATTTTAAATTCCTTTGTGTGTATTGAAAAGGAGAAGCCACATGCTGATGATATCACTCAGCTTGGTCAATTTATATTCATCCATAAAAGCAATACAGTTCATCCCCACCAGGAGAACACCACGCTCTGACATGTTTCACTCTTATGGGCTTAGTCAGAGATTGTGTCTTTATGCCACATATATCCAGGGAAGAACATGTTGAAGTGGGCCAGTGATGTCTACTTCATAGCCTCAGTCAAGAAGATAAATGGAGTATTACTTCACAATCTCTAATGGAAAATGCCAGGGCTGTCTGCTATACCTTCATCTTTTGGTGTTTACCTTTAAACCTTTTCTCTCCAAAATCAGGGAAAAAAAACCTTGACTTCCAATGTCTCCAGATCAGAGCAAAACAATAAAAATCCCCTAATACTGACAACCTACTGTTCTCCCTAAACAGCCCAGTCACTTCCCTTTCTAATCTCCTAAAGTAACCTGAAATGTATTGAGATCTCTCCTTTCTAAAAAAAAATTACCTTCCAAAAAATCATACGCCAATAGCAGCTACATAAATTGAAAAATAACTTTCATTTAAATGGGTCACTTAATCTATTTAGTATCTGGGCGCTATAATTTCAGTTGAACTGAAAGACACTTTTGCTTTAAATTACCCACTCCTCCATACAAAAAATGAAATCAGGCCTGTTTTCTTGGAGACGGCAGGGCCAGATTCCAGACAAGGCCAACGAGGCCAGGCCTCGTGGCGGATGTGGGAGCAGGGGCGGCGCCACGGCAACAGGTGGCCACCCCTTCTCAGTTTGCGGCTGAGAGGAGAGGACACTTTCACTTTCATTTTGGGAGTTCCCCCCTGTCATGTCGCGGCTAGTGAGAGAGAAAACAGATGGAAGAGGAGGCCCCCCCATGTAATTTTTAGCAGTACCACCCCCCCTTCGCATTTGCATTTTCATTTCCGCAGTTCCCCCCGTCATGTCACGGCTGGTGAGCAGAGAAGAGGAGGTAAGATGGTTCTCCCCCCCGCCGGTTCTCAATGCTCAATGTCATTTTCGGCAGCACCCCCCCCCCTTCTCAATGCTCAATGTCATTTGCAGCAGCCCCCCCCCCCCAGTTCTGTGGTAGAGACTTTTCAAAACCATATATATGAAGATGTATATGTCATTCTTTTATAAGGCTTTTCTTATTAATGAGACTGAGATGTCGTTGGTCAACTGTCCTGTTTTTCTTAATCAACAGAGTGACTCGTTGTTAGAGTTCAACTAACAAAACGATTTTAAACCTATAATAACATAGGGAGGTTATCTCAAAGGGATGGGGATCTGATAAGCTTAGAGCGGGAAAAGGTACATTTGAGGGGCATTCTTAGAGCGGGAAAAAGGTACATTTGAGAGGCATTCTTAGAGCGGGAAAAAGGTACATTTGAGAGGCATTCTTAGAGCGGGAAAAAGGTACATTTGAGGGGCATTCTTAGAGCGGGAAAAGTTACATCGGAAGGGTATATAGAGACAAGTCCTAGGTTGAGTAGAGGCAGACTGGATCATGATCTGATTGGGAAAACTTTGTGAAGTACTCTATGAGGAGCTGCCTAGACATGGTGATGTAGTCTCTCTATCCTCTGTCCTCCCCTCTCTCCCCCTTTTCTCTCTCTTTCTCCCCCTTTTCTCTCTCTCTCTCTCTCTCACTCTCTCTCTCTCTATCTCTTTCTTCATAAATGTAATCTCTGTAACTTTTCCTTTCCTATAACTTGTCATTTTTTTACTGATGTATCCATTGTAGCCGTCTTACTGTCTGTGTAAATGTGTGCCTTGGATATCATCTTGGTTTTAAAGGTGTTATAGGTTATGTTATGTTTATAAATATTGAAGTAATACCAGTTTCTTCTCTGTATCAATAAATGTAATATTTTTCTCTTTTTCGCAGCCCTATTCTTTGTTTTTAATGTTTATATAGACAAAAAGGTTTTCATAGCTTACTTTAATTAGTTACGTGCGATATTAATATGTTTATGAATCGCTGATTATTAATTATGTACGTGCGTTATTGATTCTTCTATGACAAAATGGTGCCCCGTGTGAGGAGGGTTTAAAGTTTGGATAGATATGATTTATTGTATGGTAGACAGAACTGGTTTAGGTCTATTTTGTTTTAACCTGTCTGAATACCTAACAAACTTACTCTTCAGAACTTAACCTTTTCTTTTTGTCTATGCGAAAGTGTTTATGAGACTGATTTTGAATAATGTAGATATATATATAGAATGAAATTGTAGCAGGGATTTCTGTTTGGAATCTTGGAGACAGTGGCCCAGGTTCAGAAAGGACTTAAAACGGCGCAACGCCAGGTGCGCAGCCGTGGGTCCTAATCCGAGCCGTCGTATCTATACGCCTGATTCTTAGAATCGCTCACGCATAGATATCCATAAGATCCGACAGGCGCAGGTCTCTTACACCGTCGGATCGTAACTGCATATTATTATTTTTTTTTTTTTTGACCACTAGGTGGCGCTTCCGTCGAATTCCGCGTTGAGTATGCAAATTAGCTAGATACGCGAATTCCCGAAAGTACGCCCGGCCGACGCAGTAAAGTTACGTTAGGCTTTTCCCGGTGTATAGTTGCCCCTGGTATATGAAGCATAAGTATGGCTGTCGTTCCCGCGTCGAAATTTGAAAAAGTTACGTAGTTTGCGTAAGTCATCCGTGAATGGGGCTGGACGTCATCTACGTTCACGTCAAAATCAATGACGTCCTTGCAGCATACTTTGGAGCAATGTACACTGGGAAATTCCACGGACGGCGCATGCGCCGTTCGGCAAAAACGTCTATCACGTCGAGTCACAGTAGATTTAAAAAAAAACACGCCCCCTGATCCAAATTTGAATTAGGCGGGCTTGCGCCGGCTGATTTGCGCTACGCCGCCGCAACTTACAGAGCTAGTGCTTTGAGAATACAGCGCTTGCCCGTCTGGGTTGCAGAGGCGTAGCGTAGAGCGGATACGTTACACCCGCACAAATTTACCCCGCTGACTGTGAATCTGGGCCTGTGTGCGTCTATGCAGCTGACCCTTTGAATGAGATTAGGCCAATCTTTGTGAGTGAAACACACCTATGCTTTGGTAAATAAACAGTGGGGCGATGGCGCCGCTATAATGATTAATATTCAATAAGGTGTGGGTGTAGTGGTTATTAAACCTCTCTATTATGTACAGGGGCCTTGAATGTTGTTTTTTTCTCAGAGGCTGGGGTTTATTTGTTTTGCACAGTGGACATCTCTGGCATCCGTGGAATCCTTCAGATTCTGGACAGGTGTTCGCTTCCCTGGGGGGATCGAGTGCATTGTGGACGGGGTGTGTTAGTGGTGTTGGTGCTCTGCGGTGGGTGAGTCTGGGTCGTGATGGCAATACCGCTACTAAAGTTCTGTGCTCTCTGAAAATGGGCCAATACTTTTTGAAGATATTTTCCAATTGTTGGTATTGGTTGCTGTATACTGTGATAAAGGCCAGATCCATAGTAGGTGCTTAATGAAGCTTTTTCTTGTTGAGCAAAGCTTCCCTATCCATCTCACAAATGTTAATTTTCAGTTGTTGTCAGCACCTATGCTTTTGGGCTGCGTTTCCACTGGTGCAACTCCAATGTGGCCTGATTCAAGGTGCGATTTGGAAATGCGGCTTTAGTGCGACTGTGGTGTGGCTTTGAATGCGTTTTTTTTATCCAGAAGTCGCATCAAAATGGTGCAGGTACCTTTATCGGTCGCTGCAGCATTGAGCCACATAGATTGGAATGGGTGCTATTGAAATCAATGGGCTGCGAGTTGTAATGCGACTTTGGGTCCAAAGTCGCATGGCAAATCACATCAGTGGAAACAGAGACTAAAATCACACTGAATTATCTGGATGTATGTGAATCTATTCCTCTGTGTAAACAAATAACTGGGGATGGTAAGCGGTGTAATAAGATCTGTAAACACTGACTATATTGTAACTGCTAAAAATCATTATTAGGTAAGCGTCAGTTAAATTAGTGCAATTAGGTGCCTCTTGCACTGCAAGCAATCATAACGATCTAATAAGTAAGCATTTCTTTTAGAATGTTGCAGAAAAGTTCACGGGAGGACAACTAATTTAGTTGGGAAAATCCCCGGGCTAATTTTTTGAAGGACTATAGTCAGTCATTGTTCTGACAAGTAGTGAAAAAAGATCAGCAGAGGGGCAGTACCGGTCCACTCAATCAGGGGTCAAAGCGTAGCTAACTTTGGGAAAAAGCGACCTTTAAGGGTTTGCGGGATCAGCTCAAGGTCCTTCGTCCGCAAAAAAGGATGGGAAATCAAATCGCTTCAAAACGGATGTCGAACTGTGGGGAGCCGTACCACTGGACTCCGAAGGAAGAAATGATAGATGAATATGGACCTTGGGTTGTGAAATAGATTGGGATCAGTGGACAGGAAAGCAATATTCGAAAAAGGGTACTTTCAAGCCAAGCGCTTGGGAAGCCCTGTGGTGCAGTCACCACGGGAAGATGATACGAACAAATGAAAAAAAGATGCTTGGAGGGCAGGGATGGTAGGATATCAGAACTGATGAGGTGAGTATTTTTAATAGGGAATCCACATCCCCAGAGAAGTGATGATGAACAGAGTTTATGGGTAAGTAGGATATAGAACATGTAAGGTCTTGAGGTCATATTTGACCTAGATAAATTTTGTGAGAGTGTGTGAAACAGCTGTATTGTCATGCAAATTGAGTGAGCCGAGTGAATGGTAAAGCGAAAGTAAGATGCCTTATGTGTATATATATATATATATATATATATATATGTATATATGTATATATATATATATATATATATATGTATATATGTGTGTATTTTTTTTGTATTAACGGTAATCTTTGTTTCCATAGAAGTTTCTTTTTGAAGTTTTCCAATGTACTCAGAATAGGTAAGTATGATTGTCTTGCAAGACAAAAGGGAAACTTATAAAAAATGTGTTTGTTTTAAAACTGCTCATTTTTAACCATGGTGAATACATTTTTAGGGGGGAATTATTGGTATACCATAGAACAAAAATCCATATGGCATTAATATGTATTATAGTAATACATATTAATGAAACGTTGAGCTCAACAATTTTTGGTATTTTAAAAGAAAGTGCACGGTTTATGTAATATAATGTAATGTATATTTGTGTTTTATATGATAATGGCTTGTTACAGATATATAACCATTGTTTTTTGTTTCCAGGTTAAGAAAAAATTGAATGTTTATTACTAAACTTTTATTTTGTGTTTTATCCCTCAGAATCGATAACTGTGTTTTTCAGGATTTCAGAATAAGAGGAAATCTTTAGGTTGGTTAGTCGGTCGGGTTTCACAAGGTTTAGGTTTTCATGACCATTATCTAGTTGGAACGTCTAGTGGTCAGTCCATTTGGCTATGTTTTTGGACCACCTAGTGGGGGTTACATGTGCTGATCCACTGAATAGCAGAACCAACTAACTGAGGTCCGTGTATTAGTTTTTTATGAAAAATTGAGTAAGACTGCAAGGGATAATTGGCACTCTAACACATATATTAGGCTAAGTAGCATTCAGGGGTACCACACTTAGTGTTACAAGGGTTTTGGGGTATTCTCCAGCGGTTGAAATGGATCGGCCATAGATCCGTGGCATATGGTTTTCTTATTTACCCAAGATCAGCCATGCTGACACGTGTAGTTCCATAGATCCAATAGGTAAAATCCTGATGTTACTTTGGCCAGACTTGTGTTTTTAGGACTTCTTAAACTCCCCCCCCCCCCCCGCTGTTAAGCCTGGCTGTACAAGGTTGCATTGCCTCAGTGCTACAAGGGAATTTTCTTAGTCTATTGGTCAGCACCCGTTGCCTTGAGCTGGATACACATTATGCAATTCTTGTTTTCCAATTTCTTTTAGAGTTACCGGCAGACATGTAGTACGAGGGCCTGCCTGGTGGCATACGAGTTGAAAGTGCATAGGTATGGCCTCGTATTGTATAGTTTTTGGGTTGAGTCTGGAGAAAAGGTGTGCAAGAAGATTGTATGAGGTGATATCAGCTCTTGGCTGTTCCAGAGGCCCTCACTTCCGATATATATGTGGGCATGCAGTATTCTCCTCAGTTAATATCCATAGGTGTCCTTCCTGTCCTAGATTACTTGGGTACCTTAACTGGTGGTCTGTGACTTGCATGCCAAGAATATCAGTGCCCCAGGGTGGCACTAGACTCCTGTCTTTCATGGGAGTCCTATCTGAATGGGGAAGGCAGTTTGTTTTGTAGGGGTGAAGGATAACATAGTCTAATTACTGAATTGATAGAGGAGGGAGAAGGTGTGCAGCCTCTATGAGGGATCGGGTGTACCTGGTGGCAGGTGGTTTTCAATCCGGGTATCCAGACTATTTCCCATACTTAAAAGAGGCTCAATGGCGCCTGTCTTTGGAGCGGGAGGTGGGTAATTGGATACCGTAATCACTATAGAGCTGGAGATAATAAAGAACACATTGGGAGGCCCTGGGCTACATATCAGGGAAGGGTTAGAAAAATCTAACTCATTCTATTCTCATCCCTAAGGGCAGGGAAGGAACTTTGGGCATGGACGGAACTTTGTGCATATATCACGGTCAATTTGGGTACTATCCTATCTGACTCTACTGGGTTATACCCTGGAGTCCATTCCTGTTCTGAGGGTCGTGAGTCTAGACAGGAATTGAAAGAAATATTGGAATGGGTGACTAGTATGACATAAATGTATGTGGTGCAGGTACCCAGGAGACTGGCATCTATGCCTAATAGGGTGTCTGTTGGCCAAACTAGAGGGTGCCAGGTGATACATCAATGGGGTGAAAACTTCCTCGTAGAGGCGGTGTCTCATGCTTATCAGTCCTATAAAGAAGCTTTCAGTTACTGGACATGGGAGAGGTACACCTAGTTAATGTCTCACCTGAGAGGTTGAATCCCTGCACAAGGAATGCCAGTAACTACATACAGGAACATGCCCTGTCAAATAAAGGGAATACACGCGGGCTAACAGGGTACAGAGTGGTTGATAAGACTATTACCCTGTATGTGCTGAGTATACGCTGAATCAAGTGATTATTAAGTGACCAGTGGCTTTCTCCCAGAGATGTGCAGACACAGCATAAGGTTCACGCAGGACGCTTCTTTCTGGGGAGTAACCCAACAGAGGAGGGGGGTATTCAGCACTATATAGGGGGAATAGGAGCTGGGATGGGTGTTAGTAATAGAGTGGACAGCGGTCTCCTGAGGAACAGACCCGCAGCCATGGCTTCAGACAATAAGCACGGCTTTGTTGCTCAGAGAGATTGGTGACAATTGTGACAACATGCAACAAAGTTACATGAAAACCCAGTTCAATATGGCTCACGATTTTATCAACCATGTTAAGAGGTTGGAAGAGAGTATGAAAGGGTATAGAACAAAAATATGTCATTGGCTCTGGCGTACATGCAGGGGCAGGCGGAGTTATTGACCAGGATCATGCTGAGTGTCCAAATCTCTGTATGATGGGCGGTAGCCTGAGGAGTTAGCATCACCATTCAGTAAGACTTTGACAAAACTCGTCGCGTACACTAATCCAAAATGGTAGTCAAATGCCGGGATGGGCTGTACTGGTTTGGATTGTGAGAAATGAGGTGCTGTATGATCCCATATACGGAAGTGCAGACTCGGTCTGTAGATAGGTTGGCATCAATGAGCTTACTGACTGGGGATTCTATCTTGGTGCATTTGGGGCTAAGTGACCCACATGTGATCAGAGGGCACGGAAGCTGAGAGCAGATTGATATTTCCCCCTGTCAGAAGTGTGACCACGATGTCTTTTGCATTCCAGGTCAATACCCGGTAGTGAAGGAGGAATGTTGGGAAGGTATTTCACTGTGGGTTCTGGATGGGAAGATCATTACGGGGGAGGAAACACCTAGGTATAATTTAGGACATAGGCAGGTTTTGTTTCTTTGTCCTAGAGGATACCGATGGGGTGTTAGTCATGGAACTAGGGTGTTCCTTGGACCTACCTGGTGGTAGTGGGGCATGGTCACTGAAATCAAGTCACAGGGATGGAGTTTTTGTGGGTTTTGTCATTGTTTCAATGGTATATGTGCTGTGGGACTCAATACCGAATGATGGTATCACATGTCTAATGATGCACGGTTATCAGCACTAGGTTGAACTGTACCAAGCTGGGCACGCTACCTCGGGGAGTCTATTGTACCTATTCTCTTGTCCTTGGGATGGATATAGACGGAACCCCGGGTTACACCCCGAGTTGCCCTGAAGAAAGGTTTTATAGCAAACCTGACATCCCCTTTACACTTACTGAAACTTCCGTTGGGATTTGGGGAGGAATTAGAAGATAGGTAGTTAAACTTTGGGCAACAGGATTTAAATGGTGCCAACAGTTTGTGCAAGGCGTGAATAAAAAGGCCCGGCTCAAGGGATTTATAAGCTAAGGGGAGGGGGTGGAACAAATATAATAACTGCTGGGAATTATCGGACATGGAGCTGGCTGAGAGAACATTTTAGGTGGAGGTGGGGTAGGCTTCCTGGATAAAACAGTAGTAGGTAGGTAGGGTAGTATCCAAGTGTGCTATGAGTCATATGGATTGGTGGATGACTCAATTCCATGGCTGTCAAAACCTGATTTGCACAGTCTCATCCCTGATTCCGGTCGCCGGGATTGAACATCGTGCTTATACCACAGTTAATTTGGGTACTATCCTATCGGGCACTACTGTGTTACACCCCCGAGTCCAACATGATCTGATGGTTTACGAGTCTGAACAGCCTCAAATGATTGATACTGATGGGTGCTGGAGGAAGGAAGGGGTGGTGTTATGTCAAGGGAAACAGGATAGGATCATGAGACAACAATGCTGGCACAAGGAAGGGTCGTGTCTCCTGGATGCCGAGGAATTGTCCCAACCTTATGTAAAATACTTGGGGCAAGGGTATTGGTGCTGGTATCAAATTTCCAATGATGCTCTATATTCTGCCTATGGGTTGAACTATACTCAACGGGGTACATTACCTCAGGGAGTCTACTGTACATCTTCCCCGGTCCTGGGAATAGATATAGCCGGGACACAAGGACGTACCCCTGTTACCCCAGAGAAAAAGCTTGATATCAAACCTGACACCCCCATACATCTACAGAAACTGCCTCTGGGATTTGGGGCTGAGTTAAAGGCTTGGCTGGTAGATTTTGGACAACAGGATGAAATATTAAATGTGCTGAGAGATGCTGAGAAACAAGCCACTATACAACTCACCCATGATCAAAATAAGTTGATCCAAGTATCCCACGCTTTAGAGGAAGACGCTAAGATTTCCTGGTGGGAAAGTATATTTGGGTATAGGCCTAACGCGTCAGCTTTCCTAGACATTTTGCTCCACCCTGTTGTTGTCCTAATCTGTGTAGCTTTATTGCTTTCCCTGATGCAAGTAATGATGTGCATTACTATCAGGAGAATGAACGCCAAAACTATGAGAATGTGCACCTCAACGAGGTATCTTCTCTCAAGGAAAAGCCACTAACTCAGAAACAAATTTCCGAAGAAGCCTGTCCAAATCCAGACCAGTACAAACGTACCGTTTTTTTTTTTTTTTTTTAATACTCCTAGTTTAAATTTTTATCATGTTCATGTAATTTTTTTTTTCTTTCTTCTCATTTTTTTTTTTTTTTTTATCCATTACAATTTTTTTACTTTTCATTTTTATACATTTTTTTAATTTTTGTAAAAGTTATTCTCTCTCGGTTTTATTAAAAAAAAAAAAAATTAGGAATTTTTAATCAATTTTTCTCATTTTTTTATTTTTGTCAGTTTTATTTTTTATTCTTTTTTATTTTTTTCTCTCATTTTTCTCCCTGAAATGTTATGGTTATAGTTTTTTTCATTATTATTATTTTTTTTCTCTCTCATTCCATTCAGGTGAGAAAAGTTCCAAAAGCTTTGAACTTTGTCCACCTGAAGGGGGGAGTAGTGCATAGACCTGGAAGGAAAAAAATAAATAATGCATTCGACTCGTACGTTGTTAAGTGACCATGATCATGTTCACCTGTTGATCACCAATAGGGCAGAAGAGTCTATTTTTTTTTGTTTTTTGTTTTGTTCTTGTTTTTTTTTAAGAGAGGACCCTAGAACCTGTTGATCTAGGAATAAGCCTCTTCAATTTGTAATAATAACGTGTGGTCAGGTTTACCCAAATTCTACAAATTTAAATCATCTCTCTCTCGTTATTATCTGTATACCTGACCAGCAAAAATACCACCAATTACTAGTAGGAGAGAGGAGTCGTTTTTTTTAAAGGAACAATGTTCTATTTTTACTATTTTTATTTTTTATTCTTTTTATTTTTTTTTCTCGCTGTCAGCTAAAATTGACAGGGCAACTAGGTATTAAGTTTTTTGAAATACCGATTCAATGCTCTTTTAACAATCGAAAGTGGAATCTAAACTGGAGAGCTTGGTTGGAGCAGCATTAAATCTGTAGTTTTTATTTTTTTTTGTGTTTTTTTTCTATTCTCCATATTCTTTTTCATTACTCACCTCTCTTCCTTTCCTCCTTTAATATTATGCTCTCTAAGTTTTTATTTTTTGGGCTTCCATCATACATCTTCTCAGGATAATGTAACTAGAACTTCAGTCATATTAAGGCGCGTGAGCATGCCTACCCGCCAGCGCAATATTGTACACCCATTTGAAGTATCCCTGGACATCCAGGTTTTCATGTCTTAAAGTAATTCTACCTCCCCTAGTCTACATACGGCTTTATAGTCATAAAGGCCACCCCACGGCTTCTGTCCGACATTCCTCCAATAACTGTACACTGACGTTCTCCTTTCTCCTTTTGTATTCATACATGACTGTCTGGAGGCCCACCCAACCACCACCTGAAGAAACAACGACAACCAAGTCATCTTTTTTGAAGACAAACGTGCCATGAATAAGACACTCCGAAACCCTTCTTCATCATGCTGAAAAAAGTGCTGTCTCGCGGTCCGATCCAATGGGGACAATCAGAACACCACCTTTCCAAGATACAGGACTAAATATAAGGATCCCGCCATCAATGTTGGAATTCCACTCCTCCAATGCAGAGGGGCGATGAAACATTGCAGTACAGACACTCAGGGTTCGGATCGGAAGTCTCAAAGGCACCAGGACTGTCTCAAATCTACCTTGATGAGTTACGGCGAGTTCAAGAAAGGAAAAGGCCGCAGTGGTGGTGGGGGAAGGGTCGGGGCGTCTGGGCCGTTGTGGGTGGGTACCGGATCATTGAAGGAGGACATAAGTTCAAGAATGAACTTCAGGGGGAACTGTGGTAGAGACTTTTCAAAACCATATATATGAAGATGTATATGTCATTCTTTTATAAGGCTTTTCTTATTAATGAGACTGAGATGTCGTTGGTCAACTGTCCTGTTTTTCTTAATCAACAGAGTGACTCGTTGTTAGAGTTCAACTAACAAAACGATTTTAAACCTATAATAACATAGGGAGGTTATCTCAAAGGGATGGGGATCTGATAAGCTTAGAGCGGGAAAAGGTACATTTGAGGGGCATTCTTAGAGCGGGAAAAAGGTACATTTGAGAGGCATTCTTAGAGCGGGAAAAAGGTACATTTGAGAGGCATTCTTAGAGCGGGAAAAAGGTACATTTGAGGGGCATTCTTAGAGCGGGAAAAGTTACATCGGAAGGGTATATAGAGACAAGTCCTAGGTTGAGTAGAGGCAGACTGGATCATGATCTGATTGGGAAAACTTTGTGAAGTACTCTATGAGGAGCTGCCTAGACATGGTGATGTAGTCTCTCTATCCTCTGTCCTCCCCTCTCTCCCCCTTTTCTCTCTCTTTCTCCCCCTTTTCTCTCTCTCTCTCTCTCTCACTCTCTCTCTCTCTATCTCTTTCTTCATAAATGTAATCTCTGTAACTTTTCCTTTCCTATAACTTGTCATTTTTTTACTGATGTATCCATTGTAGCCGTCTTACTGTCTGTGTAAATGTGTGCCTTGGATATCATCTTGGTTTTAAAGGTGTTATAGGTTATGTTATGTTTATAAATATTGAAGTAATACCAGTTTCTTCTCTGTATCAATAAATGTAATATTTTTCTCTTTTTCGCAGCCCTATTCTTTGTTTTTAATGTTTATATAGACAAAAAGGTTTTCATAGCTTACTTTAATTAGTTACGTGCGATATTAATATGTTTATGAATCGCTGATTATTAATTATGTACGTGCGTTATTGATTCTTCTATGACAGTTCTCAATGTAATTTTCAGCAGCAGCGCCCCCAATTTTCAGTGTCCTGCCAAAAAAAGTTCAGGCCTTGAAGGACCCGGCCTTGGGGCGGCAAAGGGAGTAAATCCGGGCCTGGGAGCAGGCACTGTATTATCAAAATATCTTAAACCCTCCAATAGGGAAAAACCACTACTAATTTATCCAATTCCACAATTTAAGCAGTTATGATGGTTTCTCCCCATTACTTTTTTTGTACTCACTGTAAAATCCTTTTTTGCAGCCCATTGACGGACACAAGAAGTTTTTGTTCTACTGCCATCTAAAGGAGGCTTGGACACTGGCAAATGAAAAACTGTCAGCCACCCTAGGATAAACCCTGCTACTACTAGAAAGATTCAGTTTTGTTGCAAAGAAGTACCAAGAGAATATTTAAATACAGAGTGTTAGGACCTGTGTCCTTCAATGAAATCCAAGAAAAGTATTTTGTCGTCAGTACAAAAATCCTTTTTTCTTTTTCTTCCATTAAGGGACTATGGAAATGTTTTAAACTGAGGTGTGGACAACACAGCAAACAGATTCTTACAGGCCCAGCCAGAGTAATGACAGGAATCTGGGGACTGCCTGCAGCTCAAAGGGCCACCTGAAGGACCTTATACCCAAAGCTGCTATCAGATAAGAAATACATGTCCACATAGAGAAACTGCGAATGTGTGAACGAAAGACCAGGTAGCAGCTTATCAATCTTGAAAACCACTGCCAGATGCAAAAAGCTCAAGAAATGCTAACAGATCTATCGTTATGACCATAAACTTGGTCGATGGTCTGTCTGAACATAAAGGATTGTCTCTAATTGGTTTAAACAGGGGAACTACAAGAAAGACCCCTACACAAAGAAGTGAGTGACCCACAATCTCTGAAACAGAAAGGAAAGAACAGAGACTTGACCTTTCAAGTGCTGAGTGCCAAAAGCAGGTTTTGTTGCAAGAGAGGATTTTTCCCAAGAAGAAGTTCCTGGAGTAAAAACCCTTAGACCATAGTTGCCAACTGCCCTGACATGCCCAGGACACTCATGTTTTTTTAAAATTTGTGTCCCAACCCGACCTTGTCCAGGACTCCCTCCCAGAAATCAAGGCCGGTTACGGACAGAGTCCTGTCATTTTGGCAAGCAGAACTTAGGATGCTCACACTGCAGTGCTGCCCGGTCTCTGTGACGGATTTGCTGCAAGATCACTTTTATCGTGGCGGGAGAGGTGCCCACCCCCCTCTCCGGCTGTTCTCTGGTCGTCTCTGCCGCTTACCGGACCCGCCAGTAGTGGCAGAGACGATCACGTCCTGTCACGCCACTGCCTAGATGCCGAGTGAGGGAAAGATGGCCCCTGCTTGTCTCCATAGCATTGGAGGGCGGAAGCAATGTCAAACGTCACTTCCGCACAATGCTCTTAAAGGAGATTTTTTTTTTTTTATTACTTTTTTATATTTATTTTTTATTGCATTTTAGTGTAAATATGAAATCTGAGGTCTTTTTCACCCCAGATCTCATAATTAAGGGGTCCTGCCATGCTTTTTTTTCTATTACAAGGGATGTTTACATTCCATGTAATAGGAATAAAAGTGACAGTGTTAAGTAAAATAAATAAGGAAAAAAAATAAAATAATTTAAAGTGTCCTGGCTGTGAAGCCGGCCGGGTGCCCAGAGTGGCAATGGAGGGGCTGGCGGAGAGGAGCGACGCTCCGGGCGGCCGCATTGCTGGACCGTAGAACAGGTAAGTGTTTGTTTATTAAAGTCAACAGCTACACTTTTTGTAGCTGCTGACTTTTAATAAACATAAAAAGCCAGGAACTCCACTTTAAGTGGTTAATTTCCTTGACTTGGAAGAGTCACCTAAACACTAGGACACACTTTAAGGATACAGACAGGAATGGATATATCCCTTATAGTAGCTGTCACCACCCACAGTGAAAAAGGGCCTTGTCAAAAGTCCAATTCACAATCAGGCGCAATTGCAAACTCATGAAGGATTACGGTTACAAACGGATATATTAATTAAAAGATTTGTAAATAAAGGGTATGAGAAGAAGGAATTGGAGCACACAAAGGGACGAAGTAGGAGGTATAGATAGAGAGACTATGCTTAAAGATAGACAAACAAAATTACATTACAGAATTGAATACAGAGTACAAAACCTTGGAGGGAATTGTAAAAAAATAATTGGTCAATTATCTGACCCCCATTTTAAGTCAAATCCTGCCTTCCTTATCAAAGTTTATTTATAGAAGGGGAGGAGAATCACAGATGATATAGTGAAATATGTGCCGGATCCCCCTAAAAAAATGGTAACATCTTATACGACTATGCAAAAATATCAGATCCAAAAACCGTATTACATGTTGTAGTACGCACGTCATCTACTTGCTGGAATGCAGTTGTGGGCTCCAGTATGTAGGGAGGACAACAAGAAAACTCTCTATTATGCCCCGTACAACCGACCGGTTTTCCCGTCAGAAAAAGTCAGATGAGAGTTTTTAGTATGAGACAGGAGCGCTCATTCTGGTAAAACTAGCGTTCGTAATGGAGATAACACATTCGTCACGCTGCACATTATTGCATCGTTTATTGCAGCGCATTCTTTTCTTCTTTATAATGCTACAATAATGAAGTTGTTTTCCTGCTGGTATTCACACAGAGTTCTGGCAAACGTATTTCTTTATTATTTCTCGTGATTTCATGAATATTCTTTTTGGTTTTTAAAGCCAGATCGCCATAATAATGTTTAGTATTATTTAGGGCTGGGGAAATTAAAGATTAATTCCTCGATTAATCTTTAATTTTTTTGATCGATCAAAATTTTGGACGTCACCGGACAGCCTCGTACACACGACAGAGTTTCTCGGCAGAATTCACCGAGAAACTCGGTCAAACCCGGATTCTGCCGAGAAACTCTGTTGTCTGTACACTTTTGGCCCAATGGAGCCGCCGAGGAACTCGTCGAGAAAATAGAGAACATGTTCTCTATTTTCTCGTTGTTCTATGGGAGAAGGCGGCCCGCCGAGCTCCTCGGCGGCTTCATCCCTGAACTCGACGAGGAACTCGACGTGTTTGGCACGTCGAGTTCCTCGGCCGTGTGTACGGGGCCTGAGACTTACCCTGCTGGATTTGAGCAAACTGCACCCATTGGATTGAGGTACCTTTGCATCTGTGGAGCAGGAGGATGCATCAGGCACCATCAAGGGAAGAGGCAAAAATAACCATCGTTTTCCTGTCCTAAGCAGTTTTGTGCAGACAATTCTTTGTGTATCGACAACATCTGTTCCGTGCGAAAGACTGTTCAGTTCCTCAGGGTATATTGTCAATAAAATGCGATCGTGTCTTCTTCCAGAAAATGTAAACAATCTGGTATGTCTGTGTGACTGGCTAAAGTGATGCCTACTTGCCTACTATAAAGTGACTGACTGTTAATATACTAGATAAGTTTTGTAATGAAAGTTAAACTAACTTTCTACGTTTTTCTTAAAGTTTAATAAGAAAAAATTACTTACGTCAGTGCTACAGTTTGAATTTAAAACGTATTTGTGTGAACTGTGAAGTTAAGTCATGGATTGTGGAAACTAACTAGTGTCGGGTAATTGTATATAGTGTATACCACATTTACCACTGACTAATGCAGAGTTGCAATGCAAGGAGATCAGCTAAAAGTAGTTGGATCTGTAAGTGCGTTATAATTAATCGGAATTAGTCGATTAATCGATTAAAAAAAATTGATTAATCGAACACAAAAAATGTTTTAATACATTTTAATCAAGATCTCCTGTTTTTTGGATTATTTTAAAAATATTTTCTAGTGATCTCCATATATTTGTTTTTTATTTTGGTATGTCAAGTTACCATAACATTATCATCTTGTATTTTTTTTACCTCAAGGAGGTTGGTTGGTGTCCCTTGTTAATTTGACATATTTTTGAAATGTACCTGCCTACTCACAAAAAAAATGTCCTTTTGAATCAAAACACATAGGCAAGTATTTACTGTAAAAATAAATTCCATTTATTCTGGCTCATAACAAAATAAAGAGGAAGGCAACGCAAGAGAAACTGCTACAATTTGCTATCTCCCATCAGGGGAAATCAATGTACGTGTTTTGTGGGTGTAACCCCTTCCTTGCAACGGAAGTAGGTGATAGGAGATAGCACAGGTTGACATTAGGCATGGGATCAGGAGGGAAATCCCCATTTTGCATCTCAATTTTTGTGCATCTTCAAAATTTGGCTTTTTCAGGGGTGACATCACCCCATCTGCTGAAGGCAAGATCAAGACAGTTTGGACACGCAGGGGTAGATTCAGATAGATTAGCGGATCTTTAGATTTAAATTACGTCCATCCGTATTCGCGACCGACTTACGCAAACGACTTAAAAATTCAAAACTCGGCGCGGGAACGACGGCCATATTTAACATAGGATACGCCGCATATAGCAGGGGTGACTATCCGCCGGAAAAAGCCGAACGCAAACGACGTAAAAAAAAAAGCGACGGGCGGGCGTTCGTTTCTGAATTGGCGGATCTCCACATTTGCATATTCGTCGCGAGTAAAACACGAAATGCCACCTAGCGGCCAGCGGAAGATTGCAGCCTAAGATCTGATGGTGTAAGTCACTTCTATGAATCAGTCGCATAGATCCGACTGTCGGAACTCAGAAATACGACGGCGTATCAGAAGATCTGAATCTGTTTTTAATGATGCTTCCACCTTCGCGAGCATCTCAGTCAGCATCACTTTAATTTGAGATAGGCTCGCTTGAACTCCCTCTAGCCTTAAATTCTCTTCAGTTTCTATTCTTTCTTCTTCTGCTCTCCATTTTGTGCCTTAGAGCTTCCTTGGGAGTTACTCCCTACATTCTTTGGCCGTGTTACAGGTGTACCCGTACCCGTACGTGCTGCGACTACCTGCTTAGAGCTGCCATGCCCATTCTCTGTCATACTTGTTCCAGCTGACATATAAAGCTGAATAACCCCTTTCCCCGTTTTGGTTGGCTTTCCTCTCATAGTGGCTTAACCACTTAAGACCCGGACCAATATGCAGGTTAAAGGACCTTGCCCCTTTTTGGGATTCGGCATTGCGTCGCTTTAACTGACAATTGCACGGTCGTGCGACATGGCTCCCAAACAAAATTGGCATCCTTTTTTCCCACAACTAGAGCTTTCTTTTGGTGGTATTTAATCGCCTCTGCGGGTTTTATTTTTTGCACTATAAAAAAAAAAAGAGAGCGACAATTTTGAAAAAATGCAATATTTTTTACCTTTTGCTATAATAAATATCCCCCCAAAAAAATTATAATTTTTTTTCTCTCCTCAGTTTAGGCCGATACGTATTCTTTTACCTATTCTTGGTAAAAAAAAACGCAATAAGCGTTTATCGATTGGTTTGTGCAAAATTTATAGCGTTTACAAAATAGGGGATAGTTTTATGGCATTTTTATTAATATTTTTTTTTACTACTTATGGCAGTGATCAGCGATTTTTTTCGTGACTGCGACATTATGGCGGACACATCGGACACTTTTGACACATTTTTGGGACCATTGTCATTTTCACAGCAAAAAGTGCTATAAAAATGCACTGATTACTGTGAAAATAACAATGGTATTGAAGGGGTTAACCACTAGGGGGCACTGTAGGGGTTAAGTGTGACCTCATGTGTGTTTCTAACTGTAGGGGGGCGGGGCTGGACTTGTGACGTCCGTGATCGTCGTTCCCTATATCAAGGAACAGACGATCACTGACATTGCCACATTTCTAGATAACAGAATTTCTTGCCAAGCAGCGGCAGTTGACAGGAGGTAGTAAAAGTTAACAGGTAAATTGTCCAGATGTTAACAGCAAGTGGCAGCAATTGTCAGCAAGTGGCAGCGGTTGTCAGCAAGTGGCAGCGGTTGTAAACAGATAGCAACAGTTGTGGCAGGTAACAGTTGACAACAGGTAGTAGGTGTCAGCAAGTAGCAGCAGTTGTCAACGAGCAGTAGCAGCCATCAGCATACAGCAGCGATTTATCAGCGAATAGAGGCAGTTATCAGCAAACAGTGCTGATTTTCAGTAAATAGCAATAGCCATCATCAGACAGGAGCCACCATCAGCCAACCACGGACGCCACAGATAACCGCAGGTAGAGGAGATTATCAGCTGATGGCGACGTTATCCCCAAATGCAGATATTCGCCAGCCTATAGTGTCAGTTCAACTTCGAGACATCGTAGAGTTACAGAAAATTATCAGCTAATAGCGACATTCATTGATAAGTAATTGCAGGTGTCATCAAGCATCAAAGCAGTCACAGCAATACTTCTACAGGTTTAAAGGCAAATAATAAAAATTTTCCAACAGTTCTCAGGAGTTTTCTCCTATTATCAACATTCCTCTGCAATGCCTCTGCGATTGACAGCGATTTTCAGTGGTTAATGGCTTTTTAGGAACCAATAAATATAGTACTTTACAGCTCTAAGTATAGTTCAATAAAAATAGTTCCATTCAACCAGGTCAGGCACTTTAACTTGCATGGTAATTATTGTGTCCCACCGTGTCCCTATGAATCTCTGTCCTCCCAGGCGTCTACGGCATCTGTATAGTCTGTGTAGTGACCTATTTCAGCACGTTTTTTTAACAAGTTATAAGTTCCTACAGTGTCCCAGTAGATTTCTCTCTCCAGAGCGAGGGACAACCCCCTACATCCTTGGCAGTCTGTGTGGGGGATCCGTTCCTGTTCCCAGCACAGCCCGCAGACTCAGGGTCTCTGCTTTGGGGTCCTCATCGGGTCAACAAGCGTGGGAGGGGGGCGCGTGTCAGGACACAGCGCCAGGGTAGATCCCGGCATCACAGGTCCTTCGGTGGCTGTCAACACAGTATAGCATCACGGATGGGGCTTTCAAGCACAGGGACAGACTCGAGGGGGTGGAAGGCAGAGCGGCAGGCATCCGCACTGATTCGGATATAGGTGTCAGGGAGCCCAGAAGTGAGAGCCAGGAGTGAGCGTGCTTCTTCTATTCATCCCTTCCTCCCCCCTATATATATATTTTATTATTTCTATTTTTACTTATTTTTTTTTACTTTATTTAAATGTTTATATTTATTTTATATATTTTTTCAGTTTTCAGGTTTATGCCTATTTCTATTTTTGTTGTCAGTTTTATTTTATTTTTTTGTGTGTATATATATATATATATTCTATACACACACCCCAAAGTGAACAAAAAATATATAAATATAATATATATATATATATATATAAATATGTAGCGCTCACCCCCGAAGAAGCCGCTGGTTGATTTTGGGATCGGCCTGCTAAGTTACCCTGGCGGTGTCTAGGGGTGCAACTGTGAGAACAGTGGCAATGAGCGAAGGTCCAGACAGCCAATAAAAGAGTTTTCAATGCTTTATTGTCCAGGCCAAACACGGCCAACATCAACACGTATTAGGAAGGTCAAGGTTGATGAAGGAAAGAGAAGAGAACCTTGCGGTATCATGCCTGGATATTGAATGGAGCAATCAATACTGCTCTGTATAGTACCAATTGTAGTAACGCGTCGCCACTCTGCTCGGAGTGGGTAAAGTGCCCCCGGACAGACCCCTATAATAGGCCTGGCAGCCGAAGCGGCACTCTGAACTAGCTGGGAGGAACGAGTCTCTCTCACAGACCCGGCTCTAGGGCCTCTGCCACAGGCCAGTTTCAATAAAGGACTTAGGTGAATAAAGAGAGCGAATCCTCCCAGTTGACTTTTCCTATATGGGCCCCCCGGGTGACAGCAAGCATACCTGTCAGTGGTCCGGATTCCTGATCCCAGACGGGGATCCTCTCAACAAGTCATGGGACCCAGTGGAACACTGGGATCCCTTTTCTCCTCAGGATGAGGTTCGATGCAGCTGTCAGCTTTGGCCAGGTGGGGACCCTGCAAAGATTTTTTAACACATGACCACTGTCACAGATATACTCTCCCCCAGCATGCCCCGCGAGGGAAAACTCCTCCAATTGGCTGCTGGGGAAAACTTGCTCTGCCAGAACCCCTCTGGCGCCAACTGCCGGCAAGGGGTGGTATTGCCCCCCTTGACCACAGACTGACCCAGTGGACATTTCTGGGATGACAGAAGTCCCAAATTTAGACAAACACGAATGGGAGCAAAGCAACTCTCCCATTCCCACTAACTTTAGCGTAACGCCCATGCTGAAAGCAAGGGGGCGCTACATATATATAATACATTTTAATAGACAAAGTCTGTATAGTAGCTATGTTTTTTAAATAGTTTTTCTATAATAGGATTTTTTTATAAAAATAATATGAATTATTAAAGATGGTAGAATTGTAAAAGCCAATCCAGTCATTATTTTTCAGCCTGAATACATAAATGAGGCGGTCAAATTCTCTAATGGAGGAAACAGAGCCATTATATCATAAGGAGGGAATGGAGCTAACACTTCCGATTTATGGTCCAATATGAACAAGGGGTAAGTAAACAAGCAGGAGATGGGCAAGAAGCACCAGTAGCTAAAATGGCGCAAAGCAGACTTCCAGTTCGGGGAAAGCCAATTAGATAGACAATATCAAGGTCAGAAATACCATAAGCAAAAAGGCGGGACTAGCTTCCTGTTGATGCATAATCTACGCGTTGAGGCTAGTTGAGCAATGCTGACATCACATCTGGTCCCTGACCCGCACTGAAACCGAAGCTTTAACTGCACACCGCCTTCATGAAAGGGAATGGTGAGCATAGGCACGGTTTGGAACGCTGGATAGACTTGGTGCTGGTCTAAAGGCACAAGTAAATGTGAGTGAACAATCTGTTAATACTTTTAAAGAATAATAAACTGAGGAATATTCGCAATGATGGCCGTTTGTTTTTCATGTGAATCAAAGAAT
Source organism: Rana temporaria (assembly GCF_905171775.1). NCBI lineage: Eukaryota > Metazoa > Chordata > Amphibia > Anura > Ranidae > Rana > Rana temporaria. The sequence continues at coordinate 301,435,798 of NC_053493.1, read as the reverse complement.
GGTAGCCTGTGGAGGCATATGAAAGAATATAGCTGCATTTGCTGGACAACTCTCTGGTCTACCTGTATAGAGAACCAACTGAACCAGGCATTACTAAGGCTTTTTAACTACTGCTTTATGGTGAGTGAAAACTTTGGAAGGTGGTGGTGAATTTTCGTGGGATTAATCTATGAAGAACCATCACTGGGACTTTTTTTTGTACAGAATCACTTTATATTAAATCACATTGTATGCACAATTCTTTGAGAATTAATGAATATATTGAACACATTTATGTGAGTACTACATTGGTTGGAAAAAATACTTTTAAATATAGATTGACTGAGCATTGATGACTATATTATTTACTTTGCACTTTAATGTAAATATTTTTTTTTTCATATATTAGGGTTGGCGCAGCTACCTATTTATATATATTTTCACCAATAGGGTTTATATCCCTGAAGGTGTCAGTAACATGGAACATGATTTGGCATTGCTTAAAGATTGTTAAAAGCATTCGAAACTGCAGCTCAATACAATATTGGTGGTACAGTGTTGGCCAGCACTACAGAGGAAAGATATTTGGGGGTACTTGTTTCAGAGGATTGCAAAATGAGCCAGAGTGTAGCCATGCAGTGGGAAAAGCAAAAAGAATTCTAGGAAGCATCGTTAGAGGGGTCACTGGGGGGGAGGAAGGAGGTCCCTTTTCCCCCAATTAAGATCTTTAGTTATATAGGGTTGCCACCTCATCCCTTTAAAACCGAACACATATGAATTACACAGGTTCTGTGGCTGATAAACGTGGTAATTAAACTCAGGTGGAGCCTTATCTAAATTAAATTAGCCTCAGAACCTGTGGAATTCATATGTGTTCGGGTTTAAAGGGATGAGGCGGCAACCCTATAGTTATACCTCATTTAGAATACGGTTTTGAGTTCTGGAGACTGCACTTACAAAAAGATGCTGAAGACAGAAGCAGGCAACAAAAATGGTGAAGGTCTGAGGGAGAAGGACTTATAGACATACGAGGGTAGATTCAGATAGATCAGCAGATCTTTAGATCCGCGTAATCTATCTTATTTACGATCCGCCAGCGCAAGTTTTTGAGGCAAGTGCTGTATTCAGAAAGCACTTGCCTCTAAAGTTGCGCCAGCAGATCGTTAAAAATCCCCCGGCGGAATTGAAATTCCGCAGGTAGGGGGAGTTTACTATTTAAATCAGGTGCGTCCCCGCGCCGATCGTACTGCGCATGCGCCGCCGGCTAAATTTCCCAGCGTGCATTGCTCCAAATGACGTCGCTAGGACGTCATTGGTTTCGACGTGTACGTAAATTACGTCCATCCGTATTCGCGAACGACTTACGCAAACGATGTAAAAATTCAAAACTCGGCGCGGGAACGACGGCCATACTTAACATAGGATACGCCGCATATAGCAGGGGTAACTATACGCCGGAAAAAGCCGAACGCAAACGACATAAAAAAAAAGCGACGGGCGGCCGTTCGTTTCTGAATCGGCGGATCTCCTCATTTGCATATTAGTCGCGTATACAAATGGAAGCGCCACCTAGCGGCCAGCGGGAGATTGCAGCCTAAGATCCGATGGTGTAAGTCACTTACACCTGTCGGATCTTAGGGAGATCTATGTGGAACCTGATTCTATGAATCAGTCGCATAGAACCGACTGTCGGATCTCAGAGAAACGACGGCGTATCAGGAGATACGCCGTCGTATCTCTATCTGAATCTCCCCCAAGATGTTAAAAGCATGACTATTAGAGGCATTTTACCCTTTGTCCAGCCTCTAAAAGCCCCTCTATGTTAGCCTATGTGTCCTTGCACACATAAGCATTTACAGGTGGTTAGAGGCAGGTGCATTAGAGGGAGGACAAAAAAAATCTCCTGCACATTCAGGAGAGAAGTGTTTTGGAGAAAATTTGCTAGATGCACATAAAGCACATGTAAACACGCTTAACCGGTAGGCGCATTTAGCACTAAAGCATCCATTTATTCAAATTGCCCAAATGAATTAATATTCTGGTTAATGGAATGAACGCCCAAACACATTTAAGTGTATTTTTACACTGCTTTTACCTTTCCTGGAGCAAAGGTGTTCAGGGGAGGGGGAAAAAAAGTCCTGCATGCATGAGACCTAAAACATATCAGTAGAGACTTCAAGAACTTAATACAATTGTGCTCAAAAGTTTGCATACCCTGTCAGAAATCATGACATTTTGGCATCGATACTGAAAATATGACAGCAGCAAAGTGGTTGCGTTATCCTGATCGAACGTCATATAACGTGATCAGGATAACAGGATATTAGTCTGATACACCACAACTCCGATCGTGGTATGAAGCCTCTGACAGAGGCTTCTTATCACGTGATCAGCTGTGACAAATCACAGCTGTTTATCGCATGAACCAGGAAGTAACATAAATGGCTTTCCTTGGTTCACGCTAACAGGGAGAGCTGATCGGCGGCTCTCCCTGTCAGAAGGGGGTCTGTGCTGATAATAAGCACATTGATTATCGGCACAGCCCCCATAAAAAGGTGCCCTTGAGCTGCCAATCAGTGTCCAACACCTGTCAGCCTGTCCCCATAATTAACACGTCAGTGCTAATCAGTGCCACTCAGTAATGTCTGTCAGTAGCTCCTCATCAGTGCCACTGCCACCTATCAGTGTCTATTAGTGGCCTTTTTTCATTTATAGCACAAAAAATTTAAAACGCAGAGGTGATCAAATACCACCAAAAGAAAGCTCTAATTGTGAGAAGAAAATTATAAAAATGTAGTTTGGGTACAGTGTTGCATGACCGCACAATTGTCATTCAAAGTGCAACAGCACTGAAAGCTAAAAGTTGTCCTAGGCAGGAAGGGGGGAAAGTGCCTGATATTGAAGTGGTTAAATAACACGACGGTATAAACTGTGTGTTAATCAGTGTATAAATCATCAAATATTTAAAACGCCAAAAATGTACAAATAAATACGTGTTCATATACAGTGGGCATAGACAAGAAGGTAAATAAAATAATGTTGTTGCTTTGCTGCTTGATATGAAGACAGACACAGTTTTTGTTTTATCCAGCTGTTTTTAGACTTTGCAATATTTGCCCACTCTTCTTTGTGGAACTGCTCAAGTTCAGTTAAATTTGATGGTGATCGTTTGTGGACTGCAGTCTTCAAGTCATTCCACAGATTTTCAATGAGGTTTAAGTTTGGGCTCTGACTAAGCCATGCAAGGACATTCACCTTTTTCACCTTCAACCACTGTGTGCTTTGGGTCATTGTCATGTAAAGGTTTACCTTCCAACATTGACAACTTTTGGGTACAGGGAAGCTGATTTTTTTTTCCAATAATTTGATGGTATTTTGCACCATCCATTTTCCTTCTATCCCAACAAGTGCTCCAGTCCCTGCTGCAGAGAAACACCTGTAGCAGTGCCCCCCGTGGGGTCGCCGAGTATAGTAGTTCCACACGTCACCCTTTTTGGCCAGGCATTCACTTCCAGTCACACGTTGCCAGATAAATGAACAGTCCTTAAAACCCCTTTAGCGCCGACCTTATGCACATATGCGGCCTCGGCTTTAAGGGGTTATACCGGGACAATGTCTGCAGCTGCAGGCATCGTTTTTTTAGAGCAGGAGGTCGGCTCTTCAGGGATAACAACCGATGTGCCTTCCGCCACTCATCATAGGCCTCCCATCCCACTGGGAGACCCGAGCCACAATTCGGCACTTCCGGCGGATAGAGTGAACCTGGAAGGAAGTCGGGACATGGGATGCCCAGATAATTTGTCTTGTAGAATTAAACGACTTTGAATCTATATTGGCAGCCTCTAAACCTCCATGCTCCTCCAATACATCACTTGAGTAAACTCCACTTCCTCTACTGCGCAATTCTAGATTCCTGTCACAGTTAGCACGTGGTTAGGCCTCACCCTGAATAAGTCCCAACTTTTCAATAGCCGCCATTTGCTGGCAGAGGTCTGCAGGCCACTTTGGTGTAGCAACCAACAGCGATGAAAATAAGTACTTTTGTGCTAACTGAATTTTGGTGGGCTACTGGTCCCAGTAAGTCCTGCCAACCCTCTTGACTGCAGCAACATCACAGTCCTCGTGCTTCACATCCAATCCTGGCATATCTCTCCCAAATCTCCACACTGTGCCTGCCACTCACCGACCCCAGAATGGATCCGTCCTAGTTACTTGCCCGGCCTTGCTCCCACGCTGTCCTCTTCCTGCTCCTGTTTAACACACCCCAAGATAGCTTTTGTATGAAGGGGGTTCCTTCCCAGCTCCAGACCCACCCAGAAAGGGGGCTCCCACAGGGCCACGACAGCCTAACACTGCATCACTATGTCTTCCACCCAATTAATCCTCCCACAGCAGGCTGACCATGAGTATATATAGGAGGCCTGCACCCTGCCAATCCTAGTTGAGGATTGGTCAGGGCTCCCAGATACACTTCATGACACTCCAATCCTCTGCCCTGCCTCTTTTCCAGAACCTTCCAGAATCAGAGGAGGCACCAGAGAGATTAAGTGCATGTCAGTCACCTGCTGCTATCCTCAAAACCACTCCCAGAGCAAAACAAACAGGCCTAGCTCACTGCTAGGCCCAGGGGAGGGCTGGCAGGGGGGGCAGGGTGGAAATATCCCCCTGGGCTGGTGACACTATGCACAGCCACCGGCCGCCACTACCAAATGGTGTTTTTGCAGAGCAGGAATATGCCTGCTGGTGCTCTGTTAACACAGGTCATGGCCACTGCTCACCTCCCACTGTACAGCCGTGCCTGTGTCAGCTCCGAGGTAGATGACTGCAGAGCTGAGCTATGTCTCGTCTCACACATAGCTCAGGCTCAGTGCACACCAGCGCTGACATCCCCTTCTCTCTCGGCACAGACACGAGGAGAGATAGAGCTCATCTGCTCCTCCTCCTTCTGAGTCTGCCCTGCCCACACTCCCCGGGCATTTGTGTGGGCACTGGACAGGAAGTTTGAACCCAAAAAAGCATCAGACAGTCTACCTGCACCTCAGCCTCCATCCTGGTAAGTTCACCCTCTGTAGTCTCCCCTGCTTCCCAGTGTATAAAAAGGGGTGCTCTGTGGACTTTGTTAAAGGGGAGGGGGTGCAGGCTTTGTTGAGCAGAGACCCTCTTTACACAATAGTCCACATCATGCACCATTAAATCAAGTTTCCCAGAACACCCCTTACATCAGATCTGATGTATATGGGGTCTGTGCGGACTCTGATGTATATGGGGTCTGTGTGGACTCTGATGTAAGGGGAGGCTCTGTGCGGACTCGGATGTAAGGGGAGGCCTCTGTGCGGACTCGGATGTAAGGGGAGGCCTCTGTGCGGACTCTGATGTAAGGGGAGGCTCTGTGTGGACTCTTGTGATCATGAAAAATCTTAGACTGTTTTCCTCGATCCATCACTTTTCCGCGCTCTATGGGCCACTTGACTGGACTTGTCCCCTAGGCCTAGGCCTGCCTAAATTTACCTGCACTGACACGCACATCCTACCTAAGGTCGAGGGTGCTACACACCCTTCACTTTTTTTCCTTTAAACCCTGTGTGGCCATTTTTGCAGCGTGTTTTGAATCATTGTCATGTGGGTTGGTAAACCTTCTTCCCATTGACACCGTTCTGGCAGAGGGAAGCAGATTTTCCTTAAGAATTTGATGTTTTTTCTCCCAATTCATTTCTCTTCTATCCTGACAAGTGCTCCAATCCCTGCTACAGAGAAACTCCCAAAACAGGATATTACCACCTCCATACTTTTCTGTAGGAATGGTGTTATTTGGATGGCTAGCTGTATTGGATTTCCACCAGACATATTGTTTTTTAGTCTCATCTGACCATAAAACCTTTTTCCGTGTGGCCTCAGAATCATCAAGGTGTGTTTAAGGTGGTCAGATGAGAATACAATTGAATTAGCCTGGGCTATGGGAGTGAAGCTGTGCGAGTTCAGCTGAACTTGCATGATTTCATTTCTGCTTGACTTGTCCATCCCGATTTTGGCTGGGATTACCGAGACATCGTGGGCTGAAATCGCAAAAAGTAGTACAGAAACTACTTTTTGAAATCGGTGCAGCACTGCAGATGCGGCGTTGCACCGATTAGGATGGTGCCAGTGCTGGCAAATGCTGGTGATTTGACATGTGATTTGACATGTCAAATCGCACCAGTGTGAACCAGGGCTTAGTTGGCCTCAACACCAAACGATATGTCTGGTGAAAATCCAATACAGCCAACTATCCAAATAACACCATTCCTACAGTAAAGTATGGAGGTGGTAATATCCTGTTTGGGGGGGGGGGGTATTTTCTGTAGCAGGGACTGAAGCACTTGTCAGGATAGAAGAAAAATGGATGGGGAGAAAAAACATAAAATTCTTGAGGAAAATCTGCTTCCCTTCTGCCAGAAAGGTGTCAATTGGGAAGGCGGTTTACCTACCAACATGACAATGACCCAGAGCGCACAGCAAAAATGACCACACAGTGGTTGAAGGAGAAAAGGCTTGCATGGCTTAGTCAGAGCCCAGACTTAAACCACATTAAAAATCTGTGAAATGACTTAAAGACTGCAGTCCACAAATGGTCACTATGACATTTAACTGAACTTGAGCAGTTCTGCAAAGAAGAATGGGGAAATATTGCAAAGTCTTGCTGTGCAAAGTTACTAGAGACATATCCTAACAGACTAAAGACTAATTAAAGCAAAATGTGGTCCAAAAAAATAATACTGACATAAGGGGGTGATCCTTTTTCCAACTCAGTGATTCTGTTTTTGATTTTTTTTTTTTTTTTGACATGTTGGTGTTAGAACTTGGATGTTATAAGTTGCACTAAGTAAATAGAGCTGGATAAAACAAAAACTGTTTCCTCATTTCAGGCTGCAATGCAACAAAATATGATGATTTTAAAGGGGATGATTCTTTTCTATACTAGAGGTCGACTGATATGGGTTTTTCTCTGGCCGATATTTAGAAATTGCGGTGGCTGATGGCCGATATATGATGCCGATTTTTTTGGGCCGATATGTTAGGCCGATTAAAAAAAAAAATTCTCCTTCATCTCATAAAATCTAACAGTTGGACCCCTTTCACACTGGGGTGTTTTTCAGGCGCTTTTGAGCTAAAAGTAGCACCTGTAAAGTGCCTGCAAAACGGCTCCCCTGCAGTCTCAGTGTGAACGCCCAAGTGCTTTCACACTGAGATGGTGCGCTGGCAGGACATTAAAAAAAGTCCTGCAAGCAGCATCTTTGGATCGGTTTTTATACTGCTCCTCCACCACTCCTGCCTATTGAAATGAATGGGCACTGCTGCCGAAGCGCCTGCAAAGCGCTTCTGCAGCAGTGCTACACGGGCGCATTTAACCTTTTCATCGGCCGCTAGCTGGGTTATAAGCGCCCCGCTAGCACCCGAATAGCGCCTGCCCGCTCCATTGTGCAAGCAGCGGAGTTCCGCCGAAAATAAATAAATATTAAAAGTCACCAGCTACAAATACTGTAGCTGCTGACTTTTAATATATGGTCACTTACCTGCCCTGGGCACCCTCGATGTCGGCACCTGAAACCGATCTCTCCCTCGGCTCTCGGGTGCTGCCCCGGCCATCTTCGGTAAAGGAATCAGGAAGCAGGCACAAAAACAGGTAATCAAAACTTTTGGACGAAGAAAATAAAAAACTAACTTTACTGTTTAGTTTTTTTTTTTTATTCATTAAAATGTATTTTTTCCCCGAAAATTGCGTTTGAAAGACCGCTGCGCAAATACCATGTGACATAAAATATTGCAACAATCGCTATTTTATTCCCTAGGGTCTCTGCTAAAAAAAAAATATATAATGTTTGGGGGTTCCAAGTGATTTTCTAGTAGAAAATACAGGATTTTTAATTGTAAGCAACAAGTGTCAGAAAAGATTTAGTCTTTAAATGGTTAAACTGAGAACTTCTACACATGGAGTTCAGTTCATTGATAAGTAGAAACATTGGCCCGGATTCACAAAGCACTTGCGCCAACGTATCTCTGCGCCGGGCCCACAAAACTAAGATACGCCTCAAAACAGGCTTCATCCCACCGACGTAACTTGCCTACGCCGGTGTAGAGTGGGCGCATATTTACGCTGGATGCATTTGGAGCTCCTATTGATTTCCTATTCAAATATGCAAATGAGGGAGATACAGCGATTCACGAATGTACTACGTGCGCCCGACGCAGTGCGCGTAAAGTCATAAGTCCGGCGTAAAGTTATGCCCCATAAAGGAGGTGTAACTCAGCAGCAGACATGCAAAGGTCTGCACCAGGGAACACAAGCCTGCGTATGTAGTTTACATTGGACGTGAATATGACTAGGCGTAGGTTACGTTCACGCCATAGGCAGTGATCCGGCGTATCTTAAGCAGTTGTTCTGACGTGATTGTGAGCATGCGCACCGGGATGCGTCCATGGGACGGCGCATGCGCCGTTCGTTATACGTATCTGTCTGACGCTCGGCCCATCATTTGCATGGGGTCACGCCTCATTTGCATGGCTCACGCCCACTTAAACTTACGCCTTGGAAACCGAGCGCAGATTTGGGAGCATTGGCTTTGTAAAATTCAATGCTTACCTCTCTGCCCTGCGTCGGCGTAGCGTACAGGAGATACGCTACGGCGGCATAAATGTGCGCCGCTGTCTGTGAATCCGGGCCAATGTATTCTTTTCTCAAACTTGGCAGGCTGCCCAGAGACCAGTCGCTCCACGGGAAACTTCAGGCAACTTGCAAATGACATTCTGTATCATAGAAGTCAATGCAAGTCGCGCTGAAGTAAATCGGCTTTTTTTTTTTTTTTAAAACAATCGGCCTATGCCGACTAATTAAAAAGTGCCAAAAATCACAGGTATCCTCAGCAGAAAAACAGGCTGCTCTGGAAAAAGACAGTGTGGTTGTTTCAAGGAGCAGAATATGATACTTGAACAAAAATGAGCTGCATTGCCAAGTTGCCAGGAAGAAACCTTTACTGTGCCAATGCCACAAAAAAGCCTAGTTACACTATGCTCAACAACACTGACATGCATCACAGCTTTTGGCACACTAATTTGGAGTGAGGAAACCAAAATTGAGCTTTATGGTCACAACCATAGGCGTGGAGAGGGGTCAACAAGGCCTATAGCGACAAGAATAACATCCCTATTGTGAAGCATGGTGGTGGCACACTCATGTTTTGGGAGCGCGGGGGGGGGGGGGGGTTGGATGAGCTCTAAAGGTACAGAGAATCTTGTGAATATTGATGGCAAGGTGAATTCAGCATGTTATCAGAAAATACTGGCAGACAATTTGCATTCTTCTACATGAAAGCTGCGCATGGGATGCTCTTAGACTTTCAAGCATAACAATGACATTAAGCACAAGGCCAAGTTGACCCACTAGTGGTTACAGCAGAAAAGGGTGAAGGTTCTGGAGTGGCCATCAAAATCTGTGACCTTAATATATTCAAGCCATTCTGGGAAGATCTCAAACGTGCGGTTCATGCAAGACAACCAGACTTTGCATGACCTGGATACATTTTGCCTAGTCAAATGGGCAGCTATACCACCTGCAAAAATTTGGGGCCTCAGACAACTATTACAAAAGACTGCATGCTGTGATTGATGCCAAAGGGAGTAATACACAGTATTAGGAACTAAGGGCATGCAGACTTTTGAACAGGGATCTTGTCACGTGTTTACTTGGTGCCATTCTGTTATGAACTACAGTTGAATATGAATCCCAAAAGAAATAAAATACAATTTACCCACTCACTCATATTTTCTGGTGGTATACCGTTGGGGAATTGGTGATATACAGTATGCAAACTTTTGAGCACAATTGTATGTACAGTCTGGAGAAAAGTAAGTAAAGGGAAGACATGACTGAAACCTTTAAATACATCAAGGTGGGTAATAAGGTTGAGTATTTTCAATATGAAGTTAAGATTAAGAGGACATAACCTTACACTAGCAAGAGAAAAGTTCAAAACTAATCTTAGAAAGTATTTTTTTTATTATTAAAGGAGTAACTGAGGATCGGAACAGACTTCCACCAGAAGTAGTAGTGAGTCAGTCAACAATAGGTGGATTCAAAAACATGCTTGGGACAAACATAGGAAGTTGGGTGAGGTTATTTCTAGTCCGGGGTCAGAAGTACCACTGTTTACATTGTGCAGCTTGTTTTAGCATCTACAGTAGGTGTTTGTGATATTGTGTTTTTAGCACGACAGCATCGCGCTGATTCTCGGCCACATGGTGCCGAGATCTCGCCGACATCTCGCACTCACTGGAATAGTGACAGCACATTCCAACGTGCGCGTCATAGAAGCGACGGGAGATCCGACTTGGATTCCCGCCAATTCTACACGTGTGCGGCGTTTGTTATGAATCCTGAGGGGGGGGGGGGAAGTCCCCGCCGGATTTTAAATAAAAATTCGGCATGGGTTCCCCCCTCAGGAGCATACCGGGCCCTTAGGTCTGTTATGGGTTGTAAGGAGAGCCCCCCTACAATCCATACCAGACCCGTATCCAAAGCACGCTACCCGGCCGGTCAGGAAAGGAGTGGGGACGAGCGAGCGCCCCCCCCCCCTCCTGAGCCGTACCAGGCTGCATGCCCTCAACATGGGGGGGTTGGGTGCTCTGGGGCAGGGGGGCGCACTGCGGGGCCCCCCCACCCCAGAGCACCCTGTCCCCATGTTGATGAGGACAGGGCCCCTTCCCGACAACCCTGGCCGTTGGTTGTCGGGGTATGCGGGCGGGAGGCTTATCGGAATCTGGGAGCCCCCTTTTAATAAGGGGGCCCCAGATACCGGCCCCCCACCCTAAGTGAATGGATATGGGGTACATCGTACCCCTACCCATTCACCTGGAGGAAAAGTGGTAAAAACACAAATAAAAAACACAGGTTATTAAAATATTTTATTTTCCGGAGGCTCCCCCTGTCTTCTTTAGCTCTTTTACCAGGGGGAGCTTCTTCTTCCGATTTCCGGGGGTCTTCTCCTGCTCTCCGGGGTCTTCACCGCTCTTCTGTGACGTCTTCTCCGCTCCGGGGGTCTTCTTCTATGTTCGCCGCTCTCCGCTCTTGACTCGGCGCACCCCGGTTCTTCCTCCCGCTGTCCGGTGCCTTCTCCTTCTTCCGCTGTTCTGTGACGTCTTCTCCTCTTCTTCCGCTGTTCTGTGACGGCTTCTACTTCTCCCTTCAGGCCGCTGTGCTGTGACGTCTTCTCTTCTTCTCTTCTCCCGATGCTGACACGTCGCCTCTTCTCGCTGCAATGACGGGTGCGTGGCTTGCATCGGATTTATATAGGCCTCACAGTCCCATCATGCTCTGGTACCTACCCATGTGATACCTACCCACGTGGTACCTACCGGAGCATGATGGGACTGTGAGGCCCATATAAGTCCGACGCAAGCCGCGCACCCGTCATTGCAGCAAGAAGAGCCCGGCGTGTCAACATCGGGAGAAGAGAAGAAGAGAAGACGTCACAGCACAATGGCCTGAAGGGAGAAGTAGAAGTCGTCACAGAACAGCGGAAGAAGAGGAGAAGACGTCACAGAACAGCGGAAGAAGGAGAAGGCACCGGACAGCGGGAGGAAGAACCGGGGTGCGCCGAGTCAAGAGCGGAGAGCGGCGAACATAGAAGACCCCCGGAGCGGAGAAGACGTCACAGAAGAGCGGTGAAGACCCCGGAGAGCAGGAGAAGACCCCCGGAAATCGGAAGAAGAAGCTCCCCCTGGTAAAAGAGCTAAAGAAGACAGGGGGTGCCTCCGGAGCAGACTAATAAAATATTTTAATAACCTGTGTTTTTTATTTGTGTTTTTACCACTTTTCCTCCAGGTGAATGGGTAGGGGTACGATGTACCCCATATCCATTCACTTAGGGTGGGGGGCCGGTATCTGGGGGCCCCCTTATTAAAAGGGGGCTCCCAGATTCCGATAAGCCTCCCGCCCGCATACCCCGACAACCAACGGCCAGGGTTGTCGGGAAGGGGCCCTGTCCTCATCAACATGGGGACAGGGTGCTCTGGGGTGGGGGGGCCCCGCAGTGAGCCCCCCTGCCCCAGAGCACCCAACCCCCCCCATGTTGAGGGCATGCAGCCCGGTACGGCTCAGGAGGGGGGGGGCGCTCGCTCGTCCCCACTCCTTTCCTGACCGGCCGGGTAGCGTGCTTTGGATACGGGTCTGGTATGGATTGTAGGGGGACCCCCTACGCCGTTTTTTTCGGCGTAGGGGGGCTCTCCTTACAACCCATAACAGACCTAAGGGCCCGGTATGCTCCTGAGGGGGGAACCCTTGCCGAATTTTTATTTAAAATCCGGCGGGGACTTTCCCCTCAGGATTCATAACAAACGCCGCACACGTGTAGAATTGGCGGGAATCCAAGTCGGATCTCCCGTCGCTTCTATGACGGCTCTGTCTCCATCGCGGCAAGCCAGCTCGGCGCTGGCTCCCGCGATGGGGCTCGTAGGTGCTCAATCTCGCCGAGAAAGGGAGCGAGATTGACACAATATCGCGTGCACCTACTGTACAGTGAGGAAAAAAAGTATTTGAACACCCTGCTATTTTGCAAGTTCTCCCACTTGGAAATCATGGAGGGGTCTGAAATTGTCATCGTAGGTGCATGTCCACTGTGAGAGACATAATCGAAAAAAAAATTCCAGAAATCACAATTTATGATTTTTTAACTATTTATTTGTATGATACAGCTGCAAATAAGTATTTGAACACCTGTCTATCAGCTAGAATTCTGACCCTCAAAGACCTGTTAGTCTGCCTTTAAAATGTCCACCTCCACTCCATTTATTATCTAAATTAGATGCACCTGTTTGAGGTCATTAGCTGCATAAAGACACCTGTCCACCCCATATAATCAGTAAGAATCCAACTACTAACATGGCCAAGACCAAAGAGCTGTCCAAAGACACTAGAGACAAAATTGTACACATCCACAAGGCTGGAAAGGGCTATGGGGAAATTGCCAAGCAGCTTGGTGAAAAAAGGTCCACTGTTGGAGCAATCATTAGAAAATGGAAGAAGCTAAACATGACTGTCAATCTCCCTCGGACTGGGGCTCCATGCAAAATCTCACCTCGTGGGGTCTCAATGATCCCAAGAAAGGTGAGAAATCAGCCCAGGACTACACAGGAGGAGCTGGTCAATGACCTGAAAAGAGCTGGGACCACCGTTTCCAAGGTTACTGTTGGTAATACACTAAGACGTCATGGTTTGAAATCATGCATGGCACGGAAGGTTCCCCTGCTTAAACCAGCACATGTCAAGGCCCGTCTTAAGTTTGCCAATGACCATTTGGATGATCCAGAGGAGTCATGGGAGAAAGTCATGTGGTCAGATGAGACCAAAATAGAACTTTTTGGTCATAACTCCACTAACCGTGTTTGGAGGAAGAAGAATGATGAGTACCATCCCAAGAACACCATCCCTACTGTGAAGCATGGGGGTGGTAGCATCATGCTTTGGGGGTGTTTTTCTGCACATGGGACAGGGCGACTGCACTGTATTAAGGAGAGGATGACCGGGGCCATGTATTGCGAGATTTTGGGCAACAACCTCCTTCCCTCAGTTAGAGCTTTGAAGATGGGTCGAGGCTGGGTTTTCCAACATGACAATGACCCGAAGCACACAGCCAGGATAACCCAATAGAGAATCTTTGGAGGGAGCTCAAACGCCGTGTTTCTCAGCGACAGCCCAGAAACCTGACTGATCTAGAGAAGATCTGTGTGGAGGAGTGGGCCAAAATCCCTCCTCCAGTGTGTGCAAACCTGGTGAAAAACTACAAGAAACGTTTGACCTCTGTAATTGCAAACAAAGGCTACTGTACCAAATATTAACATTGATTTTCTCAGGTGTTCAAATACTTATTTGCAGCTGTATCATACAAATAAATAGTTAAAAAAATCATACATTGTGATTTCTGGATTTTTTTTTTTTGATTATGTCTCTCACAGTGGACATGCACCTACGATAACAATTTCAGACCCCTCCATGATTTCCAAGTGGGAGAACTTGCAAAATAGCAGGGTGTTCAAATACTTATTTTCATCACTGTATATTACCCATCAATGTGCACAGCGTTTTTCTCTTACCTTATTTCCATTTCTCAATAAAAAATTACTGCACCGTGGAACGCATTTCCTTTCTTTTTTTACCACTATACCCAAGTCGGTGGTTGTGGTACCATTCATTTAAAGAGACCTATGGTACAGCATATAGGAGCCTGGTGTAATGAGAAGTGGAGGCAACACCATCCATTTAAACAGGTGTGCATTAACCAAGTTATGTATGGGTCTTCTTGGGGACTGTTGACTTCCCTGTGCTGGCGGAGAGCTCTAGGAAGGTTCTGAAGGGGGAAATCACTCTAGAGGAGGTGCAGGGTGCAATTGGGGGACTGCAGGGAGGTAAGACCCCGGGTGTAGATGGTCTCCCAACGGAATTTTACTCGCAGCATATGGAACTTCTGGCGCCCAGGCTGACGTCCCTATTCTCTGAATGTAAAAAACAGGGGGCCCTATTGGAATCCATGGCTGAGGTGGGCATTGTGTTGGTGCCCAAACCCGGTAAGGATCCCTTGGAATGTGCCTTCTACAGGCCTATTTCCCTTTTAAATGTGGACGCTAAGGTCCTTGCTAAAATTCTTGCCGTGCATTTGTCTGGTGTAATCTCTGAACTGGTACATGGGGACCAGACTGGGTTCATGCCGGGTAAGGGCACTGACATCAATATTTGACATCCATTTTTGAATCTCTCCCTGACTCGACCGGATCTCGTGTAGTCACTTCCCTTGACGCCAAAAAGGCCTTCGATTTGGTTGAATGGGAATATCTGTGGGAGGTCCTACTTGGTTTCGTTTTTGGCCTAATTTTATCCACTGGATACAGATGCTTTACGTGAGTCCGAGGGTGGGCGCGTGTCCGTACTAATGGGTGGGCGCGTGTCCGTACTAATGGGTGGGCCTCGGGTCCCTTTCCGTTGTTCAGAGGCACTCGGCAGGGTTGTCCTCTCTCCCCTGGCCTCTTTGCCTTGGCACTGGAGCCTCTGGCAATTTTGGTCAGGGAATCTCGAAGGATTCGTGGGCTCGTGGTGGGGGGGCTTGAGGAGAGGATATCCCTATATGCCGACGATGCCCTGTTGTATCTGAACGATGCGGGGCCCTCGCTCTTGGCTGCCCTTGACACATTTGATATCTTTGGAAAATACTCAGGGGTCAAAATAAATTGGTCCAAGTCAGTTATATGTCCACTGAATGACCAGGCTTCTGCCCTTTCTCCCCTGAACTGGGTTACTGAGTTCAAGCATCTAGGGGTGGCGGTGATGAGGAATATAGCCCAGTACTATGCCCGGAATGTTCTTCCCCTGCTGACTAACCTACAGGAGAGGTGCCTAGCGTGGTCTGGGCTTCCCTTGAATCTCCTTGGTTGCATTAGCATTTTTAAGATGGTCTTATTGCTCAAATTCCTCTGTGTTCCGCAACTGCCCGCTGTGGATTCCATTCTCCATTTTTAGGGATGTGGATAAGTGCAATACTTCCTTTATTTGGGGGGGGAGCAGTCCCTAGGCTTGCTAAATCCACTCTCCAACTCCCTACGCAGTCGGCTGGCCTCGCTCTGCCCAACCTTCAGGTGTATTACTGGGCGGCTGTATTAGTGTCCATATATTGGTGGTTTGTGGGGGCTCGTACAAATGCGGCAGTGTGTCTGGAAGCTGCTTGCCTGGGCTCCATAATGGATCTACAGGACTTTGCTTACAGGGGCAGTCGAGCGCATGAGTCTGTACCGACTCCAACTGCTACTACGTATAGAGTCTGGGTGGCAGGTAGGAAGCGTTTCTCTCGGGGGAATAGATGGTCTCCGGTCCAGCCCCTGTGGGGAAATCTGGCTCTACCCCACCTCCGGACGATCCCTGATCCGCAGGTTTGGGCCAGACACGGAGTGAGGACCCTTCGGGACATTATGCCAGATGGTGGGCTGCTGACGTTTGCGCAGCTGTGCTGGGAGATTTGCTTGCCGGGCTGGATGTTCTTTCGCTACCTCCAGCTTAGGCACGCGATCAGAGCTCAGTTCGCTACAACTGGATCCTGTGGAGGATGTCCTGTCGCAGGAGGAGCTACAGAAACCACTTTCAGTTCTGTATGGGACAGACTCGCCTAAGGTAGAGAGGCTCTGGGATTGATGGAAAGAGGATATTCCGGCCCTGGATAGGGAGGACTGGGATGATGCTTTAGAGGCCTGTCCAAAGCTGGTTATTTCTTCCCGCGACAAACTATTGCAAGTTAAACTGTTGCACAGGGTATATTTCACACCAGTTAGGATGCATAGGATCTACCTTGTCAGGGACCCCCATTGCCCTCGTTGCTTGGTCCAGATGGGTGATTACATGCACATGCTCTGGGGCTGCCCTAAAATTCAGAACTTTTGGAGGGAGGTGTTTGAATTAGTTAACCTTAAATTTGATCTCTCACTCCCCGTGACACCGGAGCTGTCCATTCTTGGTATACCCGATGACGAGCAGAGGTCTCATCATAGCAAGCTGCTTATAGCATACTTGCTATAATATGCGAAGGCGGCGATTATCTGCAAGTGGTTCTCTTCTGATCCTCCATCTGTGTCCTCCTGATTGGCAATGATCAATTCTGCTCTCCCACTTTACAAATTGATGTATATCAATAGGGGATGCCCATGGAAATTTGACAAAGTTTGGTAGTTGTGGTTGTCTCCTGGAGAGGGGTGATATCTCTTATCCTCTCTCTCTGGGGGGTGGTGGGATCTCTGATGATGTGCCATGCTCCCTTGTTTTCCCCTATGGTTATGTGATGTTTCCTTGAGGTTCCCCTTCTCAGCAAGTTCATTTTTGGCCCAATTGATTCTGTCTGCAATACTTCTATGCGTACGTTTTTTTCTCTGTTATTTTCATTATTTATCATGGTTGCTGTTCATCTGCCTGTTGGTCATATGTATTGTCATGACAATCGGTTATGTCAGCCGAATATTTTTCTGGTACTGTAATTGTACTGTTTTCTTTGCTCAATAAAGAACCCCTATTAAAAAAAAAAAGTTATGTATGGGTCCTATTCATAAGGTAAGCGAGCAATCTATGTGGTGGTGGCAGCACTGGTGTGTATGAAGCGTCATCAATGGACAATTTTACATTATTATTGGGACCTTGTTGATTATTTTGGTGCCACTTATGAATGTATATGCTTTGAACACTGAAGATTTTGACAATAATTTGGACTTATTGTTTATTATACACAGTTTGTGTATTTACCGGCGTATAACATGCACTTTTTTCCACTTAAAATCAGGGGAAAATCGCGCGTGCGTGTTACATGCCGATCCATGCTGTCTGAGTGAAGAGGAGCGAGCGCCGCTGAATTACATAGAGCCGTGATCTCCTTCCTGTGTATCCGGCACTCCATCGCGCACAGCCACGCCTCCTACCCCTGCTCATAGACAGTACAGTAGTCCAATGCGGGGCCAGGAGGCGTGGCTGTGCGCGACGGAGTGCCGGATACACAGGAAGGAGATCACGGCTCTATGTAATTCAGCGGCGCTTGCTCCTCTTCACTCAGAGCCGTGATCTCCTTCCTGTGTATTCGGCACTCCGTCGCGCACAGCCACGATTCCTGGCCCCGCATTGGACCACTGTACTGTCTATCATATGAGCAGGGGTAGGAGGCGTGGCTGTGAGTGACAGAGCGCCGGGTACACAGGAAGGAGATCACGGCTCTATGTAATTCAGTGGCGCTCGCTCCCCCTCTTCCCTCAGAGACAGCAGGGATGATCTGACAATGAAAGGTAAGACTGCAGATGGGCACTAAACAGGCAGGGCATTTTGGTAAATGTATAGGCTGCAGATGGGCACTAATCAGGCTGCAGTGAGGAGCAATGTTGCAGATGGGCACAGATCAAGCTGCACTAAAGCTGCAGATGGGCACAGATCAGGCTGCATGGAGACTGCAGATGGGCACAGATCAGGCTGCATTGATGCTCAGATACCATCATTTTGCTTCAAAGAGGTTTATTTAAAAAATAAATAAATCCTGAAACTTCACTCTTAAATTGGGGTGCGTGTTATACGCCGGCGCATGTTATACGCTGATAAATACGGTATATATTAGCAGTGCAGCACTATTTATGTTAGGGATGCACCAATACCATTTTTTTTTAACACCGAGTACAGATAAACCCCCCCCCCCCCCCCCCAAGTACTCGCTGAGAAAGAGTAGGTAGAGGGGTGGTTTGGGAAGTGGTGGGGTTGTTAGGAAGTTGGGTGAGTGCAGGGTGGTGAGTAGAGGGGTAAAGTAAAGGGGGAAAAGTATTTGATCCCCTGCAGATTTTATTTGTTTGCCCAAAGACAAAGAAATGATCAGTCTATAATTTTAATGGTAGGTTTATTTTAACAGTTAGAGACAGAATAACAGAAAATTCAGAAAAATGCATTTGAAAAAAGTTATACATGTAATTAGCATTTTAAATGAGTGAAATAAGTATTTGACCCCTTCGCAAAAACATGACTTAGTACTTGGTGGCAATCACAGAAGTCAGATGTTTCTCGTAGTTGGTCACCAGGTTTGCACACATCTCAGGAGGAATATTGTACCATTCCTCTTTGCAGAACCTCTCCAGGTCATTAAGTTTTTGAGACTGACGTTTTGTAACTGGAACCTTCAGCTCCCTCCACATATTTTCTAAGGGATTAAGGTCTGAAGACTGGCTAGGCCACTCCAGGACCTTAATGTGCTTCTTGTTGAGTCACTCCTTTTGTGGCACTGTGTTTTGGGTCATTGTCATACAGGAAATACCCATCCACGACCCATTTTCAATGCCCTGGCTGAGGGAAGGAGGTTCTCACCAAGATTTAATGGTACATGGTCCTATCCAGGGTCTCTTTAAAGCAGTGAAGTTGTCATAGGCAGCATTCCTCCTCCAAACACGGTGAGTTAAAGCCAAAGAACTTGATTTTGGTCTCATCTGACCACAACACTTGCACAAGTTCTCCTCTGAATCATTCAGATGTTCACTATCACACTTCAGACGGGCCTGTATATGTGCTTTCTTCAACAGGGGGTTCCTCAGGGCGTAGTGTTAACATATGTTTTATTGATGACTATGGTGCCAGCTGCCTTGAGATCATTGACAAGATTCCACCTGTGTAGTTCTGGGCTGATTCCTCATTGTTCTCATGATCATTAAAGATGAGATCTTGCCCAAACCGAGGGATATTAAGTTATTTTGTGTTTCTTCCATTTAAGAATAATCGCTCCAACTGTTGTCACCCTCTCACCAAGTTGCTTGGCGATGGTCTTGTAGCTCATTCCAGCCATGTGTAGGTCTACAATCTTGTCCCTGACATCCTTGGTCAGCTCTTTTGGTCTTGGCCATGGTGAAGAGATTGAAATCTGATTGATTCTGTGGACAGGTGTCTAATGCCTTGTACACACGATTGGAATTTCAGATGAAAAAAGTCAGACGGAATTTTTTCATTGGATATTCGGACCGTGTGTGGGCCCCATCAGACTTTTTTCCGTTGGAGTTTAGAAATAGAACATGTTTTATTTATTTTTTCGATGGAGAATTCCATCGGATTTTATTCCATACATGTGTACAGAGAGTGCTCCTAATCTCAGTTCATTACCAATACAGACACCTGGGAGCCAGAAATGTTGCCGATTGATAGGGGATCAAATACTTATTTCACTCATTAAAATGCAAATCAATTTATAACTTTTCTGAAATAAATTTTTCTGGATATTTGTTGTTATTCTATCTCTTACTATTAAAATAAACCTACCATTAAAATTTCTTTGTCAGAGGGCAAATGTACAAAATGAGCAGGGGATCAAATACTTTTTTTTGTTGTAATACATTAGTTATATGCGGGATCACATATATTGGTGTTTATAGCAGCCTGTCATTATTTACGATTATATTCAGATTTCTAATTTATATTAATTTGTGATAGCACATCCAAGTTTTTTTTATTGTTTACTTATGCAACAGGACTGCTTTCCTTGCGTTTTAAGCCTGGCATGTTGTATTGCATAACAGGAACAACTCAACAGGGAAAACCAGGTAAAAACTGAAGCAAAATTATGAGAAAAAAAAAAAAAAAAAAAAAAATACACATGTAATTTCTATTTGCAGCTTGTTTATCCAAAAAAAAAAAAAAAGACTTTAATATCATTTTAACCCTCTGAGGTTACACATTGAACTAGTCATATACCAGTTGTAAAATGTTAGTTTTATTAAAGCATTTGCCATGCTGTAACATAACAGGCAATTAAACTTTAGAGCAACTTACAAAATATTTTGAGGCCTAGCTATACAGTTATTTGGTTCCAAAACTGCAAGACAAATGAAAATACACAAACTAATATAACCTACATCAAGCTTTAAAAAGAAAATGGTAAAAAAAATGCTTAAAAAACTTCATGGGTAATGACCATCAATGGGCATCCTTCATTCTCAACATATTGAGCCTCGAGTTTGAGATATTGTGATTATACAGACGGTCCTTAATAGGAAGTATGGACTAGGACAATACGGCAGCTAATAAAAGTGGGTCTCATGTTCCTTTGTGGCTCTTTTTAATTCTATATGAGGGTGCATTCACACCTGCAAATGCACTCTGCCTGCAATTTCAAGGTAGAATCCCACCCGGGGTTCCCATGATTACCTGCGAGTAGGAAGCCCCATTGAGATCAATACGAAGCTGCCACCTCTCACAGCTAATCGCGCCCACTTGCTTCCAATGGGGCTGCCTACTCTCAACTAATCGTGGGAACCTCACTGGGGTTCTCCCATCTGAATGCAGGCAGAGTGCATTCCCAGGTGTGAATACACCCTAATAGAGAACACTATAGGCATAATGAAATAAACAGAAGCAAGAAGGTGAATTCAGCCTACAAGTGTACACCCAGAAGTGAAAGTTTGCAAAGGATTGACTGTTTTTTATCTTAGAATATGGGGTTTATTCCATAGCATGGAACTTATGTATGTCGATTTGTTACTATACTATATATTTTAAAAAATCAATTTCAAGACAAAAACTATTTCGTACATGAAATAGTATAACAATGTTTGGAGAATAGGGGAAAAAAAAATAACTGACCTTTTTGATATACTGCAATAAAACTGACAGGTCAAATATTGCAGTGTAAGTGATGCCATACAATGATACTACAATAATGTGAAGACGACAAAAATACATCTGTTGTAATAGGACAAGTACAAATATTTTAAATAAATTAATTTATTACAAGCTGTGTAAATGTTTTTTGAACTGCTACTGTGAATAAGCCCTATTAAAAATCCAACCAGGCTTAACTGTCTATACCTCACCAATTGTAGAACACCCAGGTGACGTTCTGGTAGTGTACAGCGGGATTTCTCTCTCCATCTCTCTAAATACACGCAAAGAAATGCATTTATAACAAATGCAATTATTCAGTACACTATTTTTGTCACAAAACTTCCCCCAGTACTGTCACTTACTACTTATGCGAGTGGTAGACTGCCATTACCAAAATGTATTCTCCTATTACAACTGTTGAATACATCATGAGACTATGCCTGACTCACTAAACCACCCATCACTCAAGTATTTCTCAGCCATGAAGTTTGCTTAAACCCATTTTCAAAAAAAAAAAAAAAGTTTTGCCCTTCCAGTTTGTTTATTTTCTCCGTAGTAGAAATAATGCACCTTTTTGAACTGAAGGTGCATATACTTTTTTTTGCTAGAGAAGAGTCTATGGACATGTACAGTACATTCATATAGAAAACTACAAACAAGAGAAATGTTACAATATATATTTTGTTAAGTATATTCATCTTGTCTGTACTGTTGCAAATTTGATTTCTAGACATATACAGTTCTAAATATACAGCATCACTTTGTATGCCCTGCATGACCATATAAAAAATACAATATAACTGTCATATATCCAAGATCAATTTAAAACAGCAAATTGTTGTGTGTGTGTCTCATTTTTCTACCACCCTATACAATCAGGAATGTGACAAAAGTGTACTGTGAGAAATAAATTTTAGCTTTTATAATCTGCTATTCTTTCATATTCTAAGACAATGTGTAAAAGAAAAATGGCAAAAGGATGTAATAAAATAAACATGTATCAAATCTCTACTTTTTCATATTCCAGGTTAAAGGGTTTTCATGATTAAACAGAACACTTGTGTGATTAGGCCCTCTCATGCAATAAGCCTATTTTTAGGGCATTAACTCAGTGAAGAGATTTGCCTTCGCTGCCCTGGAATATGTGGCACTTCATTCAGGGAATGGCTACTCTTAAGGAAGCCTAATTAAATAATATATTTCACGTTGAGACAGATTTTCTTTATTATTTTGCCTTGAACCCCTGCTGATGTTTTTCACGGATGTATTCATTTTAAAATCAAGCAAACTTTGTCTAGTGACTAGACTCTAGTCTCTCCAGATTTCCACCCGCTTACAACCTCTCACAGATTAGAACAATTTAAGTTTTCATATAACACACAAACACAGAGTGTCAAGTAAGCTGTATCTTAACATACATTGTAATGCATGACATTGTACATCACCATATTACAGGAGGGGAGGCTGAATAATGTTTATACACATTTGCCTCACAACAAAATTCTTCTCTATTCTATGAGAAATACAGGCAAAGGTTTTTCTTTTTAATTTTGGATAGAGAAAGGGAAGGTTATAACTAGGGGTGCTGAAATTAATCGCCACATCGCGATTTGGGTGTCCCCGATGCATGCAACCCCGTTTTTATAGCGGGCGGTCGGTTTTCCAGTGATAACAACCGATGCGGCTAAATTCCGCTCGGTTGTTATCCCAGAGGAGCGGGAGGGGACATCCCCCCCCCCCCCCACAGTATTCCGGCGCTCTGACTGGGCTTCCCGTCCCACCGGGAGACTCGATCCGTGAGCCGCTACCTTCAGCGGCTAGAGACAGACTGGAACAAAGCGTCGGCTTCGTTCCAGTCTGAATCTAAAACACGGAAGCGACGTCACTTCCACTTTACTTGACTGCCAATGGCGTCAGCTATAAAAAAAAAATACTTTGAAGTGCAAAGGAGGGATTTGGGGTCTTTTAGACCCCCAATCCATCCATAAAGACTACCCGTCACCACCTATTACTGTCACAAGGGATGTTTACATTCCTTGTGACAGCAATAAAAGTGAACATATTTTTATTTATTTTTTTAAACACAACGTAAAACAAAAAAAACAAAAATACTTTTTTTAAAGCGCCCCCATCTCTGCGATCTCGCGCAACAAAGAAAACACATACTCATGCCGCGCCTGCATATGTAAACGGTGTTCAAATCACACATGTGAGGTATCGCTGCGATCGTCAGAGCTAGATTAATAATTCTAGCACTAGACCTCCTCTGTAACTCTAACCTGGTAACCGTTAATTTTTTTTTTAAAGCGTTGCCTATGGAGATTTGTAGATACCGTAGTTTGTCGCCATTCCACAAGTGTGCGCAGAAAAACACTCCCGTCCCACAATCCAGCGACGTGGCCACCCGAGCCTTCTATTTTCTCCCCCGCCTGTCCACGGCGCTGGCAAAACTACTGTAGGCATCCGGCTGTGACAGATTGCAGCTTCACAGCCAGGTGTGCATGCCTCACTGCGCTGTCCTGCAAAGCCGGGCAATCTTCTGGGACCTGTGATGTGTCCCAGAAAATCGCAGGGAGGAAGGGACGCCTAGGCGGCCCAAGTGGAAGTGGGAGCTCGTCGGTTATCGTGATGCATCGCGGAATCTAATCGCTAACCAGATAATCGTGAGACCAGTGAGGATGCGCAGTTATAACCCCTGCAAGTTATTTTTTTTTTGCCATCTGTTTCCCATTGGGGAGATTTATATTCACGCCCTCTCCCATACCAGGAAGTGAGAGGAAAACCCTGTAAATTAAAGGTAATCAATTGGGGCCCCCAGGTCACCAGAACTAGTGTACTCATTGGAAGATTTTCCCCAATATTACTTTTCTGGGGACAACCCAAAATGTGGGATTTTATTTTACTTTTACCTAAATGAAAATGGTAAACAAGACAAAGAGTGAATCTCCCTAATGGGGACACAGACAGCAACAAAACCTGATAGGAGTTCTAATCCCTCTCCACCCTATCCAAAACTAAAAATAAACATTTTGCCTTTAGTAATAATTTAAAGCTGAACTCTGGACACAAAAAAAAAAAAAAAAAACTTTCATTTAAATATAATTCTAAATAGCCACTTTATGGGAACGAAACACCAATGCAAACCTAGATATTACCTTTTGAAGGCAGCAGTGACATCACTGTTCTGTACATAGCCTGTGCAAAGAGCAGAGCCCACTACAGATTCCCTGCAAAAAAAAAAAAAAAACACGGGAGGGAGAAGAGACCAGACACCCTGCACAAGGCAAGAGAAAAGCAATGACCAGCTTTATTACAGGAAGCTCCTCCACAAAGGCAAATTCTCACACTGGATTACTACATAGATCTGGAAGAAATATACAAAGCACACCAAGATTCAAGGCAGAATACACACGACTCTTGTATTTACACAATATTTGCTTATCCTGGAGTTCAGCTTTAACATCTGTCTTGAGTTCTTGTTCAATTTGTGCTTTAGTTCCATTCCCAGACATCGCATAAACAGGTTTTAGACACTAACAAAATTTTAAATAAACTGGCCCAGTTTTTCAACTTGATTCAAAGGCTTCTCCTTTCCTTAGACAAGTCCTCCCTTTTCCTGCGTCTTTAGTTTGTCATTTAAATTCATGCAAGTCCTTACCAAGGTAACATCTAAAATGCAGAAGGTGAAGGGGAGCTACTAAAACAGTAGTGTTAAAAGGGTAGCAATAGTAGCATGTATTGACATTATCCAGGTGAAGCATTGCTAAATTTGTAAGGCCTTTGTAAATAACCAGGCAACAGGATTCAGACAATGTAGCCGTTTTAGCAAAGACAAATAATGGCTAAACTTGATGTAAAACGACATGTTTAAATTGAAAAATAAGCTTGAAATCCACGATAAATGATAAAAGATAGGTCAGGTTATCAAGAAGGTCAAATTGGAGGTCCTCACGCACGTCAGAGAAGATACATTTCTCCACTGACATCCACAAAAAGCTACTGTACTGTTTTTCAGCTCAAGATGGGCACTGCAGTGTTCGAAATACAGAAAAAATAAAATAAAATCATTGTCATGAGTTCCTTTTGTTCAACTTGAAGGTCGGTGAGGAAACAAAAGGAGAATTATATGAGGGGTTCAGTAGATGTAAATCTGTCTACCATGGCCATCCAAAGACATGCTTCATTAAAACCTTTGTCTTCTAGCTAACAGGAACAGAAGAAAAACGGTAATTCTTAAAAACGAGGGGAGCAAAGCCCAGCTTACATTCTGGCAGCAATATGTGATATATTGTGCTACGTCTTTATCTTTTGTAGTTTGTATCTGTGCGCATAGCAATGGGAATGGCCTATTTGTTTTACTTTTTTTCAGAAACATGGCTTGGAATAGATTTACATTCATAGTGTTCTAAAAGTTAGTTAGCTTCTTTTTTCTGCCTTTGGGAGCTCAACCTCTGACATACTGTATCTGCAAATGAATAAAAAACATTCCATTACTCATTCTGAAAAATAAAAGGGAAAAAAAAATAGAAAGTCTAATACGGCAAAAGGAATCTCCAGGCCAAGGCATACTTGCAGGCCTATTAGAAAGCAATGCTGTCTGCTGACATAGGCTGCACATATCCCCCAGTATATGACTAAATTTGCCAATTTAAAAAACTTTAGAAAATAAATACTTTTTGCATTAACAAAGAAACAAAAAAAAAAAAAAAAGAAAAGAAAATGTGGATTTGATAGAGCCACCAATCTTTTTAAAGCTCACAAATACTAGACAAGAATGCGTTTGTGTTCTCTAATTTTACACAACACAAAGTAAGCGGACACACAAGTACTAATAACAAAGACCGTTGTATGCTGAGATTCTGTAAAAGACCAGTGGCAGGATCCAATACACATTTTAAAGCCAATCTTTTGCATTATTTCCAGCAAGTTAACAGCGAACGCAGCATGAAAGCCAACTCATCCGTGCTACCAAAACTGAAGCAACTTGAAAAATATACAAAATAATATAATGAGGAGTCTAGTACAATAAGATTCTTCGTTCTATCGCCTTCCGACAAATGGGACATTCACTCATCCGATCTCCACAGAGCTGACATGTTCCATGTCCACACATGAAGATCATATTCTTAAGCCGATCGAGACACACAGGACACATGGTCTACAGGGGAAAAAAAAGAAAAGAAAAAAAAAAAAGATGTAAACTATGTAAAATGTACAATGTCTATAAGCCAGTTCAGTTCAAACTCTTTAACCATTATTATCTGCATATAACCGATAAAAGAAAA
Source organism: Rana temporaria (assembly GCF_905171775.1). Classification (NCBI taxonomy): domain Eukaryota; kingdom Metazoa; phylum Chordata; class Amphibia; order Anura; family Ranidae; genus Rana; species Rana temporaria. Next base: position 301,409,368 of record NC_053493.1, on the reverse strand, counting down.
TTCCTAGGTAGATGAAACGTGTTATGCAGGTAGCATTGACATTACATTGCATGCCAGCTGGAGTACAGAAGAACTTAGAATGATAAAGGTCTCCAATGTCCGGAGACTCTGGATTTCACCTGGAGGCAAATTTGTTTTTACATTGTCTCTTTTAAATGTATTTATTTTTTATCACTTTTAGTGCTATCACAGGGAAAATAAACATCCCCTGTGATAGCAAAAGGGAGTGGCAGGTACTCTTTACCGAGAGATCTGGGAGTCTTTTAGACCCCAGATCTCTCCTCCGCCTTTAAAAGCTTTGGATCGTACCCAGATCATCATTGATCCAATACTTATTCAAATCTCCAAGGGTTTGTTTACAACCACAAAAACAGATGTGATGAAATGCTCCATTGCTTGCGTTCAGCTAAACCACAGAGATGATCAGAGCCATTCCAGTCCCTAACAAGCTCTATGGTCAGCTGGCCAAACCGCTGGCTGCATGCTCAGGGTCTCTCGGTGGGAAAGCCCCAGAAGGCGGGGGGGATGGACAGAACACACACACACCCCACTGCTTGTAAAAGCAAAAGCAATCAAGCAGCTAATTGGCTGCTAGGATTGCTTTTACAAGAAAGCGAACTGCCAGATGAAAAAAACAATACTGGGATGATGCCTGCAGCAGCATTTCTCAACCTTTTCCCAGTCCAAGCACCCTTGAAAAGTATTTTCAGTCTCAAGGCAACCGAGTCTAAATCTTCACATTACTGTGTGTTGGGGAACATGTGCAAAATCACGTGTGTGCCTGACGCAAAGACAAACAAGATGCTCTTTAGCAGACACATAGGAGTGTCAATAATTCCTAACAATACTCCCCCGCATTGGTAAACGCGGTGCGTTTTCGGTGTGGCGGGTAGGGACGCTTATTAAAATGAATGGGCTGCCCTACATGCAGCTGCACATATGTTCATATGGCAGATTTCGCAGGATGGGGGCGTGGGTGTTAAAATCATGCAGTTGAGTTGCACTTTTACCACACCAACTGCTCCCCCTTTAGCTGCAGAGGCAGCAGCCAAGGTTATACACATGCTGTGGCCATGGCAGGAAGCACAATGCCAGGTGAAAGGGGCCTAGCTGCAGCCACCAAGCAACCATGTGCATTGCCCCCATCCTTGTGAGTAAGCCAGGAGTGACATACGTCAAGGAAGTTTGGCTTGGGGACATTAGTGCATGCAGTCAATTCACTGATTTTTAAAAACATTGCAAGAAGAGCCAATTGAAGTGTGGCTGATTTTTTCCCCCCTATTTTCAAGAGTGGAGACAGACTGTGATGGCTGGCAGCCAGGTTGTCCATGTTCAGGAAGGTAAATGGGACCTTGTGAGTGTCATGTAATTTGAGCCACTGCTGAGCAAAACATACAACCCAACGTTTAAAGAGTATATCTATTAATAGGATAAAACACCGACATTTTTGCATTTTAAAAGGGCATAAGTTTTTCTACACATTTTTATTAGTTTTATGCATTAAAGGAGTTGTAAAGGAAAATGTTTTTTCATCTTAATGCAATCTATGCATTAAGCTGAAAAAACATCTGCTGCTGCCGCCCCCCCCCCCCCCCGATATACTTACCTGACCCCTCGAAAGTCCCGCGCGGTCCCGATATCCTCTTCGCCGCTCAGCCTGGCCGCTGATTGGCTAGAGTAGATGGATTGAGAGCAGCGCAGCCATTGGCTGGCGCTGCTGTCAATCACATCCAGTGACACGACGCGCCAAGGGGCAAGGCTGAGTGATACAGTGAGCGGCTATGGCCGCTCGCTGTATCACGGGAGCGCGCCCGCAATTAGTGACCACCATGCAAGCTCTCGCATGACTGTGGTTACTAATTTCGGGTAGGACCAGACACAGCCGCCGAGGGACCCCTGAAGGCGTGGATCGGGGGCACTCTGTGCAAAACTAACTGCACAGTGGAGGCAAGTATAACATGTTTGTTATATAAAAAAATGTTTTCCTTTAGTGACCCTTTAAGTTTTTTTTGTGCATTTTATTGGGCATATCCTGTACATGAAAATGTAGTATTCATGGGTGCTGAAGTGCAACAAATTCTTGTATAAAGTGTCAAAATCTACCTAAAACACATGAAATTTTAAAACTGAAAAGCATAAGCCTTGACAGTGTAGAACAATTATCCATCATAATTCCTAATGCACTGCTCTTAAAAAGAATAAAACACTATAAATACAGAATCACCTGTTCTTTAATATCTTGCAATTGCTGCTGTAGCTTCTGCACATCTGCATTGACATTGGTGTTGTCCTTGTCCTTCTGTAAAACTGGAATGTTTCCCCCTGCTGTAAGATATAAAACACAGTGTTAGAGTTCAAAACACAGTGATGTATGGTCAATATACATGGATGCAAAACCAATATCTGGATTTTGCTGATTATTTCTAAAGCATAGAGCAGGCATCACGCAGGCAGACTACCAAGGTTGGGACCACTGGAGCTGGGCGGGAGGAGTGACAGGTCTGGACAAATGATTGAAGCTGTCCCACTTTTCAATGTTGGAAAAGTAGGGGAAAACTGATGTAAAGAGGGTCGCTGTGAACCAAAGGGGAGGGGCTATCTGCTGTGATGTAAATGAGTAAAGGCAGAATTAGCGGGACTAGCACACTGATGTAAAGATGTTACAATTCATGCTTTGTATTGAAGATGCTCGCCGTTACTTTAATGGTGTATATATACATATTCAACACTGTACGCACAGTCATGCAACACTACGCAAATTCGATTTTTATAATTTTTTCCATAAAAATAGAGCTACATAAAACGAGTTTAGTTTTTTAACTATATTTTCTACATTCGGTTATAAAACATATGCAATAAAATCAGATTTATTTTTACAATTTATGCAAAATATGGATTTTGCTACGTCTTTGGTAAAAAAAAAAAAAACCCCCAATAAAGTATAGTATACTAAATGGTTTGTGTGAAAGTTATAGCGGCTACAAAATGGTATATATATTTGAAAATTGATCAATGCTGATAAAATGATGGCCTCTCCTTTCTTGAGGCCCTAAAATGCCAGGATGGTACAAATACCACCTAAAATGACCCCTTTATGGAAAGGGGTTAAGCAGGCACCATGTGATAGCTGTGGGCCAATCACCACATAACAATAAGCAAAACAATCAAGAATGTAAGCCATGAACAACTGTTTTGTTTTGTTGCAATCGCAATGCAATCATAGTGATCACGCGATACCCCCAGTCACTCACAGCTGTGAACACAACAGTCACAGGGCGCACCAGTGCGCATGTGCTCAGTGAGATACCAGAGCATCACTGTGCCTGCAGCTGTCGCTGTAAATGTACTGTTCCAAGTGGATAAAACAGCAGAGGTGCTCTCCTGAAGAAATGGTCAGAAACCCAGTCAATACAATTCTGTGGTACATATCCTTGGTCCCATAAAGCTCAGTAAAATTCAGAAAGGCTGAACAGACAATACATGGCTGTGCAGCCAGTGATGAATATAAATGTATAACACAGACATAGTAGAAATTATTATAATTTTTTTTTTCTTTTTAACTCAATTACTGCTACACTGGCATTCTTAAAAGTAGAAACATTACTGGCATATGTCTTGATTTCACATCAATAAAATATTAGGTTCAATAATGGTGTGTAGCTGTATGCTGTTTAAGCTGTAGTATAAGTACAAGTAAAATTTTGAAAAAATGTATTTGCATCATGACAGCTGTTTCGGGCCCATTTGTGACAAACCTTTTAACCCAAAGAAACTTGCACTTCTTACCTGTGTCATCTGTGACATCTTCTCCTGCTTTTCCACTACAGCACATGACAAAAGGCACTCTCCGCTCAACTAAAGCACGACACTGAACACACTTTTTCATAAGACTTGCACAATCTGCAATGAGAAAACACCAAAAAGTATCTACTCAAATATCACCATAACACTAAAAAGAGAAGAAATAAATGGAAAAGTAGAACTTAAATAAAATGAACTAGAAAAAAAACAAAAAAAACAAGCATGTGTCATTTTACAGATTGGTTTATGTAAGGGAGGAAGCAGTATTTTAGTTATGCATTCCCAAGGTCAGAGAGAACTTGAATAGTGCCAACACATATGTCAGCAGCCTAAAACTGGACATGTGAGTACATCCACTTGTGGAAAAAAACATTAGCTTAATACATAGCCAGCTTTCAGTTTGTGGCGTAGACTGTTGATTTATAAAATTAGGAAGAACAATGGATAAAACCAATATTTACATCCAACAAGCTGCAACAGGAAAAATGTATCAGTTCAATAGAAACTACAATGTGCTTGACAACACGAATGCACATATTAGCATTTTGCAAGTTAAGTTACTTAGGCCGGCCATACACGGTTTGAATCTCAGCCGATTCAGCAGGAATTGCCTGAGATTCGAACCGTTAATGGGCAAGCTGAATGTGCCAAGTTAATTGATCGATCGATCAACTTGGGTACAACCAGCCTGTCGGATTCTCTTGCGATTATGGCTAGTAGCTGCTATAGCCACTAGCGATAACCACTGTCTTCTCCCAGCGGGGACGGCTTCCCACGTCAGGAGAAGACAATGGCCCGGCAGGAGGGATTCCCGCATTAACACAGTCTGTGTTGATGGGGGAACCAAGCAAAATGTCTTCCCTGCAACCATGTATAGCCAAGTATTGGCTGCTTTGGGGCTTCTTGTATTCCAAGCAAATAAAATTGCAAGAATCTCATAACTATATTTAACTGCTTGTTTTCCTACAATAAAACACATGAAAAATAAAATGGATCTCATTATCAGTCCAATTAAAGTACAGTATTATTATTGCACAGGATTTGTACAAGTGGATCTAACCAAAGCGTAGAGACATTTTGTGTTGCCATATGCTCACGCATTCTGCACACCTCCAATTGGAGGTTTTCATGTGCACAAAATAATTTTTGTCAACAAGCCCCAAAATTTGAGTCTGTCAAAGCTCTGTTTTGGGAGATGACAACCTACAGTCACAATGGAGGAGAGATTCTCCACACACCACAAGTTGACGTGTATCAGTGCAAATAGTATTTAGCCTCAAGTTGCTCCCCTGTGAAGAATTTAGACGTTTCCACTTGAACTCAAAGGGCTCCAATACTTTATGTACCTTTGACAGAATTTTAGTGATGCCGAGATATAAATAAAATAGTCACTGCCTGTGTCTGCACAGTAATAAAATGATTGACAACATGAAATAGTTCTGTGAATTTACCTCCCCCTGTACAGCCAATCCAATTCACATTTTATTTTTAATTAACAAATGCTATTTTAAATTTGAATAGAAACGGCCCCTAAAAAGCAACAAACATTGGGTGGAATTTCGAAACGGTAGCACAAGGAAAACTAAAATAAAAGACGTTGAAACTAACAGTACCAAACATATGGTGTTATATTTTTAGAATACAACAGGGTAAGTAAGGAGCCTCTGTAACCTTGGGAATGTTAGGCTGGCCAAATGTTCCAAACTAGCTGTACAATCTACTTTAGATTTACTAACTGCTACCCAAGGGGCTAGAGGCCGATTTGAATGGATTGGATGGTTAGGTATACATGTTTACTACACGGTTGTCAATCTAAAGGTCATTGATTGTACAATCAGACTAACATGTATGGAAAGCTTTTTTTTTAGACAAAGGAGGCGAAGCTTAATGCGTATCTGAACTCCATAAGCAACAATTAAATATACTGCAGCTTACCAATCCTTAAATGTGGTGACGGCATTAATTTTTTTTTTTTGTAAGCTTTTTTTCCTTAATTTTAAGCTTGTGATCCAGCAAATAAGTGTCATTTTTCAACAGACCAGTTTCCAGCAAAGGTGCCAGTTAGGGGGTTAAGACAAACCATTGAAACTGGGGCTTATAATGGTTAGTTTTTCACATCTGTGTTAAAGTCTTTATCCCAATAAGGAAAAAACTGTTGCTGTGACTGTTTAAAAAGTGTTAGCTGGAGTTCAGCCTTAATTTTTCTTTAATTCAAGTAAATCTGCTAGAGCACTACCCTCGCTACAGGTTGACAATGCTACTGTCCAAGGGTGGCATGTGCTCCTCCATTGAGTTCAGCCACCCTAGGACAGGAAGGGCATTACTGGCATAAACACCAGATGAAATGAAGGGCTCATGAACATAGGGCTTAAAAAAAAAAAAAAAAACACTGTTTTATACGTTTTTTTTTTTTTTTTTTTACAAGCTGAAAATACACACACACATTCAGGAGAGGAGTTTAACAGAAAAACGCTTGGCATGCCTAAACACATGTAAATGCAGCTAAACGCTAAAAGCATTTAGGCACCTTTGACCGTGAAATGCATTCCAATGGTCAGAATAAATTCATATTCTGGCCAATAAAATCTATTAACGTTCAAATACACTAAACGCATGTGCAATACGTGGCTTTATGCATGTTTTTGTTGTCGTAGCTTTTCTCCCGACAGAAGTTCTGATGTTCAGAGCAGGAAAGCAAAAATCCTGTCTGAGTGCTAAAGGTAAAAAGGCCTAAAAATAAAAAACAAAGGCAGCCACCATAATCAAGGATTGATTGTGGTGGCTGCAATATATTACATTTTTGTTTTGAGGTTTATATGTACTTTAATCTGATCGCAGATCTACTGCTAAACATGCACCCTTATGACTTCTTACACTGTGCAGCCATAATTTAGGACATAAACAAAACTGTCACCTTTCATAGAGTGTTCAAATGTCCTCATGCCAATGTCAATCTAAAGGGGACGGACTACAGAGCATTATACAGGAGTGCATATTGTTATTAGATTATATATATATATATATATATATATATATATATATATATAATCTCCATATATATCTCATATATATATATATATATAAAAATATCTCTATCTATATCTCTCTCTCTCTCCATCTATCTATAAATATATCTATATATAAAATTAGAGCAGTATGTAACTTTTTTTAAAGTGGTTGCAAAGACAGTTTTTTTTTATCATAATGCATTTTATGCATTAAGATAAAAAGCCAAACATATCTGTTTTTTTAAGCGAAGAACAGGGAAGCCTTTCTGTTAATGTGAAATAAAAACTGCAATCAGTCTTGAGCTTGCATCTGTTGGAACCCCTGTGATGTGATGAATCTGCCAATAGCCTTTGCTGTACCTGCCCACAAGATACAGTAGACATTCAACATGGGGTTCCAGCAGAGTGAAAGAAGACTATCAATCACATATGCTGGAGAAATCCTACATGATGCTGGAGATCGTAACATCTGGGGTGACATCCAGGGGGAGAAATGAGGAAGTTAGTGGGGGGCTTCCTCACAGGGAACAACCAGAGCTTGAGCAATGCAGGAACATAAGTGGCAAAGATAGAAGCCCTGCTGTGATATCCTTGCCACTCAGAAGACTTGGGAAATAACAGTATCAAAGAGGTATTTGCCAGAACTGCATATAATGAAGGGAAGGTTAAAGATACAGCACAGGTAGAACAAATAGTATAATATGCAATGAGAACAAATACAATTTGGGACAAAATTACGCTTTAACACTTGCAGTGCCAGGGGCCACTAAAAGGCAATTTGATTTGTCTGCAAATTCCTTATCACATTGTATTCTTTCAATCCGCAATTCAAGTTAGGAAACATTTAATACATAAAGGAGTTTATTATGCTCACTTTCACAGGCACACATGTGTCCACATGGCTGGAAGAGCACGGCTGCTTTCTTGTCTGAACACACAACACATTCTTCAATCTGAAGACAAAGGAAACATGTGACCGTAAAATAACTAGTTGTTTATTACATAAAACAATATATTAAATAATAATTTTCAAGAGACAACTGTTGTGTGCAAAAGGTCTCAGTTCATTAAAATTCCACTGAAATCTTTTGCACAGGACAAGTGTCACTTGTGAGTTAATATTCATCACTATTTGTACATTTAAGCAATTGTAATGGAAAAATGTTACTTATCTGTTGGGGTCGTTTTTTTATCTTCGATTACTCATTTATACGTTTTATCAAGATCGGATCAAGAAACATACATAGTGATCAAACACAGAAGTAAACCGTACACAGTACTGCATATTGCTAAGAGGTAAGATATTCCAGAATACAACGTATAATCAATGTTCAGCCTATATGTATGACATCATAAGGCTTATCCAGTATATCTTTCAATCAGGGTGGATTTGATTTAAATCCCTACACACACACACTAATATATATATATATATATATATATACTTAAAAACCTTGCCTCAAAACCCGGGGGTCATCTTATACCAGATCTCGGGCATCCATTATTCAAAAGCTGCGCCTCCTCCTTGTGGAGGTTCGCGATAGGCGGGACACTTGGTTTCCCAGTAGAGCCTCTGTTCGGTGTTCCGCCTATCACGGATGTCTTCTCATCCTCAGCTTCGGACGAGAGGACCTCCGTGATAGGCAGAACACAGGCGCCTATCACAGAACAGCATGAGGAGGAGGCACGGCTTTTGAATAATGGACGCCCGCAGTACAGGACTAAAGGTATGGCACAGTGAGGCATGTTGATGGCACAGTGAAATTTGAAAAAGCTGAATAAATCATGTTCCTGTCAGCGTTTTTTCCTATCAGCGGTTATTCTGGCTACCCCTCAGCTTCCAGACAGACTAGTAGGAAGGGGGGTCTTCTTATACAGCGAGTATATGCCAAAACCAAAGTTTTAGCTGAGGATTAGGGGGTCGTCTTATACGCCGGCAAATACGGTACACATATATACACAGTGCCTTGCGAAAGTATTCGGCCCCCTTGAACATTGCGACCTTTTGCCACATTTCAGGCTTCAAACACACACACACACACACACACACACACACACACACACACACATATATATATATATATATATATATATAAAATATAAAAAAAATACACACACATACAGTATCTCACAAAAGTGAGTACACCCCTCACATTTGACCACACTGAAGAAATTACACTTTACGACAATGTAGTGAGTGTACAGCTTGGATAACGGTGTAAATTTGCTGTCCCCTCAAAATAACACTGCCATTAATGTCAAAACCGCTGGCAACAAAAGTGAGTACACCCCTAAATGAAAAGGTTTACGTTGGGCCCAATTAGCCATTTTCCCTCCCCGATTTTCTGTGACTTTTTAGGATTTCAAGGTCTCAGGTGCGAGTGGGGAGCAGGTATGTTAAATTTGGTGTTATCACTCCCTTGTACTGGTTATTGGAAGTTCAACATGGCACCTCATTGCAAAGAACTCTCCAAGGATCTGAAAAAAATTATTGTTTTAAATAAAGATGGCCTAGGCTATAAGGAGATTACCAAGACCCTGAAACTAAGCTGCAGCATGGTGGCCAAGACCATACAGCGGTTTCACAGGACATCGCCATGGTCAACCAAAAGAGTTGAGTGGACGTGCTCAGTGTCATATCCAGAGGATGTCTTTGGGAACGATGTATGAGTGCTGCCAGCATTGCTGCAGAGGTTGAAGGGGTGGGGGTTAGCCTATCAGTGCTCAGACCATACGCCGCAGACTGCATCAAATTGTCATCCCAGAAGGAAGCCTCTTCTAAAGATGATGAACAAGAAAGCCCGCAAACAGTTTGCTGAAGACAAGCAGACTAAGGACATGGATTACTGGAACCATGTCCTGTGGTCTGATGAGACCAAGATAAACTTATATGGTTCAGATGGTGTCAAGCGAATGTCATGGTCTGGGGCTGCATGAGTGCTGCCGGCACTAGGGAGCTACAGTTCATTGAGGGAACCATGAATGCCAACATGTACTGTGACATACTGAACCAGAGCATGATCCCCTCCCTTCAGGAACTGGGCCGCAGGGCAGTATTCCAACATGATAACGACTCCAAACACCTCCAATGCAACCACTGCCTTTCTAAAGAAGCTGAGGGTAAAGGTGATGGACTGGCAAAGCATTTCTCCAGACCTAAACCCTATTGAGCATCTGTGGGGCATCCTCAAATGGAAGGTGGAGGAGTGCAAGGTCTCCAACATCCACCAGCTCTGTGATGTCGTCATGGAAGAGGACTCCAGTGACAACCTGTGAAGCTCTGGTGAACTCCATGCCCAGGAGGATTAAGGCAGTGCTGAAAAATAATGGTGGCCACACAAAATATTGACACTTTGGGCTCAATTTGGACATTTTCACTTAGGAGTGTACTCATTTTTGTTTCCAACCATTTAGACAAAACATATATATTTTTTTTTTATTAACAGACTGGTCACAACATTCGTATTTGAAAAAACATATGGTGTTTCTATTTAGAAAAATAAATACAAAATAAATATCAGTTACCTTTGTTCTAGACTGTACTTGCTCTTTGCATACGAGACATTTTTTTACCCGTGGGGAGCATAAAGAGCAGGTTGCAATATGCCCACAAGGTCCAAAAAGTGTATCTCTCTTCATGTCGGAACACACCATGCACTCCTCTAGAGTTTCAGAATCATTGTTAATCATAGATGGGCTGTGAGATCCAACTTGACCACTAAAAATAGAAAGTAAGATGCTAGAAAGGTTGCAATGAAACCTACCATCATCCAATTTTAATTCTACTCTTCTGAATTACCATACCCAACACTACCCAGTAAAAGTGAAGCACCTAACACTAGTCACCAACTTGTGTGGCTGGTGTTGATGCTTCCCACTCCTGACCAATAACACAAGTATTGCCTATAGAATAAGTATACATTTAAGCACATTGCATCCCTGAAACTACCCAATAGTATAATTGGAAAACTTGAAAAAGAAACAAGTACCTATGTGCACTCTTACAATTGCATGCCGTAAGAGCGTGGTCTACATATCTATGTGCAACAGACAGAGAAGATGAGTATGAGGATGGAGGGCAGGGTCTGTGTTGCACTGGCTTATAGCTATGGACAGTGCTGTCTGTTAGTTTTGAGAATGAGGGTACCGAATAAGGGGTGCAGAGCTGTAAGTGAACCTAAATGAATGCTCACTTTTAAATAGATTTGTGACTTGGCATACTCGTGTCTTAAAATGCTATTTTGTATGTTTCTTTAGGTACAGAGAGTAATACTGGTCTTTAATACCTTTGCTTCTCTTACAGTGCTAAACAGTAATGATTTACATTCATAACCTGATATCAATCCATACCTAGATTTTTCCTTGTGGCACTTAGCCAGGGCTTTGCACAGGCTGGGGTCTGGACAGAGGTCAAGCGGAGACTGCCCTTTTTTGTTACGTATGGCAAGATCTGCTCCATTTGCTGCCAGAAAGCAAGCAATAGAGGCAGCACTTTTCTTCTCAGCCCCTTGAGTTCCAAGGCCCATAATAAGCTGGCAAATAAAATAAAAAAAAAAAAAACTTTAGATTAGCATTATAGGTGGAAATAATATAAAATTTAAATAAAGTAAAACAATAAAAACAATATATTATATACGGTAGATTAGCAAAACGTGTCCACTGGGCAGGCTGAAAAATGTATTTTAAAAAAGGGTTAACGCACATACACCTGGTAGTGTTGGCTGAGGGATTAATGTATATAAGTCACATATGCTAGGTGCTGAAAAGTTAAATCATGGCAGGTAATGTGGTTGAATTATGGGTACATGAGCAGGGGGTTGGGTGCTTAACCACTTCAATACAGGGCACTTCCCCCCTTTCTGCCCAGGACAATTTTCAGCGCTGTGACCATTTGAATGACAATTGCACGGTCATACAACACTGTACCCAAACTAAATTTTTATAATTTTCTTCCCACAAATGGAACTTTCTTAAACATTTTTAGTTTTTCTTCGTTGGTTATAAAATTTTTCACGTTCACTGACAGGGAACTGATAAGGTGGCACTTATATATAGAATTGATGGGCACTGATATGCAGCAATGATGGGCAATGGATAGGCAGCACTGATGAGGAGCTGATGGGCATTACTGATTGGCATCTGAAGGGCACTGACAGGCGTCACTGATGGGGCACAGACTGGCAGCTGCGCTGCTAATCAATTTGCCGATTATCAGCGCAGACCCCCACTCTGACAGGGTGAGCAGCTGATAGGCTCTCCCTGTCAGCATGAACTCTGAGGAAAGCCGTTTACCGGCACTTCCCAGTGCATGCTGTGAACAGCTGTGATTGGTCACAGCTGATCACGTGGTAAGGAGCCTCAGTCAGCGGCTCCTTGCCACGATCGGAGATGCGGTGTCTCAGAGTGACACACAGCACCACCGATCGCCGCGCTACGTGCCCCCGCGGGCGTGCTCCCCGGCATGTTATCCTGCTTGACGTCATAAGACTCCTAGTCAAGATAACAGAACCACCAGGCGGGAAGTGGTTGAAGTGCAACCAAAAGGCCAAACGTTTTGTTTTTAGGTTTGGATAGAGTGGAGATGGATTAGAACCCGTCAGGTTTGTATTGCTTTCTGTGCTCCCTTTAGGGAGACTCACTCTATCCATTTGCCCAGTTTATCATTGAAAGTGAAATTTTGGGTTGTCCCCAGAAAAGAGGGGAAATCTTGCTACGGGGACACTGGTTCTGGTGACCTGGGGTCCCCAAGGGAATCCCTTTCATTTGCAGGGTTTTTCTCACTTCCTGTTTTGACTATGGGACAGGAAGTGAGCGGAAATCTACCCAATGGGACACAGATTGCAAAAAATAAACTGAAGGGGGTTATGATCCTCCCTTACTCTATTTTCAATTAAAAAAATAATGTTTATACTTACTTATCCTAATGCCGCTCCGATCACATGATCCCTCCAGAGGCGGCTTCAGTGAAGAGGAGAGATCCCCAACAGCTGCAAATGCCTGTGTGGTGATGTCCCACATAGGCTTACTATGGGGGCATCCAATGTCCGCTTTCCCTCGTGAAAACTAAAGCCAATGCTGGGACCCGATTATGTGACCGGACCAGAATAGCTTCAGAGCAGGTAAGTCTAAGCATCTTTTCTTGCATAGGGTAGATAGAATAGTCTTAGAATGAGGGTGGCAGCGGTTTTAGCCTTAGTTCGATTTTTACTGAGCTTCCATTTTAAGGAATAACACATTGCTAAGGTGTTAAATCTTATGCACAGAGGCTACTAAGGGGTTAATACATATAATAATAGGTATAGAAAAGAATCGCCCCCTTTAAAATAATCAAAGTTTGTTGCTTTGCAGCCTGAAATTAAGACAGAGTTTTTGTTTTATCCAGCTATATTTAATAGTGCAACTTATAACATCCAAGTGAAAGGTAGAACACCAATATGTCAGAAAAAAAAAAAAAGGACATTCACCGTTTTCTCCTTCAACAAATGCGTGGTCTTTTTGCTGTGTGCTTTGGGTCATTGTCATATTGGAAAGTAATCCTTCCCATTGATAACTTTCTGGCAGAGGGCAGCAGATTTTCCACAAGAATTTTGACGGAAAAAAGAGTGAATGTCCTTGCATGGCCTAGTCAGAGGCCAAACTTAAACCACACTGAAAATCTGTGGAATGACTTGAAGACTGCAGTCCACAGTCACCATCAAATTTAATGGAACTTGAACAGTTCAGGAAAGAAGAGTGGCCAAATATTGCAAAGTCTAGATGTGCAAAGTTAGTAGAGACATATCCCAACAGACTAAGAAGACCCCATACACACCATTAGATTTTCTGCAGATTTTTGTCTTCAGATTTATCAAAACCATATAGTGCAAGGCCCGGCCTGATAGCATACTAATGGAAACACTTAAGGTTTGGCTTCATATTATATGGTTTTGGTAAATCTGAAGACAAAAATCTGCAGAAAATGGGGTCTAAAGGCTGTAATTAAAGCAAAATATGGTCCAACAAAATACTGACATAAGGGGGTGATCCTTTTTTCAACTCGGTAATTCTGTTTTTGAATTTTGTTTTTTTTCTGACATGTTGATGTTGTATCTTTCACGTGAATGTTATAAGTTGCATTAGTAAATACGGCTGAATAAAACAAAAACTGTGTCTGCCTTCAATTCAGGCTGCAAAGCAACATAATGTGATTTTAAAGGGGGGCGATTCTTTTCTATATTCACTGTATATACTGCTGACTAGCCACTGCGGGTTTATGCACATGCTCTTGAAGCTGATCAATAAGGTAAAAGTGCATGTATACTGCAGACAGGTTAACCCACATAAGCTGGGCATAGTATATGCCAGTATACAAACTAGCTAATGGGCTGTGTGTGCTGAAGTGTGAACCTCGATGCTGGCATTGATACTGGAAAATAATGTGTCCGTTATATGAATTTCATCAAATACAATTGATAGTATGTCAAGGGCAATTAAACATATAACACATTCTATGTATGTTATGCAAGCTGAAAAAAATAAAATAAATATATATATATATATATATTTTTTAATGAATGCAAAAAAATATAAACTCCTGTATTTATGCCTGCTAACACATCTCATAAAATGAGCCCCCGTTATACTTACCTGACCCCCTCGAAAGTCCCGCGCGGTCCCGATATCCTCTTCGCCGCTCAGCCTGGCCGCTGATTGGCTAGAGCGGATGGATTGAGAGCAGCGCAGCCATTGGCTGGCGCTGCCGTCAATCACATCCAGTGACGCGGCGCGCCGAGGGGTGGGGCCGAGTCATACAGTGAGCGGCTATGGCCGCTCGCTGTATCACGGGAGTGCGCCCGCAATTAGTGACCACCGTGCGAGGTCTCACATGATTGTGGTGACCAATTGCGGGGAGGACCAGAGACAGCCGCCGAGGGACCCCAGAAGACATGGGGGGCAAAACGAACTGCACAGTGGAGGCAAGTATAACATGTTTGTTATTTAAAAAAAAAAAAAAAATCCTTTAGTGACCCTTTAATTCAACAGATTAAAAAAAAAGCACTTACAGTGTTCTTTGAGGGCTCCCATGTAGTGGTGTCAACTTTGCCAACATCCTGCATGTCTTGAAGCTGTCGCAGTTGAGACAATGTATGGTGTCGAAGGGCTTCATGCAGTGGTGTATCACCATCCTTATCTTGGATATCCAGTTTTGCTTCAGCACGCACCAACAACTACAGTGGGGAAAAAGGGGGTATTTTTTACTCACAGTAAAATCATTTCATGGGAGTCCATTGAGGGACACATGAAGTCTGAGTTGTTTATTATTTTTATTATTTAAATTGTATGTAACCCCAGACAGACAATGAACTTCTCTTATTTGCTTATTTTGATCTTTTAATTGTATTTATATCTGTACAAGTGCAAAAAAAGGGTGTTTAATAGCGAGCATATAAATCTGGTTTTCCTTTCTCGTCAATTGAGGAACCCAGGAAATCTTTAAAGTGGATGTAAACCCAAATTTTTTTTTTCCCCTGGCACAATTTAGAGTGCAAGATTTCCTATCATCTGTGCCCAGTTCTGCCACACAGAGTTAATCCAGCTCTAAGCAATCCTCTTATTGTTCAGCGACATAAATCTGACAAACAGAGAAAGATTGTCAAATCCTCCCCCTTGCTGTGAATGACATGTTATTTACATATCTCATGCACTAGCCTGAGACAGGCATTTTTTAATTCCCAACCCCACTACTTTTCTGAAGTCATGTGGTTACTTTTCTAGATTTTGACTGGATGTTAGTGATTATAGCAGAATCTAGTGTAAGGAATACACAAGAGAAAATGCATGTTGACAAGGGGAGTGTAGAGGTGGGCGGGGAGCCTGACATCACGACTCCACCCACCGAGCTCCAGACAACAGACCCCCCAGAATCTGCAGGGTTTCAGACAGAGGGGAGACATTTGACAGGTAAGGATACATGCAGGAGGCATGTATATCCTTATAGATCAGCACTATGGCAGTAGTTTAGAAAGGATGAGAGTGGGTTTACATCCACTTTAACATTCGGGACATCCAAAAGCAGCCCAACTGAGGTTTGGGCAACAAAGCAAAAAAAAAAAAAAACAGACAAAAGGATGACTCAGAAAGCTTATGAGCGACCTTGTGTCCAAAGCTGGCATCAGAGAAGGCTGAAACATCTACCATGTAAAATTTAGGAGAACATGCAGACAGAAGACCAGATGGCAGCCTTGAAAATGTGAGCAACATTAACTTTATGCAGAAAAGCCCAACACCAGCTAATCCCTATGCAATACTTGTAGAGGTGATGGCTACAAGAAAAACCAGCTTGTGGATAGGAGAACAGAGAGGAATGTCTTTACAGGGTTCAAACCACAGTTTCTGAAGCCCATAGAGAACTAGATTCAGATCCAACAGAGTCACAAGGGGAAGAGCTAAATGGGAGAACCCCTCTACAAAGGTTTTAATTAAAGAGTAAGAGGCCAACAATCTCTGAATCAGAAAAGAAAGGGCAGAAAACTGATACTTGATATTGTTGTGGACCAAATGCTGCTTACCAAAAGGTATATTAATTAGCTTTTAGAATTGTAATAATGACAGACTCCGAGATACCTCTATAAAAATATAGCCTTTAACAGCCATGCCATTAAAGCCAGCGACCATGAAGTAGGGTGACAAATGGGTCCTTGAGACAGAAGATCCTGATGATCCAGCAGATCTCAGAGCATCTGCCAAGAGTCTTTTCAGGTAAGCATACCACATTCACCTCGGCTAGTCCTCAGCAATAAGGATCCCTCCATCTTAATTTTGCAAAGCAGTTGAGTAAACAGTTTCAGGGAAGGTAAGACATAGATCAGGGGTGTACTGATCCCCCAGAGGCACCAAAGCATCCACTGCATCGGCTAGAGGATCCCTGTCCAGTCTGTTGTTGAATCTAGTGGCAGGAAGGTCAACATCCAGCATCCCCCACCCGCGATCATTCCACAGAGAGGCAGAACAGTGATCTGCCTATGAAAACAAGGCAGAACGCCATTCTGACGGGTGGACACAGATCTGTGTTCACCCAGTCAGTTCAACCCCCAAACAGTAAGCAAACACCTCCTAGGGACAAACTTGACACCTTGATCCCTTCCAGTGTCAATAGTAAAGTAACAGTGCATATTTTTAGCACCGATTACTGCAACAAGGTCACTGGTTCCCAAAAAAAAAAAAGTGTCAGTTCGGTGTCCGACTTGTCCGCCGCAATCCAGCTAAAAATCCAGCTAAAAATCACTGATCGCCGCCGTTGCTAGTAAAAAAATAAAAATAAATGCCATATTTTATAAACGCTATAATTTTTGCGCAAACCAATTAATACATGCTTATTTTTTTTTTTTTTATATTAAAAATATGCTATAGCAGAATACATATTGGCCTAAATCAGGGGCCTCCAAACTGCGGCCCTGGGGCCGGATGTGGCCCTTTGCTTGCCATAATGCGGCCCTTGGGGCATTATTCCATCCAATTTAAATGGGGCATAATTCTGGTTGCCGACACCAATGGGGCACTATTCCTCCAACTGACACCATCAATTCTTTCCATTAACACCAACCATGGGGCACTAGTCCTCCCACTGTCACCAAAGATATGGAATTATTTACTCCCAATGGCCCTAGTCTGGCCCCCCTAAAGTCTGAAGGACCGTAAACTGGCCCTTTGTTTAGAAAGTTTGGAGACCCCTGGCCTAAATTAATGAATAAATTAAATAAATAAAAATGATTGGGTGTGTTTTATAGCAGAAAGAAATATTTTTTTTCTTTCAAAATTGTCGCTCTTTTTTTGTTTATAGCGCAAAAAAATAAAAACCGCATAGGTGATCAAATACCACCAAGAGAAAGCTCTATTTGCGTCACACGTCCAATTGTCAGTTAAAGTAACGCAGTGCGGTATTGCAAAAAATGGCGTGGTCATTAAGGGGGGAAATCCCAGTAGCAATCAGTAGAATTATTGTTTAGCCAACTTCAAAGACTAGTTATATAAATTCTGTAAGTGATGGACTTGGTTATATTTTTAGAACACTAACCAAAATTAATTTGTTCCATCTGCAACGTCCAGCATGTTGTTAAGAGTCCAGAACTATGTCAAATAACTATGTAGAAACCCTCATGTAAAAATTACTTGTGCATTACCATTTTTACTTAACCACTTGACCACTGGGCACTTAAACCCCCTTAATAACCAGACCAATTTCCAGGTTTCGGTGCTCTCACAATTTAAATGACAAATACTCAGTCATACAACACTGTACCCAAATGAAATTTTCGTCCTTTTTTTCCACACAAATAGAGCTTTCTTTTGGTGGTATTTAATCATCGTTGGGTTTTTTATTTTTTGCACTCCAAGAGAAAAAAGACTGAATATTCTGTAAAAAAATGAATTTTTCTTTGTTTCTGTTATAAAATTTATCAAATTAGTATTTTTTCTTCATAAATTTTGGCCAAAATGTATACTGCTACATATCTTTGGTAAACATAAGCACAAATCGGTGTATATTATTTGGTTTTTATGAACGTTAGAGTCCACAAGCTATGGTGTCAATATCTGAAAATTGATCACACCTGAAGTACTGACGGTCCATCTAATTTCTTGAGACCCTAACATGCCAGAAAAGTACAAATACCCTTCAAATGACACCTTATTGGAAAGAAGACATTTCAAGGTATTTAGAAAAAGGCATTGTGAGTTTTTTGAAGTTGTAATTTTTTCCCACAATTCTTTGCAAAATCAAGATTTTTTTTCCACCAAATTTTCATATTAGCAGGTTATTTCTCACACACAGCATATGCATACCACAAATTACATCCCAAAACGCTATTCCTCCCGAGTATGGTGATACCACATGTGAGACTTTTACACAGCATGGCCACATACAGAGGCCCAACATGCAGGGAGCACCATCAGGCGTTCTGGAGCACCCAGGCCAATTCTGACATTCCTCTCCTACATGTAAAAATCTTTTATTTGCTAGAAAATTACATGGAACCCCAAAACATTATATGTTTTTTTTAGCAAAGACCTTAGAGAATACAATGGTGGTCGTTGCAACTTTTTATCTCGCACTGTATTTGCGCAGCAATTTTTCTAACGTATTTAAAAAAAAAAAAAAGTTTTGTGCTTAAAAAAATAAAATATATCAGTAAAGTTAGCCCAATGTTTTTGCATAATATAAAAGATGAAGTTACGCCGAGTAAATAGATAACCAACATGTCACCCTTCAAAATTGCACACGCTCGTGGAATGGCGCCAAACGTCGCTACTTAAAAATCCCCATAGGCGACGATTTAAATATTTTTACTGGTTATATGTTTTTAGTTACAGAGAAGGTGGTTTGAACACCGTTTTCATGTGGGGGGGGACTTGCGTATGCGTTCGCTTCTGCGAAGCACACGGGGACAGGGGCGCTTTAAAAAAATATATATTTTATTGTTCATTTTACTTTTATTTATTTTAGTTTGCCACGTTTTTTCCGCAAAAAATTAAAAAAATTTTGATCACTTTTATTCCAATTACGAGGAATGTAAACTCCCCTTGTAATAGGAATATAGCATGACAGGTCCTCTTTACAGTGAGATATGGGGTCAATAAGACCCCACATCTCACCTCTAGGCTGAAATAAAAAAAAACAATCCTGGCTTCGATCGTATTGTTGAGTCGGTAGAAGCAGGAGAGGGGGGCATATTGCAGAGTATTGCACAGGGGGTATTGCACAGGGGGTATTGCAGAGTATTGCACAGGGGGTATTGCAGAGTATTGCGCATGGGGTATTGCAGAGTATTGCACAGGGATGGATGGCTGGATCTGTGACTGCAATTGTCACAGATCCAGCCCACAGCACTGCTGCTGCCTCCGCTCTCTCCCCTCTCCTTTCACACTGTACCGATCGGTACAGAGAGGGGAGGGAGGAACTGGCATCATCACATGACGCCGGTTTGTTTACAAGTGATCGCTCAGTCATTGGACGTAGCGATCACGTGGTAAACCGCTGCTATCAGCGGCGATTTACCGTGATCCGTGATGCAACGGGTCCTCTTGTCACGGACACTCCCATGTGCGCGCGCCCCCAGGGGGGCGTGCGGGAGCGCGATTCTGGAAGGCCGTTTATTAACGGCCTCCCAGAGTTAAGCAACCGCCCTGTAGCCGTACTTTGGCTATGGGGCGGTTGTCAAGTGGTTAACCAGATCCCTGCTCAGCCTATAACAGATTGACGGCCGGGCGGGGTTTCATTGTTTGGAGTGTATGTCATAGGATGACCTTCGGAATAGCCGCTCGTGCACGTGGCGATCTGTGGTGTGGTGTGCAGCTCGGACACACCTTATCACCGATTATGGTAAAGGGTCTATGATGTAGGCCATTTACCATGTGATCAGCTGTGTCTCATCACAGGATACATAGGAAGTGTTGGTCATTGGCATTCCTCTCTTCACACTGACAGCTTGTGAGGAGAGCCGAGCTGATAAGCGTTTTTTCTCAGTGGGGACATCTGCACTGATGAGTGCAATGAATGTAATCAGTCCATCAGTGTAGAGTCATCAGCGCACATCAGTGAAGGAGAAAAATTACTTATTTACAAAATGTTATAACAAACTAAGAAAAACTTTTTTTGCCATGACCAAGAAGAGGGAACTGAGGATAAAAAAAAAGTGTGTTTATAATAAATAAAAATATATCTATACACACACACATGTTTTAACACTTTGGGTAAGCAGTGATAGAAGAGGGGAGCAGGGGGGGTGTAGTGATGGAAAAAAGGTGAAGGGTTTTTGGGTCCAAGTAAAATAACCATTTTGTATTTGTGTCCTCAGCAAAAAATATTTAGAAATATCATTGGATATTGTGGCCAAAAAAAGCTGCTTGCAAGGTTAAATTACAAGCTGTTTTTACTCGAATGACTCTGGTAAAGCAAAATCTCCAAAAGAACTACAAGCTCCAGCTCACTCCCACAGCCAAAATCAAATGATAGTATTTTATACCCCGATGGGTACTCTGTAGAGTAATACATATAGTACAAGGAGTTCAACTGCAATTATGGTTTTGTGGGCAGAGATAGAAACAAAAACTATCACAAGAAAATCTCACCCAAGGAGTCCTCAATAGTTATTTGAAAATGTTAAATTTAAACATTCAGTGCCCACCAAAAATTGAAGTGCCCATTTTGGATTGAATTGGCCTTTAATTATTCCAAAACTATTTAAACTAAAAGCCAGACTGACTGAAATATGCAACTTACCCTGACGATTTGTGTATGTTGACGTTCAACAGCTAAATGAAGAGCGGTCTGTTGATTTACATTTTGAATGTCCAAGTTTGCACTGCCCTGAAAGGCAAAGCAAGACAAGCTGGTAAAGTGGTAAAAAAACAGATCCAGCTCAACTCAATACTAGATTTGCATCCTAAAATATTAAAACATATATATTAATCCAGTAAATACAGTACATATTGTTTTAGAAAAAAATATGCCACTTAACACATCACCAAAAACACATTTTTCGATAGTAGGTCATTGCTAATGGCTTTAGTCACATATACTGGCTTTTTTACTTGCAATTTACATCTGAAATCTTGTCACCAGAGTTCCTAAGCTCTACACCCCATAATTTGGTAGGCTCATATTTATGGCCTGCTCCATAATCACCAAAAATTCCAAAAAGACAGAATAGTGCCAATGACCCAGTGTTCTTGGTGGACCTGGAAACCCAGGTTCAAAGATCTCATGCCCAACAGATGTAAAAACAAAGTGAGTATTGAGTAAACTGACCCTTAAAAAAAAAAAAAAAAAATGACAAACAAGTTACAAAGCAAGGGCCTTTAAAGGACAGTACTTATAAAAAGGAAAAGTGTGCAGGGAATCATACAACATACCTGATGAACGAGCAATTCAGCAACTTCAACATGATTATTGAGTGCTGCCAGGTGCAATGCAGTGTATCCATCATCCTTCTTCTCATCAACGATCCATGGACGAGGCAATTTAGAAAGTAGGACACGCATAGCGCTGGCGGGGGGAAAAAACAAACAAAAAAAACTGAATACAATGAAATCTTCGGACCCATAAAACATGTAAAGAGATTACACCATCAAAACGTAAAACTTTTTAGCACATGTATAAATGCTTATGCTATCCTTCAGCGGACAGGAACAACTTCCTAAACGCGTTCTGCTGTCCAACGCGGTGCCACAGCTTTAAACTCAACCACAACATAGCAGTGAGCAGGCCTGGAAGGGCAAGGATTATTGCTTAATATCTACACTAGCCAGGCACAAATAATGAAAAGCCACCTGACATCATTTGTGCTCAGAATTTTACCACCACTACGGCAGCAATGGGCTGCAACGGAGATGCCATACAGTGGTGCCGACATTGAGATGTTGTGTAACATTTCAGTCAGGTCTCTGTGTTCCTGTGAACCCCGGTGTACTGAAAATCCTGTACAGGAAGACAGCATGTTTATAAATTTCACTGTTTATTATTTTTGTAGACTGAATAATGTGCAGGTAAAGGAAAAAAAAATTATAGTCTTAAAAAAAAAAAAAAAATGCCAGAAGGAATACAGATTTATGACACATCTGAGAGTGGAATTAAAGTAGTTTCTGACCTATACATTGCTTGATTATTGCAAAATGTTCAGAGTACATGACTCAGCAACTCCCAGGAGCCAGTAGACCAGCATTAAAAAGATATCTAGACTGGGAAGCCTGTATACGGATTACTGGAATGTGTCCATCTGTGAACTGACAAAGCTGGGCAGTGCAATGTAAGTTATCTACAACCTATGCTCGTTCATTATTATCCAAAAAAACTGGGCTTCTGCATCGCCAAAGAATAAGGCCTCAGTCACACTGGCACTCCTTCACTCAGAGGGAGATCCCCCCCTCTCTATTAGTCCGGGTTACTGTTATCTCTGACAGTGGTCAGCAGAACAGGAATAGAGGGGAAATCTTACAATGGGATTATTGGAGAGATCATTGGAGAGATTTTGTCTCATTTCCCGTCTTGACTAGGAATTGGGAGGAAAAAGAACCGTCCCTTACCTACTCTATCCAAAATGAAACAAAACAAGACAAAAATTTGCTTTTTAGTTCTATTTTCATAGAAAATTCCAGTTATTGGGCCGTCGCCAGAAACAGGAAGGTAAATCTTTCAATGAGGACATTAGTTCTGGTGACAATCAGAGATTCCCTCACGTTGATTTAGCTATAAGACAAGTGAAGAAAAAGCCAAATGGGACAAAGATGGCAAAAAAAAGAAAAGAAAAAAAACAGACATGGGTTATAACCATCCCTTACTCTATCCAAAATGGGAAAATAAATGTTGCCTATAGATCCACTTTAATTTCATACTTCTGGAGGATTTTTATGTCTTGTAGAGTACCCTAATTTGCAAGACATGACAGAGTAGCCAGGCATATCTAATCAGTAGGACCAGGTATTATGTTATTACCGCATTTATCGGCGTATAACACGCACCATAACTTTAAGAGGGAAGATTCAGGGGGAAAAAAAAAAAACTTTCCACAGCCCCTGCACATTACACGGACCCCCATTCATTATAAAGCCCCCCTGCACACTCTAAAGTTAAGAAAACATTACTGTCAGCCTCTTCTCATACACCACTCCTCCTGTGTCACTGTTGTAAATCAAAGCTTCTAAAAACCTCAACGCAGCTCTCTCGTGTACCCGATCATGTGACTGCTCTTCTCTGCTGATTCATTGATGGTCACATGACCGTTCTCTTCTTCCAATCAAAAGCTACACTCAAGGAGGCAGAGTGGGAAGAGGAGGAGAGCGGCCAGAAAGAGCAGCGTTAATTGAGGTATTTAGAGGCCTCCATTTACATTGAGGGTGGCACAGGAGGAGCAGTGTATGAGAAAGGACTGGCACTAATGTTTTCTTAACTGTAAAGTATGCTGGCGGGGTGGCACCTGGGCGAAACGCCCCCCCCCCATTGGTAAAAAAAAAAAAAAATATATATATATATATATATATATATATATATATATATATATATATATATATATATATATATATATATATATATATATATATATATATATATATATATATATATATATATTTTACCATCAATTTTTAGCGTAATAAAGTGCGTGTTATACGCCAATAAATACAGTGTATTCAGCCTATTGAAAAAAAATAACAGTTTTGCATATTTGTATAATTGTCTGTAGCTGGAGGTCCACTTTAAGCAAAGGCAACGTCTAACATTTTCCAAAATAAAGCCCTAGCTGGTGAAAGTAGTAAACATCTCATGCTTATGTTTCTAGGTTTTAAATTGTGTTAGCAAGTGGACAGGGCAACCTGTGACTACACATAGCATTGTGTGACACATGCCTCCTGTAGATAGTAATTTACTCTGCGAGTATGCACTTATAGAAAACGACAGATGTTCAGAGTGACACTGGGAACCAGCAACCAAGCCATGCACGTTTTGTGTATTGAAGAAAAAAAAAAGCAACGCTTGAAACTTCTAATTATAGACTCTCGTTAGCTCACCCTCAGACTAATGAGACAGTGACAAATATACACAAGATGACCCACCCACAGGTATGTTAACCTCTTCCTTACTAGGATATTGCATATTCCCCGTCAGCCTACTTTTCGTTAGGGAGAGTAGACAAACATTTATTAAGCTATTATACATAACTCCTTGCTTGCTGTGAAAAATTACTTAAAATAAGGAAACAGGAGTTAAAAAGTAGAGGTAAACAGATAGTGGCTTATTTTCCTAATTGCATAAAGCCAATTGACTGGATGCAACGAACAACACTCCAATGTATATTTAATGAATTATACATGAAATTACCGTAAACCCTTTTTCATTCAGTAAAAACAAAAGTGATTATTTTATTTTTTTTGTCAAGGACATTTTATTCAAAAGCTATTACTAAAAAAGAGAAGCATATGTTTTCTCATGACTGTATGGAGACACATTAATATGGTAGTCTGTGAATTGTATATTGCCAGCTTGCCAAAGCCAAACAGCATGTTTGAAAGAAAGCAGGCTCATTCACTAAGGCAAAGAGAAATGAGCAAAGAGCCAGAGACAAAAACCACCAGAGATCACTTTTACCGGTTTGAATGCATGGTTCAATTACTAAGCTATAACATTATGATCGGTATTATGATCGCTTAGAGCCGTTTCACACAGGCGCGACTCGTCAGGCGACTTAGCCGCCTAGCAAGTCGCGCTCCATCCTGTACATAGGAACCTTTCTAATAGGAGCGACTCAAGTCGCTCCAACTTAGAAAAAGGTTCCTGTACTACTTTGGGATGACCTTAGGGCGATTTGCATTGGCTTCAATACAGAAGTCATTTTGCAAGTCGCCTCTGAAGTCGTGGGCAGATCGCCTTTCCGAGTCGTGCGGCCCCTATGTGAACCGACTCTTACTGTCTCTCACTGCTAAAAACCCTGTACATAAAAAATTGTATAAAAACTATACAATAAATAATCCATAACATTAAAGTAAACATAAAATAAGTATTTTCAAAACAAATGTATTTTGTAAAAAGTGCTGGTGCTTATTTTTCAATTTCTTGATATATTTCTAAAACAACTGAAGAATACAGAAGCCTTAAAGAAAATTATGAATGGATTACAATTTTGCCCTGCAGTACTCACTTTTACATTTGCAGAGTGCTTGGCAGGGGTCAAAATACTGCAATGTAAATAGGATTGACACATGTTATAAATGGATGGTACAATCTCTTTACTATCTCCTTTACATTTACCAAGGCTGTTGTACTGCATAATTCTACCTTTCAATACATTCCATCAGATAGGCCCCCCCACACTATACAAAAAAGGTATTGACAAAGATCTAGGACCAGAGGCGGCTCTCTAATTAGGTGGCCGCCTGAGGCCTCGCACTCACAGGGGCCTTGCGGCCTCCTAATTTGCCTCAGCTCATCACTGGACTGATCAACAGGAAGGATTACGACACATAAAGCAGCTGAGCTGCTCATTCAGCTTGCGCCGCTCACCTGCCTTTTTCACGTCTGACCGGCTAACTTTTCGAGTCAGGCAAGGCGGCGCAAACTATCCCTGCCCTCTGACTATCTGCGAAGGGGAAGGACTGCGGATGAGCTCCGGTGGATGGATCCCCCTCCCAGCGCCTTCTGCAGCCTGGCCGACCGCCCAGCGAGAATGGGATCGCCCTCCTCCTGTGTGCCTGGATGGGAGCTCCGGTGGATGGATCACATCCCGGCGCCTGCTGCAGCCTGACCGACCCCCCAGAAAGAAAGTGTGTCCCGGCCGTGCCGCCCTCCTGTGTGCCTGGATGGGAGGAGCGGCGGGGACAGCTGCACATGCAGGAATTGATCTTTCCATATTCTTTCTGCAGCCAATGAACGCCCGCAGAAGAAGCAGTCATTCAGCGGCTGCAGGATGAATATGGAAAGATCAATTCCTCCATGTGCAACTGTCCCCGCCGCCCCTCCCATCCAGGCACACAGGAGGGCGGCACGGCCGGGGGGGGGGGGGGGGGGGGTCGGTCAGGCTGCAGCAGGCGCCGGGATGTGATCCATCCACCGGAGCTTCTCCTATCCAACTTTTTACTGCCAATGTGCTCACTAGTTCCTCCCAGTTCTCCCTGCATACCCCCTCTGCTCCCTGGCTCCTCCCCAGTGCTCTCTGGCCCCCGTGCTCCCCCCACTGTGCTGCCCTGTCCCTCCCCCCACTGTGCTGTCCAGTCCCCCTGTGCTCTCCCCCCCCCCCACAGTGCTCTCTGGTCCTCTCTGTGCTCCCCCCACTGTGCTGTCCAGTCCCCCCCCCCCACTGCTCTGTAGATCCCCCGCAGTGCTCTCTGGTCCCCTCTGTGCTCCCTGGCTCTCCCCCTCACAGTAATGTCCAGTCGTCACCCCCCCAATAGCTCTTCACCTCCCCCCAGTGCTCTGTGCTCCCTGGCTCCCCCACACTGATATCCCCGCCACAGTGCTCGCTGGTCCTCCCTGTCTACCCCCCCATACTCCCTCCCAGTGCTCTCCAACCCCCTGCTCCCCCAACATTGCTCTCCAGCCCCCCAGAGCTCTCTGCTCCCCACATGCTCCCTAACCCCTCCCAGTTCTACCCTGCACCCCCAGTGCTCTCTGCCCTCTATGCTGTCCAGTTCTCCCCAGGTGCTTTCTGAACCCCCACCGCGGCACTCCCTGTCTCCCCCTGTGCTTTTAACTTGCCCTGTGCTCTCCAGCTTCCCCCCACAGTGCTCTCCAGCTCCCCCCTTGTGCTTTCCAGACCCCACTTTTCTCCCCGACTCCCCCCATGCTCTCCACCCCACTATGCTATCCAGCTCCCCCTAGTGCTTTACAACAACCCCCACCCCCCCTGTGCTCCCCCCATGCTCTCCACCACATTGTGCTATCCAGCTCCCCCAGTGCTCTCTGGCCCCTATACTCTCCATCACCTCCCCGTTCTCTCTGCACCCGCCAGGCTCTTCACTCCCGCCAGTACACCCCCCCAGTGCTCTCCACTCCCCCCTTGCCCTCCACACGCTCCTCCTCCCCCCCCATCTGCTGCTCTCAGCCTCACTCCTGTGCTCTCCGCCACCCTGTTCTCTTTTCTGGCCCCCTCACCCCCTGGCAGCTCAGCTAGGTTCCCCCCTCTTTTCCTTCCGGCTGCTAGGGGGGTCTCAGGCTGGGGAGCGAGGAAGGCACCGCTATCACAGGCTGCTCAGTCTATTTTTTGTCCCAATTTTCCCCTGGCCGGCAAATTGAGCAGCAAGGCTTGCAAGGATCCATAGTTCTGGAGGGAGAAGAGCTCTAAAGACCTCCCAGGACTGGAGGACAGGCTGACTGGGGCCGGAAAAAGTTGACGAGTGGAAGGTAAAGATGATCGGGACCACTCCATCTCACAGCAAACAGGTCCTCTAGAAGGAGCAGGACACTGTCCCCACCCAGAATGAG
Organism: Rana temporaria; assembly: GCF_905171775.1. Taxonomy (NCBI): domain Eukaryota; kingdom Metazoa; phylum Chordata; class Amphibia; order Anura; family Ranidae; genus Rana; species Rana temporaria. The sequence goes on along the minus strand of NC_053493.1, from coordinate 301,381,615 downwards.
AACGGACCCTGCCTGCTACTGGCCGTCATGAACATCCTGCTGTCATGAAAGGTACCGTATCAAGCATCACACACATCTTCCCACAGACAGGCACTGCAGACTGGTACACAGGAGGGGCTGCAGACATGGACGGGGCTAGAGATCCCTCTCTCCCCTTCATCTCTTCTCCCTATCTCCCCTTCATCTCTTCTCCCTATCTCCCCTCTCTCTTTGCCCCCTCTCTCCGCCCTCTCTCTGCCTTCCCCTCCCCCACCCTCTCTCCCTCACTTGCTCTTCCTCTCTCTTCCTCTCACCCTCCCTCTCTCTGCGCTGGGACCCCCCCCACTCTCCTTCCTCTGTGTATGTGGATTGATTCAGTGACCCCCTTCCCATTCTCCCAGTTGAAAATCCTAGAGGGGTTGTCACCTTGCTGGGTTCCAGATGTTGTGTTGGCTGCATATGTCTGATGGGTGCCCTGGAAGTGGTGCTGATCGCCTGTGTGCTAGATCCACACATCTTTCTGCAGCCATATATACTTGCTTGAATTTTTTTTATCCATTATGGGCGTGAGTGGGGCCTCATGTCTAACGTTTGCCTACGGCCTCACAAAGCCTAGAGCCGCCTCTGTCTAGGACATTTTACAATTTAAACTGTATGGAGTATGACCAGCTTTTAACAGGTCACGTTTAATATTTTTAGGCCCCCTTTAGACCTGTGTAATGCAGTAATGTACAGAAGAATGCAAGTTTTACCAAAATGTATGGCACTTTCACTGTGTAGTGGACCGTTCCATTCACTTACACTAGAAACATCGCATCCCACTGTGACCTCAATGACTGCCAAAAGAGACACCAGCCTGCATGTTAAGGACTCATTTGTATGGCAGTACGGAAGTGCATACGCGCTTCACAGTATGTACTGGTGTTCAGCAGTCCCATTCATGTAAACTGGGATGCAGTGGCTGTACAGACACAGCCAATGCGTCGTAACAGACATGAATTTAAAGTGGTAATAAACTTTCTTCTGTAAAAACCAACTGACAGGCAGGGCTTTTATAACAGAAGAGATCCTAGAACAGGGGTCCTCAAACTTTTTAAACAATGGGCCAGTTCACTGTCCGTCAGACTGTTGGTGGGCCAGACTGCAGTTTGAAAAAAATATGAACGAATTCCTATGCACACTGCACATATCTTATTATGCAGAAGGCAGGGTTTCGGGAATGCGTTGGGCTCAGAACGCAGGGATCGGGTGGGGGTAATGTTAAGGGTGGTAGAGGACACTGCTATGTGGCCCTGCCCATAACAGTGTTCTCTTCCCCCTTCACATCACACCTCGGCAGTTATAGGTGTCCGATTTGTCCGCCGCAATGTCGTAGTCCCACTAACAAAATCGCTGATCGCCGGCATTACTAGTAGAAAAAATCCATAAAAATATCCCATCATTCGTAGACGCTATAACTTGTGTGTAAACCAATCAATATACGCGCTTATTGGGAATCTTTTTTTTTTTTACCAAAAATACGTAGCAGAATACATATTGGCCTAAATTAATGAAGAAATTCGATTTTTTTTTATTTTGTTATTGGATATTATAGTAGAAAGTGTTTTTTTTTTTCTTCAAAATTGTCTCTTGTTTATAGCGCAAAGAAAAAAAAAAAAAAACAGCAGAGGTGATCAAATACTACCAAAAGAAAGCTCTGTTTGTGCGGGGGGGGGGGGGGGGGGGGGAATTACATTCATTTTATTTGAGTGAAGCGTTGTACGACTGCGCAATTGTCAGTTAAAGCAACGCAGCGCTGCATCACATAAAATGCCATGGTCATGAAGGGGGTAAAACCTTCCAGGGTTAAAGAGGTTAATCAGCGTGTTGCAGCACTAAGCAGTGTATTCTTACAGGGGGAGTCCCTGCTGTCGAAATACAAATTCTCAGCGGGAGAGGTCCCTGCATTCAACATCGCGTGCGTTACTGCAGGGATTTGAGTTTTTTTTTTTTGCTCAACCTGATTTACATGTATACATATAAATACTGGGGGCCAATTTAGACAGGAGCCAATAAAATTACCAGCATGTGTTTGAATTGTGGGAGGAAACCCATGCAGCTACAGGAAGAACATGCAAACTACATGCAATGTCCTATTCAGAATTTGAAGAGAGGACCCCAGTGCTGCAAGTCCAGTCACTAAGCTACTGTAAATAGTAACAAGCCAATTCCTTGTCCATTACACAATGACCACGTTTTTCACTAAAATGGTTAAAAGGCCAAACTACACACAAAAATGAGTATGTATTTAGAGCTCTGCTAAGGGAAAAAAAAAATTACTGCAGGATCAGTATGTCCTTGCAAGTTAGAAAAGCGAGATGAGAACACTAAACTGCGGTTGTTTTAATACAAGTTACCCCTCGTGCCCAGTAACCATGGTGCATACTTAGTATTGATTAATCATTAACAAATTAAATATCAATGTGAAAATAGAGCACCCAGTGTTGGCTTACTACAGAATACAATTCTTTATCTGAATGAACAGAATACAAAGTGTGACATGTATGCACAGCAGATCTCCGACTGGCCGAATAGCAATGCAGCTGAAAAGCATTCTTATTCAGCTCACACTCCACTTCTGACATCCAGAAATCTTGTTGCCCCATTTGTTATGGTGACGTAGGGTTATTAATTTCATATCTGTAAAGACTTGAGGCTCACTCTGCAACATTCTAGTGACAGTCACAACACGCTGTAGGAGCAACGGTACGCATTCGGTGAAAATATGAGTAATATAAGTGGAAACATGAGAGACCGCTTTATTTGGCAGGGCTAAAAATAGCTGAACAAATGGCAAAGCAGTGTTGGGGCTCGGCAGGATGAACAATCAATAAGCAGAAAGCATGATAGGAGCTCCCAGAGCTCTTGGATCGACAATCGACAGCTGAGAGACTATTTTTTGCTATGGTTGACTAAATATGGTCAGGGAAGAGAGAGGCACTAGAGGGAACGTTTGCCTGGGATTGCATGTTTCAAATGCTTAGCTGCCTATAAAGCTCTAACAGTTTAGCTTGTGCCCTTTGAGTGGGGGGGATATGGCTCATCTCTATAGTTGCATGTGGGAGTCCTGACCTCGCTAACTGGCTTCACTGACCCCAAGGAGAAGTCGCTTGCAACTGATTTGTTTGCAGTTCAATCCGGGGACTTCAACAAAAGAAATCAACCAAGATGCACTGTTAAACGAGGAAAGACGTAAAACTAACTTTTTTTTCTTTTTTTGCAAACAAAGGAAGTTTTACACTTCATTGAATTTTTTTCTTCAAGCATGGGAAAACCATACTAACCCCTTGATGCTTTTATGTTTGGTGTCTTGGCAAAGCACTTGCCACGTGGCATAAACCGCGCTGCATTAATCAGGTGCACTGCTTCAATGAGTTTTCCAACTTATAGATGCTCTTGAGTTTAAAGTGACAATGGAAGGTGAGTTACTGTGTGCTTCCCCTCCCTAAGTTAATGGGTTACTAAAACAGTAGGTGAACATTTAAGACTTGACCTTGCCAATGCTTAGTTTATTATAATATGTACATATTTGACAATATCCACATAGGTCCAAAAGCTCTGTCTATGCTTTATATTGTCCTAATCTGTATTATAATGACCAGGATAGCAAAGGGTTACTAACATTATGTTGCATGCATGACTGCTAAAAAATGTAAATGACACTTACAACTTCCAGTTCAGCTATTACGATATTGTAAGTCACAATATTCTGCACCAAGCTTGCGCTGAATAGAAATCTAGCTTTTAATAATAGTATAAAAAAATATCTATACACAGATACATTCACCGCTGTAATATAGCAGCAGCAAATGAAAACCCATGCAAAAAGTTCACGTAAATGGAAAACGTGAGGTGGGCGCTGTGTCTGGGGAGAAGGCAGTCTGAATAGTTTGCTAACTATTTAAATCCTGACTGTGTATGCTGTAATAGTAATGCTGCAATGCTGTTTTTCCTTGTATTACTGTGCTATATCACCAGCTACTCTCTGATTTGCTCTCTATCAGCTGCATGCACTAGCTTTGTCAGGCTCTGCAGGAATTTTACTTTGGCTCATCTTTCCTTTTCTCGGGACACCTAACCCATAGCGCTGTTAATTTCAAGAGCCTTCTGGAAATAGGAGCCTGCTGTCTGCATTTCAAAAACACTAATTCTACGAAACACAAATGAAGTGACAGCTCACCAGCAGTGTGACATCATTCCGGTCATTTCAGTGCTTCTGAGATTACAGAATGCAAGCCGGTGTCTAGGGGAGCATGGCGAGATACAATATTTGCAGTCTTCAGTACAAAGGAAAAAAGATTGCTGACTAGCAAGAGGCAGATGCAGGTGAGTCCCTCAGCTAATTAATAAATATGCCACAAAAAAGTCTAGTCTTGCATTTGCTGCTGCATGTGACGTTCTGGCCTGACATTTAGAATGCACAGCGTTTTCTACTGTGGTCGAGCAAGGTAGTGTGTTGTACTTGCTAATATATTTAACATAACTTTATTTAACTGGACTAGTTGAGCCTCAAATCATGTAAAGTATTTTTTTGAATTCTTATCTCTTAAAGTACTTGCACTTCTGCATTTTCTTGTTTTCAAGTTCTAAGTGATGGATTTTTAGAATGTGATCAGATCGTGTCTTATAAGTAAACTATATAGAAGCAACAAAGCTAATCGAATTGACACATTTTCTTACAGGCCTTTTTTTACAACAGCAATGCAGTACCATTAGGCCATGTAGCCGTTTGTTTCAGATTTAATGACTGTCAAAAAAAAAAAAGTTTCCTTTCCTTTGCAGCTTCTTCTGATGACCTACCTGCCTGTGTAGAGTACATACTTCTTTATGTACCCATATGAACATATAACGCTATGGAATGTAAAGAAGTATGTATTTTCTCCAGGTGCAAACAGCCCTGGGATCTAATGGGCCTCCTTACACTGCAACACTGTGCTTAGAAAAAACAGCAAGGTAATCAGTTAGGGGGGCTTTACCATGCATTTATTACATCGATATGTATCCTTTAAACTGTTTTATAGTTGCTGACCTTTGAGTTGATTTTACTTTTTTTTTCCTTCTGGTACAAAACCAAGAAAATCAATCCGTTTTTGTTGTACAGTCATATTTACTTATTTATATTATATATTTATATTATACATATTTATTTTAATACACATTTACTTTTCAACACTAAGAAGAAAGTTGCATGTGTCTGCATGTGTCTACAGATTATATACTGCAGAGAAACATGGCCACACAGGACCCCAAAGCTTATTTTAATTTTATTTCAATTTTTATTTCAATTATCTACTAAATAGTTACACATATTCTGTATTTTATTAACCAGTTTCGGCCTAGTAAAAGCCAGTAATGATAAAAAAAAAAAAAAGGATATATTCACAATAGCCTTATTTGATGCACATATGCCGACACATTATATTCATAGAGTAGGTGTCAAAGTATGCTTTTTAACCGTTTACATAAAACACTGAGCTGAATAGCCAACAGTCCACATTTGTATATCTTAGGGAAAAGACACACGATTGTAGGTTTGATGCACTCTGCACTACCAAAGGCCTCTGTCTGCAATCACAGAGTTAAACTCAACAAAACAATAGGATTCAGACAACCAAAGCTATAAATGGACATTATGTACCTTTGATGAGACACAGATGGGCACATCTGACAAAGAATTATTTTGTTAAGCTCAGTGTAAAACAAATTAAACTCCAAGTTTCCCTTAAAAGGTATATAAAGCTTTTTTCCCCTTGCAGGAAAGTGTGTACTTAGAATACAGCTGCTGATATTCCAACTGAAAACAGAATATCACTTTATACTTTACTAAAACTCTTACCATTGATTTATTTCTAGACGAAGAAAAAATTCAAATGGTAAAAAGTTCCAAGAATGACAATGTAAATACATTGCTAGACTCTGCATTATAGCGTAGCTGGGCTCATTCAGTAAGCCGATGCAGAGTATTAAAGAGAAGCAAAGTGCAGTAACTAACCAGAAACCCTCCCAAGTGACCTTCCCACCGAAAAATTTAAAGCTGGTTGCTATGGGTTACTGTTATTTGGGCATGATCACATTTCTAAACACTGCTATATAAAATAAACCTAATAGTACTTGGCTTAAACACACAAATAATGCATAATGTGTTAAAAAAAAAAAAGTTTTTTTTTTTTTAACCCATGAACATGCAATACATTTAAGTATACCACCTTGAGATTCCGCTCAGTCAACCAGCAGAACCTCTAGCTGAAAGGATATGAAGTCACTCTAGAATGTCAAATCCATCACTTAGATCAGCTGTTCCCTTTTAAAGCAAGTACAGTCTGAACTCTGAGCATGTGCTGACACGGTCGTAACTCAAACATTTCAAACGCCTGACTGACATGGGGAACAGATGCTGACATTATCAAATGCTGCAGTGCTTTTTTTTTTCCATGGCCCTTTCTTGCCCTGATATGGCAAATGCATGAAAGTGAATTGCCATCCAAGAGCACACTTGAGCAGCTGGATCTGTAGAGCAGTTCACATGTAACGGGTATAAATAGCTTCCAGTTTTAGTGCTGACTTTATTGCTCGGTTCAGGGAGACACAACACCTGCTACGTTCCTATTAGGCCATGAATGACGAAAGGAGTAGATTTACATTAACACGCATAGCATAGAAATGTGGTAGAATAGCGCTGTATGCTAGGAAGTAGAAGCAGTATTGTTAGAATTTGAGATGATGCTGTCAAATAACATAATAAATTAATAATCAATACTATGAGAATAACCTCTTACAATGCTGCATACAACAATCCCTCGCGTGCTTTAGAATACCAAACAAATCCCTGCAGTAAAAGATGCAACACATTACCAGTTTCTGTACAAGATTCTAATCCTACAAACCATCAGTAAAAAGCTCTACATTTACTTTACTGTAATGTTTTCATGCCTGGCTACACAAGAATCCCTTTACACATGAGACACGCTATACAAGGAATAGCAAAGAACTCATTATTCAAATATTTTATAGATTTCCAAAGCATGTCATTGTTACATACCTAGGTATTAAAATATATAAAAATGTTTAATACTGCTAAAAAGGTTCAGGTGTAGTTATTCTCATTAACTCCTTTACAATATTTTGCATATCAATTACCATGTGGTGTGAGGGATGGCGGAGCGAGTTAGCAGCGTCTGTCTGGCAGCGGAATACAAATTCATGCCTAGATACTGCAGTATGTATACTTGCAGCAAATGGTCTAGTATAGAGCACGGAAAATGCTGTAACCGTCAAACACAAGCTGCTGCCATGTATATATATATGTATTTATTTTTTATTATGCACCCTGTGTCAATGCTTTTTCTGCTCATATCTTTTTTTCCCCCCCAACTGCCACTTCACTGCAATGCTTTGCTAAAGCTGGTAAAATGGAACCAAATCACCTCTTCAATGGATTTGGTCCCCTTCAACCAGCTGTAGGATTGCATTGAGGACTACACCATCCAGGAGACGCTGGCAATCCAGCACAATGCTGCAGTGGAATGCTTCTTTAGATGTTAATAAAGCATGACAATGTGGCCTCTGTCTTACTGTAAGTGGAAAATGCAATAAAATTTTACTTGTTTGGATAAAAGTCATCAATTGGTCACGTTTCTTTGCATGCAAGTTCCAATACTGAATTTTCCCCTCAATAAAAAGGGCAATTTTTAAGGTTTTTGGCAATACATCAAGATATTTTTCATTCACCCTACAACGAGTGTTACCATTAGCAAAGGCTGAAAACTGGGCCATTTCTGAACTGTATCAATATGCAACATTGTGAAATAATAATTATCAAAGCAGAAAAAAAAAACTGTAAATATCCAATAAAAAGAAAATATGTACTACAAATAAAAAACAAAACGCCTCAAAAAAACAAAAACATAAAAAAAAATTGAAATCTCTGGGCTTTACGCTGTATGCGTCTTTTGTAAATAAGCTTACCACAGGAGGAAGTTTATAAAATTGGTACATTTAGACATTACAATTTCTGCACCAAATTAAAACATTGTTACATACCAGTAATAAAGAACCCTTTGGGTGAACAAAAGAAAAGTAAGGTAAAAGCAGCTGACCTGTTTTCAGCCTGTGTTAATTAACCTGCTTGTGTTTATTACACGCCATCTGACATGTCAGGGGTTGCTTACCAGGTGGTAGAAGGGCCCAATTTTGAAGTGCATGGTACCTTATGCTTTTGTGCACAATATACACATGATAAATTATAAAATAGGATCTATGAATGGACATATTTTCTATAATAAATATATATATATATATATATATATATATATATATATATATATATATATATATATATATACACACACACACACACACACACACACACACACACACACACACACACACACACACACACACACACACACACATATATATATATATATATATATATATATATATATTTTTTTTTTTTTTTTTTTTTTTTTAAGCTCATTTCATATCCTTTTATCAACACATGTTATATAAGCACCTAAATGAATATCTACAACTAAAACAATGCTGGTTATATCAAAGGTACTACCCACATTTCTTCTACATGTGTACAAGAACAATTGTATTTCACAAGGACAAAAGCAAAAAAATTAAATTCCATGTAAACACAACTGCATAGTTCAAGAAGAAGAATTCAAAAAAAATATTATTACATTCCACAATTCCATTATTCTTGTGGCAGCACCTTTGCTTCTACTCTTTTCTTGAACAAGCCAATGAGCACAATGAAAGGTGGGCTACATCCCATGAAAACATCAGATCACTAATAAGTCCATGGATCACTAATTATTCCACACATTTGCATGATTGCTCACTTCAGGTACTGTATTCTGTCTGGATATATGGATATACATACAGGAAACGCTGCAACACAGACTAGGACTCCAAGTTGGGTTATATATTTAACTTGTCTTTTGAAGGCAAATAAAATCTGTTTTTTTACACATATTGTTTCATGTATTCTGGACTGTGCAGAAAATACTGTACAGTCCAGAATAAGTAAAGTCCTTTAGTAGTGGTAAAAAAAAAAATCCATGTTTGTTGTGTTTATCACACTGTAAATGTATACACAAAAAAATATACATACAATAAGTGGCATAAACTGTACCAGGATTCCAGCTGTGGAGGTGTGTGTCACACCAATAAATACATAGCACCTCATCACTCAGAGAAAGCCAGGTTAACCAAACCAGCGGATGTCAGTTACCTTCCACACTAGTGTAAAGACATTTGCAACAAAGCAGAGAATGGCAAAGTATAAAGGTCCATGCACACTGGATTTAAAAATGTTGCTTCTACAGGAGTTTTGTGTTTAGCCTGTAGAAGCAGCTCAATATTCTCCTATGTATCCATGGATGTTTAGAGACATATTTTAAGTTCAGCGTTTAGAGGCAGAAAAAAAAAAAACTCTTCTCGTTTGTGTTTTTAAAAAGGAGTTTTCTGGCAAAAAATAAATAAACAAAAAAAAAAAAAAAGACCCCCTAACTGCTTCGAAACGCCTGTACAAAAACAATCTATATTAAAAACAAAATTCTATCAAAAGAACTTGCATTTTTTTTTTAATCCCAGTGTACATGGACCCGTAAAGTGTTCTACAAAAAACATCAGGATAGCCAACTAAACCAATCAAATCACTAATAAGAATACAGATAACATCCAAAGAAAGGCAACCAAACATCCAAAACATAAAAAGATTTCCGTTTAGCCTTTTTTTTCCCCTGAGTGTTTGTCAGTCATTTACAAATTCCCAATGAACCAAAATATTTCGCCTATAATTCTGCCTACAGTACGTCACTCTAAAACCAGACCTGTATTTAAAACAGGCAATCCTCTCTAATAAAACTGGCCATACACAAGTGGAATTTTAATTTAGAAAAGTTACACTTCTAAACATTTATCCAATTTTCTAATAGTTAATGGGGTCAAATTCACAATCTTTGACCACTGTGGCAAAAAACACACAAGATCAGGATGAAAACATTTCTGGAATGAATGAATTTCTAACTGTGTATGTGGATTTCATTTCGGAAATTTAATTCATGCCAAAATTAAATGTTAAAAGCAAACAAAATGTTTCAATGATATTTATCAAGCATTATAGAATGTATTGACGAGATATTTTGTATGAAACGTTGGTACGAAAAGCTACCAGTTTATGGACTGCTTTGAGCAACTACGGTAATAACCAATACAAGTTCAGACCGTATTTGTAATGCATGTTCAATCAATTCAATGCAATTAAAGTACTGTTTCATTAGTACGTATCTAAATTCAGCAGAACTAATTACGACCCTTTTGCATGAAAAGTTCCCGTCTCAGTGGGTGAGTCAAACAAAGCCCACTAAATGCAAGTATGGCAAATCATCAGAAACAAACCTTTTTGCTAAAAGATTTTTCAACACATTGAAAGACTTTTTTGCAACCATTAGCCAATCCTGCTTTTTCACTGGAAAAAACAAACAAAACGTTTTTCCACTCAAACTAATCATGCCCTTCAGTCGAAGCGCAGAGAAGACCGTGGCAGGTTTTGGCAGATAAGTTGAAGGTAGACATATGTCTCACTAATTGTTGTTCTTTAACAGGGGTCTAAATTAACATTAAACAGAAGGTGCCCATACACAAACCGATACAGGATATCTGGCAACGGTTGGAATGATCAGGTCATGTGGGGAGTTGACAAGTAACAGTAGTCCCTCATAGTGAAGTAAAAAACTGGCAGATGTATCAATGCCATTTGCTCATAGGTTTGGTTCGCACCTTTGCAGGTTGCGGTTTGCAGATTTTAGGTGTATTTTGCATTTTTCATATTTTTTTTCCCCCCCAAATATACATTTTATTAAAAATTTTCAGGAATGAACAGGGTCAACATAATATAGCAGTGTTTACAAAATAGGTGGTCATTACCTCCTTAAAATGATAAACATATATTACAGAGGTACACAACATAAATTGGACTGTACACATAATAACTCAAAACCAAAGTGTCCCCTTGTCTCACTGCTACAATGGCCTGTGTATCCTACTTCATGCCACCTTATAACACAAAACACCCCTGCTTCATTCCATATACTTTAACGTAAAAATTATATTTTGCATTTTTCAATAGACATTTTTGATCCATTGAGGTCTATGGAACCAAAAACCACAAAAAGTCCCTGGTCCTTTCCATAAAATGCACAGGTGTGAACATCATCCATAGGAAATGGACTGCAGTGCGTTTTTGCAAAAACAGAAAATGCACAAAAAAATGCATAGGTGTGAACCAGGCCTCAGTGATATATCTGCTCATCTAGACTGTCATTCTCTTAAAGCGGAGCTCCACAATAAAGTGGAACTCCCACTGATCGGAAACCTTCCCCCTCTCCGGTGTCACATTTGACACCTTTCAGGGGGGAGGGGGGTGCAGATACCTGTCTAAAGACAGGTATTTGCACCCACTTCTGGCCACACAGTCTCGGGTAAACTGCGGGCATGACGTCACCTCCCATCCCTGCCCCCCCCCCTGTTGTGTTCTGGGAACACTCGGCTCCCAGTACACAGCGGGAGCCAATGGGCAGGTGTAGCGCGACTCACGCATGCGCCGAAGGGAATAGGGCAGTGAAGCCGGAGCGCTTCACTTCCTGGTTCCCTCACCGCGGATGGCGGGGGGCAGCAGAGTGATGAGCGATCGCTCATCCTCTGCTGCGGACGGTGCTGGACTCCAGGACAGGTAAGTGTCCTAATATTAAAAGGACAGCAGCTGCAGTATTTGTAGCTGCTGGCTTTTAATATATTTTTTTCAGCGGACATCCGCTTTAACTGATACGTTCTCAGCAGTTGTTCACCACAAAAGCACTTGTCTGACAGACATACACCAGAAGAACTGAAAGGTGGTGTGTGTGTGTGTGTGTGTACAACAATTGTAAGTTAAAACCCCGATATCTCTAACTAAAGCAGGGATCAGTCTAACCAGCCATGTGGTTATGCATTTTGTTGGATTTTCCAAAGTAGGCAAAATGGCTGAACAGGAGTAAATATAGTATTTGACAGTTCTAGTTTCCACCATCCAAGTGTGTTGGGAAAAAGTTTGCTTTGAACTGTGTTTGGTCATCCAAATTAACAGAATGGGGGCTTAAAAAAAACAAACAGGTAGGGAAAAAAAATAACATTACTGCTCCTAGTGAGGGCAACCCATAGCGGTTCCAGTTTTCTTTTGGGTTGTGCAGTTCCCAGAATGCTTATCATGTTGTCTACATATAGCACTTATTTCATCAGCTTCTGGGTCAGTAAATGGCAAAAGTATAAAGCAAGCTTTATTATAGGCTCCTACCTCTTGCTATTTGGTGGAAAATTGGTTTCGAGAAGCCATGTGGGGGACACAGCAACAATGTGGAAGAAGGTGCTCTGGTCAGATGAGACCATAATTGAATTTTTTGGCCTAAAAGCAAAACGATGTGTGGCGGAATACTAACACTGCACATCACCCTCAACAAACCATCCCCACCGTGAAACATGGTGGTGGCAGCATCATGTTGTGGGGATGCTTTTCTTCAGCAGGGACAGGGAAGATGGTCAGAGTTCATGGGAAGATGGATGAAGCCAAATACAGGGCAATCTTAGAAGAAAACCTGTTAGAGTCTGCAAAAGACTTGAGACTGGGGTGGAGGACAACCCTAAACATACAGCCAGAGCGACAATGGAATGGTTTAGATCAAAAGCATATTCATGTGTTAGAATGGCCCAGTCAAAGTCCAGACCTAAATCCATTTGAGAATCTGTGGCAAGACTTGAAAATTGCAGTTCACAGACACTCTCCATTCAATCTAACAGAGCTTGAGCTATTTTGCAAAGAAGAATGGCCAAGAAATTCACTCTCCAGATGTACAAAGCTGGTAGAGACATCCCCAAAAAGACTTGCAGCTGTAATTGCAGCGAAAGGTGGTTCTACAAAGTATTGACTCACACTTGTCACATATTTGTAAAAAAAAAAAAAAAAAAAAAAAGTAAAACTATTTTCTTCTACTACACATTTATGTGCCACTTTGTGTTGGTCTCTCACATAAAATCACTTACTTACAATTTTTGATTGTAACATGACAAAATGTAGAACATTTCAAGGGGTACTGTAATTAGGTTAACTGGCAGCAGGTCAGTAACATTATTGGGTATAAAAAGGGCACCTCAGAGCAGTGTTTCTCAACTCCAGTCTTCAAGGTGCCCAAACAGGTCATGTTTTCAGGCTTTCCATTATTTTGCACAGGTGATTTGATCAGTTTCACTGCCTTAATTACCACAGCCGTTTCATTTAAGGGAAATCCTGAAAACATGACCTGTTGGAGCACCTTGAGGACTGAAGTTGAGAAACGCTGCCTTAGAGAGTCAGAATGTCTCAGAAATAATGATGGGCAGAGGTTCCAAAAGAGAGAGCCCTGCGTGGATGTCTCAGCTGTATCCTGCCGCATGAGATAGTCTCTCCCAGCATTGATAAGCGCACTCACAAGGGATCCTCCTCATAGGGAAGGTCCTGGTCCGCATCCTCTGACAGTCCAGAACTGGGTCCTGTGTCGCAGCCAAATCAGAGTCAGAGCATTCCCCGGAAGATGGTGGGGGAAGGGGGCGCTTTTTACCCCCTTACGCCCGAACGCCGATTCCACCATGGCAAGAAATGACTTCAGGACTGCCGACAGAGTATCCAAGGGAACCGCAGGTGCAGGGGCACCGGTTGCCGCCTCAGGTATGACAGGGGGGTTTTACCCAGGGGACTCACAACCCAGCCAGAATTGCGCTGCTCGATCCGTTCAGGAAGCTAATCCAGCACTAGAGGCCAAAAAATCCACTCCAAAATGGACGAATGCCTCAGAGTAAAAGGGTGCGGACCACAAGAAAATGGCCGCCCGCAATGCTGACCTGCGTCACAGCGCGGCCACGGCAAAATGACCGTCAATAGGAATTCCCTTGCTAAAACACAGGCAATAGAAAAATGGCGCCGGCTCTACCAAAATGGCGCCCAAACACAGCGAGGTGGACGAGAAGGCCACGGTGGAGGCTTCCAGAGAAAAAAAGACTACCCCCAACAGAGAGCGGGCCTGGACAACCCCACAGCCCCTAACCGGCACCTGTAGTCCTACAAAAAGGTACACCCCAGTCGCAGCGAGTCCCACAAGGGAAGGAGGACAGGAGAACCCCCTTCCTAGGAATGCCGAGCTGTTCAATCTTGCCGAGGCAGGAGGAACCCTACTTACTTAACTTTAGTTCCCTCACGATGGGGTTGCATGACGTAAGAGAGCAAGCGTGTCCTGGGGGTCTGCTCTTTACAGACAACATTAAAGTGGGTGGTGGGTTAATAAAGTTATGTCCAGATACAGATTTTTAGAAAGTTTCTAAGGTGAAGCTATGCCTATGGGTCTAGGGATGTAGTCAAAGCTCCATAGAGAGTCTGGATCTCCTCCCCTGATATAATGACAGGCTTACAGTATATAATCAGAATGTTTTTGTTTTGTGAAAAAAAAGTTTCGGGACCAAGGGCTCTTTAATCGGGGAAGCATAAAGAGATAAGGTCCCCGTGTAGTTTCTAAATAATGACCTATGTTAAACATGACAAACATGTATATAAACATCCTTCCTAAAGAAAGGAGACTGTTAGTGCTGTATACTCGATTACATAATTGATGTCACAATTCATGGAATCACTTCAGTACCCTTACCACTAAAAGTGGCTCTCCAATCTAAATAGTGTTTGACTAACGCATGTACAGTATTTCCTGGTCTAAAGATAGACCTTTATGGCCATTTTCACACATTGGTGGACATAACAAGCTCACCATAAATGATAAATTATGTTAAATACTCCATTTCAATCCGATTTACCAACTTTAGAGACATTATACCAACACAGGCTACTTGTTAAGAGAAACAGCATAACAAAACATGGCAAACTGTCCACAATGAATAAAAATATACCAACAAGTTTAGGTACCAGGGATCTAAACAACGGGCAGGTTAAATCAAACAACCCAAGATGGCAAATTTACTTTAAGAAAAATGTTTGTAATTCCCTGGGTACCCAGCAAGCCCATTCTGAAAAAACTTTAAAAAGCAGTTTGGGGGTAAAATTTTTATAAAAAAAAAACAAAAACACAGTACACCTCTACAACAGACGTACATTTCCTTATGTTTTGTCTCCCAAAACGATTCTGGACAGCCCACCGCAAATTTACTGCAGCAGGTTCCTGCGCAAATTTAGGTACAGGTATGCGATTTCGTACAGTGGGTCTGGGGCGTGCGTGTGCGCTGCCAGCAACCTGCTCCCGCTGTGATTGGACACAGTGGGAGCTAAGCAGCGGGGCCGGCGATCCTGATGGCCGCCAGCCACCAGAAATTGTTCACAGGAGAGGCAGAATGGCGGTCAGCCTATGTAACACTTCCTAGAAGCACACTTAACCCTTTGATCGCCCCTGATGTTGACCCCCTTCCCTGCCAGTGTCATTAGTACAGTAATAGTGCACATTATTTAGCACTGATCACTCTGTATTAGTGTCACTGGTCCCCAAAAAGTGTCAGTTAGGTGTGCAATTTATCTGCCGCAATGTCCCGGTCCCGCTAAAAATCGCTGATCGCCGCCATTACTAGTAAAAAAAAAAATTAAATAAAACAACTCCATAAAAATATTCAAAGTAGAAAATATAATCAGCGCAATAAACCACATAAAAAAGCAAGCAGCTGAACACTGGGATTCAATTAAAATTCCTGAGAGTAAATGTAAAATAGAATGATCTCACCTGTGCTGGATGTGGATGCTTTACACAACAGACTGGCTCTGCAGCCATGAACTGCCATTCTGTGCTACCAGCTTCATATCTATACATTTAAATATACCGACCATATATATCATTGCTGGATTTCCTCTTTGGAGATACCCTTATGGGAATGCTGTTTATGACCTTATCTAGCAGAGGGTCATATCTGTGAGGTGAGCGGCCATTACTACCATTGGTGGAGGTGTTTCTACTTATTTCCACGCTACAGCACCTGCATGACTTCTACTTATCACCAGTCACTTTAGAAAAGATTCTACTTGGACTTTCTATTATTGATCTATTTTACACTTTCCATAAAAATATTCCCTAGTTTGTAGACGCTATAAAACTTTTGCACAAAACAATCAATATACGCTTATTGGGATTTTTTTTACCAAAAACATGTAGCAGAATACATATTGGCCTAAACTGATGAAGAAATTTGATTTTTTTCATTGATACATCAAATACCACCAAAAGAAAGCTCTATTTAGGGGGGGGGGGGGTGTGTACAGCATCGCACGACTGCGCATTTGTCAGTTAAAGTAACGCAGTGCCGTATCGTAAAAATGGCCTGGTCATGAAGGGGGCAAACCTTCCAGGGCTGAAGTGGTTACAATTCTTTTTTGACTTTGCCAGAAATCATTTGAGCTCATCACATCCTTGTGCTCTCTGCCTGTGAAATCTTGTTGTGGCAAGGTGCCCAGCTCTCATCAGTGCACTACAGAACACCTTCCCCCAAGTTATGGAACTGAGAAGGAGGAGTTCTCTAGACCCGGCGTTTCCTTTCCTAGAATGACAACGCAGCTCCTCCTCGGATACAATATGAGTGAATGTTGTAACTCTAGGACAGAAAGTGTGTTCCTGAGAGGACCACCAGATGAAAACAAGCCTAAATAAGAAAAAAATCAAAGTCCACTATATTATAGAAATTCCCATACATGGGGAAAAAAGTAACTTCTGAGGTTATCAGCATGTATTTAAATAAACCGACAAGCTGAAAACTGGGGTCTGTCCATGGAGCCACTGTCTACGTCTGCTGACTTTTACAGCAAGCTCAGGCACCCATACTAAAATCAACATACCGTATGTATGTATGGTCCGACAGTCAGTGTTCAGTACTAGAGTCTCTAACATACTATGTATAAGAAAAAAAAAAGTACAATCAAGACATTACCTGGGATTTCCTCTTAGAGCAGCATGATGAAGGGCATTAAATCCATTGTTATTGGTAATGGTAACATCTGCTCCAGCCTCTAACAACACAGCCAGGATATCATCTCGTTTTTTGCTTATTGCATCATGGAGGGGAGTATCACCTTCAGAGTCCTTCAAACCAGAGAAATTTGAATTACTTAGATTAATTACAGCCATCTTAAATCAGGAACTAATACACAGAAAAAACACAACATAGATTATGTATGAATAATATCTGCTACTTTCAAAATTCACCCTCCCAGGTTCACACTGATGCGGTGCAATATTTACATTCGATTTGGAGTGCCAGTGCAGTGCAATTTGCATGCAAGAGAAACATGCTTGTTGGCTAACGTTTACAATCACTTTAAAGTGGTTGTAAACCCTTCATGCTACAGGTAAGCCTTTAATAAGGGAGAGCCGCCGAACGGCTCTTCCTGTCAGCTCAAACTGAGGAAAGAATTTTACCGGCACTTCCTGGTTCATGCCGTGATTGGTCACATGTGATCACGTGGTCAGGAGCACCTGTCAGAGGCTCCTTACCATGATCGGACAGTGTGTCAGAGTGAGGTGCGCCGGCATGCTATCCTAAAAGACGTCATGGGGGCCAGCGCTCCTGGCCCCTCCCCTCCTGCCCCCAGAGAAAGCAGCTTGCTCTGAGGGCACCCAAGCGGGCTCACTCCCAAGCCGTTGCTCTGTGTCCATTCACACAGTCACAAATCTACCCCACCCCCTTGAGGTAAAAGCGTATGTCAGGTGATGTTTTTACCATTACTATAAGGTAGGTTAACATATCTTACTCTTTATGTGGACAGTATTGGTCAGATTCAATTTCCAAGCTTCACAAATAATGAATTTCACATAAAGGTTTGAAGTCCACAAATAACTTTGTTTTGCATAGAATAGGAAAGTAATAAAACCCCTCTCAAGGTTTAATTTCTGTCTTTTGTTCCAATTAGAGAGAATCGGTTTAACCTTAAACTGCGTAAAAGGGTTCTTTACTATCAGAGCAGTAAGGATATGGAATTTGCTTCCACAAACAGTGGCATCAGCTAGGGCTGGGGGAAAAAATCGATTTGAAACCTGAATCGTATTGAGAGGTCAAATCGATTCAGATTTTCAGAAAATAGATTTTTTTATTTTTCACCAGGACCAGCGCTGACACCGTGCCAGTCCTGAAGAGCTGCGGGCAGAAGTTTTTAGGCGAGGCCGTGGCTTCGGCCTAGTCCGCGAGGCTGGATGCCACAAAATCCATAAAAAAAAAAAAAAAAAATACTCAATTCAAAATCACGAATCAAGTTAACGCAGATTTTTTATTTTATTTTTTTAAATCGCCCAGCTCTAGTATCAGCAGGAAGCATCGATCGTTTCAAAAAACTATTGAGTTGATCATCTTAACAATCACAACATAAAGAGATATACAATTTACTATTGACAAACACATGCAAACACACCACAGGTTGAACTGGATGGACTGGTGTCTTTATTTAACCTTACCAACTATGTAACTAAGAGAGATCCCCTTCACTTCCTATTCTGATGATAAAGGGGTTGATTTATTAAAACTGGAGGGGGGGGGAGAATTTGGTGCAGCTGTGTGTGGTAGCCAATCAGCTTCTAATTTCAGCTTGATCTATTAAGCTGACAAAAAAAAAAAAGAAAGTTGATTTGTTTCTGTGCAGAACTGCACCAGATTTTGCACTCTCCAATTTTAGTAAAATCCATAGTGTCTCAGTTACCGGATATGTTGGGAAAAAAATAGGGTTGTCCCGATACCGATACTAGTACCGGGACAGATACTGAGCATTTGCGCGAGTACTTCTACTCGTGCAAATGGAAAAAGAGAAGAAGTTGGGACTTTAAATGAGATGCGATTTGATCGCATCTCATTTAAAGTCCCAACTTCTTCTCTTTTTCCATTTTCGGGGATGGAGGCATGTGTCTATATGCCTCATTCAAAGTCCCAAACCATGTTTTATGTCATATTACAGGGATGGAGATGCGATTTTGATATTTTTATATAATTACCCTTATGCGTCTTTTCCAATGCTTCTCACTACCATACCATCTTAGGTGGAGGCGGGGACACATACCCCTAGTCACCTGTCCTCCATCTACTCATTAGTATTTGTATGCCTCCTATTGAGGAAACTATATCAGTTTAGTTAGGACTACAGATACGCAGAGAGCCTTGAAGAGGCCTGTAGCTTACCCATGCATTTGCAAATGTGTGCAACCAATCCTCTGCTTTTAACATACAAGTTAGACCGTTGAATTTGGCTTGCTGTTTGGGTGGTAAGTTTGAGCTTGGTTATTACGCATTTATTACTTTACTACTGTTTGCATCAAATCGCATCTCATTTAAAGTCCCAACTTCTTCTCTTTTTCCATTTTCGGGGATGGAGGCATGTGTCTATATGCCTCATTCAAAGTCCCAAACCATGTTTTATGTTCTACTCGTGCAAATGCTCCCGATGCTTCACCCAAATGCTGTGTGTTCCCCCGCAGCGCCTCGTCATATATAGCCCCTCCCCCTTGTCGGGGCACTTTGATAGACAGATCACCCGTCCCAGGATTGGATAGGTGATCTGTCTATCAAAGTGCCCGGATAAGGGAGAGGGGCTATATATGACGAGGCGCGGCAGGGGAACACACAGCTATTCAAATGAAGGCTGTAATGTTCCCCGCGCTGATCAACTAGGCGACGGCGGCGGGGGGGGGGGGTGCTTGGCTTTCTCGTGGGTGACATGGCTGCATTTGTTGGGGACATATTTTTAAAAAAAGTATCGGTATTCGGCATCGGCGAGTACATGCAAAAAAAGTATCGGTACTTGTACTCAGTCCTAAAAAAGTGGTATCGGGACAACCTTAGAAAAAAACTCCCCAACAGTTACAGGGGACGCAAAAAAAAAGTGAAAAAAAGGGAAGGTTGTTATTGCTGACCATTTTCTTGTCACACCAATTCCTCTCATTTCTCGTCCTGGTGTCACGAATAAAAGGTAAGGGGGACATTTCAATGAAATCACAATAAAAACCTGAAACAGCTTTTAAACCTTCTCCACTTTACTCAAAATTAAAGAAGCGGGAGCTGACCTTTAATTCCATACCACACGCTAAGTTTATAATTCAAAGTGAACAATCTGCTGTGCACAAAAAAAAAAAAAAAAAAAAAATAATTGCTGCATAGAATAACTGGTCATGTTCAGAAAATGGACTAAAAAGACACTAGTTTATGTTCAGCATCATTTGGCTGAAGTAGACATAGATACTTTGTTTTCAGCCAAGTGGTTGGGTGGCCTGTTATTATTCTACAAAAACATGTCTTTCTGGATGCAAACAACAAGAGTTTCCAATTTAATGGAATTTTCCTCTTCATTTAATACAGCAGCATTCAGATTATGCCATATCTGGAAGCATTGCAACACAAGCCAAACATCACTTTCTTCTGATTTGATCTCAGCTTAAAATAAGCACCATTTCCAAGGGATAGTAGGTGGACAGAATTAAGAAGGAAAACTGACACTTAAAGTAGTTAATAGTGACCTCTGGGTGCCCATATGACAGATTCCCCTACTGTCAGTTCCGATGAAGCTCTGAAAAGCAAACAGTGACCGCCCCCCCAGATCGCTGGGTCTGATCCACCCCTTTCTATCTACTGGTCAGTGCAGCCTTTAATCATGGAGATGAATTTTAAGCCACCCATACATGGATTGAAATTCAGCCAGTTCAGCACTGACCGGCTGACTTCCCATCCATATATTGTATGGACAGGGAAGTTGTACAGAGGTCCATCAGTAGATTTCCCTGTCAGATTTTCCTCAGTGTATTCTGACAGTGGGGACACCCAACAATCACTGTATCTGTCTTTGAAGAAACGGGTACTTGATAGCTTATGGTATCCAGCATGGTCTTTCCCCGCAGCCATTTATTTGTTGGGATTCCTGAACATCCGTGCCGCCATCTTGATTTTGGAAGCTAGCTGACACTTCCTGATGTCTCATAGACGACTCCCTAGTGTGTAGTACAGGCAGGCTGGTCCTGGCAACAGGATGCCAAGAGGCTGCAGGTGAGGGTGGACAAATAAGAAAAAAAATTTAAAAAAAAGGGAGGGGGAAAAAAATGCAGTGAATCGCATGAAAACCGTGCAAGCAGAAATGCTTAACACAGAAATTGTTCTGCGAGCCGGTAGGAAAAGCTGGACTTGGGTCTTAAAAGGGAACCTTCACTGAGAGAAGCAGAAAGGCTGCCATTGCTGACTTTTTATACTGGCTGCCTTGTTCTTAAAGCGGAGTTCCGCCAAAAGAAAAAGAAAATAAAAAAAAAGTCACCAGCTACAAATACTGCAGCTGCTGAACCTTTAAAATAAGGACACTTACCTGCCCAGGGCGCCCGCGATGTCCTGACCCGAACCTGACCCATCCCTCGACTCCTGGGTGGAGGTGCCGGCCTCTTCAGTAAAGGTATCAGGAAGTGAAGCCTTGCGGTTTCACAGCCTGGTTCCCTACTGCGCAGAGCGAGTCGCACTGCACGTCCTGACTGGTCTCTACTGTCTTCTGGGACCTGTGCGTCTCCCAGAAGACAGCGGGGGGCTGGACATGGCATAGATCGCCGCAAGTGGGAGCAAATACCTGTATTGGGCAGGTATCTGCTCCCCCCTCCTCCCTGGAAGGTGGCGGATAAGCGGAAGTTCAATTTTTGGGTGGAACTCGGCTTTAAGCTAAGCTTTTGGAATACTTTGATAATGCCAACACAGAACAGGTTAGAGACCACCTAGTAACAGAAGAAAACATTTGTCGACAACCACCCCCCCAATGATGCTGTCACTTGTCCGCATTTAAATCCGTGCAGGTGGTGCCGAGCTGTAGTGGTGGATAGCTACACTGTCCACCCTAGGCTAAAAGGAAGTCCTGGTCCTCAACACCACCATGTCACTAAGCAAAATAAGAAGGGGCCTTGCAGGACAAGGCTGCCAGTGCACACACTCGGCTCGTAGAGGTAATGGCTTAAAAACAAAAAAAACAGAGGTTCAGAGCAGAGAGGGGGAAAGATTATAATTAGTTCATAGAATTATTTTTGCAGAGAAGAGGGAACCAGACTCAGATCCCACAGAGTAATAAATGGGGGGGCGGGGGGCTACATGGGAGACTCCCTGTACAAAAGGTCTAAATCAAGGAGGTAAATGCTCTCTCAAGCAAGATAAGACAGGCAGACATCTGACCGTCAAATGCTGGTTCAAATCCAGCTGCAGAAAGGACAGGATTCTTGACACAAGACACAAGGAAAGAGTCTGAACTGGTCCAGACAGAGGCTCAGGCTCAACAACTGGAAATCCTTTTTGCCCAGAACCCAGACCCCCAACACATATGACACACTGATAGTGGCATATAGGGACATTTTACTATTACAGACCTCCATTACTAGAAAAAAAATGCTTTATCCAACAAAAAAAGAAAGGGAAGCTACTAGTCTGGTTATAAAAAGAACACACACCAATTGCCAATATAGCTAGTATACAGATCTTGGAAGGTGCCCTGGTCCTGGACCCTGCCCTTACTAACCAATGGCTTGCGGATTACTATAACACTGTAAACACTTATAGGGTTAGATACAAAACAAGTGGACTGACTTGATTCGCTATCTTGATACGTTAGACCTCCCGATTCTTTTCCATGCCCAATGCAACTACCTAGATATTCCAATCATAGTAGAGGAAGTACAACAGGCTATAGTTGTTCTTTAACCTTGAAAGACCTCTGGGCCCGATGGCTTACTGATAGTATTTGTTTAAACTTAAAGCGGGGGTTCACCCTATCGACAGGAAAAAAAAATTTTTTTTTTCTTTTACCTTTAAATCAGGCACTGTAGCGCGAGCTACAGTATGCCTGTCCCGAATTTTTCCCCCCATACTCACCTTGTAGTCGTCCATCGAAGATACCGGGGAATGGGCGTGCCTCTGGAGACGGAGGATGATTGACGGCCGGCTCTGGCGCGTCACGCTTCTCCGGAAATAGCCGAAATAGGCTTGGTCTTCACGACGCGTGCGCATAGCCTGTGCGCACGCGCCGTGAAGAGCCGAGACCTACTCCGGCTGTCTTCGGGGAGAGTGACGTGCCAGGGCCGGCCGTCAATCATCCTCCCTCTCCATAGGCACGCCCATTCCCCGCGGGAGCCGAAATCTACGATGGACGACTACGAGGTGAGTACGGGGTTAAAAAAATCGGGACAGGCATACTGTAGCTCGCGCTACAATGCCTGTCTCGATGGTAACATCAAGTACTAGAGGGTGAACTACCGCTTTAAATGGAGGAGTCGACACTGCATCTTCAATTGTACTATAATTAAGGCTCAGAAGGGTCGGAAATTGTTGCTGTCATGTCAGCAGTAATAGTATTTATCCCAAGGCCTGGAAAGGACCCAGTGCCTCCTATAGCCCCCATCTCTTTTTTTAAGTGCAGATGCCAAAATTATGACCGAAATCCTTGCGAATAGGTTAAGTGAGGCGATTCTCACTTTGATCCATGATCGTCAGACTGTCTTCAATCCAGGTAGAGGAAAAGACAAATATTTGTCTCTTCACAAACATCTCTGTAGCCAACTCGCTTGGGGGATTCAGAGTGGTTGTTTCCCTTAACACAGGAAAATACTTTTAATTTGGTCGAGTGGAAATACCTTTATAAATTTAGCTTTGGGCCCAATTTTGTTTCATGGTTGCAAACACTATATACAGCACCTAAAGGCCAAACCAACAACACATTTTTACAACCCTTTACGCTGCATTGGGGTACACAACAGAAATGCCCACTTTCCCCTGAATTCTTTGCCCTAGCTTTAAAACTCCTTGGAAAACCCAATACAAGCTACAGACTCCGTTCGGGATTGCTGGTGGGCCCCTGGGTGTAAAAGATATCCATGTATGCAGATATATTGCTGTATCTGTAAGATACTGCTGCTACTCTACACGCCGCCCTTGAGATTACCGACTTCTTTGGTTACGTTTGGGTTATTAAAATTAATTGAGACAATTCACTGTTTCCACTCGACCTCTCTTCCCCATCTGCGACAGGTCTCTAAATCTAAAGTGATTCTTACCCAAGTTTTTATTCTATTCAAATAAGAAACATTTCATACTTGTCTGCTCTGTGCAATAGTTTTGCACAGAGCAGCCCCTATACTCTTTGTCTCGGGTCCCCCACCAGTGCTCCTGGCTACTTCCCCCTGCCAAAAGCCCCCACAGAAAGCAGCTTGAGCCTCGCTGTCTGCATCTATTCACACAGACAGCAGGACTCAGCCCCGCCCTCGGCTCCCTCATCATTTGCTGCGATTGACAGCAATTGGAGCCAATGGCCCAGTTTGGGCGGGTGCACAACTCTGCCAGTTTATGTTTTGAGAAGAAACAGCAGAGCATAAGCATGAAGCAGTCATCAGGGGGCACAAACGTGCAGTGATATCATCTGCGTTGCACTTTTCTGGTTCAAAGAAAACAGCAGGAAAGTTAAACGGGAAAATTATCACTTCCTGGCTGGGAGAAACAAAGCACAGCTGACAGGAAAAACAGCGCCTAGTTAAAATAAAGAGGAGGGAAGATCCAGTCGAATAGAGTAGACAATACTAACAAAATGCTGTACCATTATGCTGCATATAACAAATGCAGTACATGGTAAATCCCCCGTACACCCAGATGATTTATATACGACATTCCACAGCCCTAATCCTCATACCTAACAAGGAATCCCAAGACTATCGCCCTGACCTAAAATGTAAAGTCAATTAGAAGACAGAGATGGCACCATTGTGGATGCAGGACCACTACAGAGAGACCACCCATAAGGAAAGCCCAACAATTTTCTTGCAAGGTCCACTTTAGTCTAGTATAGACACAGTATGCAGTGAAAGAAAAATTGCAGTATTAATACAATAGACAATGACCTTGTGTTTTGCTCTATTAAAGCGGTGGTTCACCCTCCTTAACATCAGTCTAGCATTACATTCGGCATCGTAGCGCGAGCTACAGTATGCCGGTCTTACATTTTTTATCCTCGTACTCACTGTGATATTGCACATTGAAGATTCCGACTCCCGCGGGGAATGGGCGTGCCTATGGAGAGGGAGGATGATTGACAGCCGGCTCTGGCACGTCACGCTCCCCGAAGACAGCCGGAGTAGGTCTCGGCTCTTCACGGCGCCTGCGCACAGGCTATGCGCAGGCGCCGTGAAGAGCCAAGACTATTTCGGCTATTTCCGGAGAAGCGTGACGTGCCAGGGCCGGCCGTCAATCACCTTCTCTCACCATAGGAACGCCCATTCCCCGGAATCTTCAATGTACAATAGCACAGTGAGTACGGGGATAAAAAATGTAAGACCGGCATACTGTAGCTCGCGCTACGATGCCGAATGTAATGCTAGAATAAAAAAAAAAATTTTTTTTTTTTTTAATAGGGTGAACCCCCGCTTTAACTAGCAAAGAAAGGTTACTTAACCACTCGCCGACCTCCTCATGTAGATATACGTCAGCAGAATGGCACGGACAGGCACATCAACGTACCTGTACGTGCTCTGCTTGACGTGGGTGGGGGGTCCGATCGGGACCCCCCTCCCCCCACGATACATGCGGCGGTCGGTAAGCCTCGGGGAGCGATCCGGGACGACGGCGCGGCTATTTGTTTATAGCCGCTCCGTCGCGATCGCTCCCCGGAGCTGAAGAACGGGGAGAGCCGTGTGTAAACACGGCTTCCCCGTGCTTCACTGTGGCGGCGCATCGATCGAGTGATCCCTTTTATAGGGAAGACTCGATCGATGATGTCAGTCCTACAGCCACACCCCCCTACAGTAGTAAACACACACTAAATGAACACTAAATGTTACAGCGCCCCCTGTGTTTAACTCCCAAACTGCAACTGTCATTTTCACAATAAAGAATGCAATTTAAATGCATTTTTTGCTGTGAAAATGACAATGGTCCCAAAAATGTGTCAAAATTGTCCGAAGTGTCCGCCATAATGTCGCAGTCACGAAAAAAAAAAAAATCGCTGATCGCCGCCATTAGTAGTAAAAAAATAAAATAAAAATGCAATAAAACTATCCCCTATTTTGTAAACGCTATAAATTTTGCGCAAACCAACCGATAAACGATTATTGCGATTTTTTTTACCAAAAATAGGTAGAAGAATACGTATCGGCCTAAACTGAGGGAAAAAAACATTTTTATATATGTTTTTGGGGGATATTTATTATAGCAAAAAGTAAAAAATATTGAATTTTTTCCAAAATTGTCGCTCTATTTTTGTTTATAGCGCAAAAAAAAAAAAAACGCAGAGGAGATCAAATACCACCAAAAGAAAGCTCTATTTGTGGGGAAAAAAGGACGCCAATTTTGTTTGGGAGCCACGTCGCACGACCGCGCAATTGTCTGTTAAAGCAACGCAGTCCCGAACTGTAAAAACCCCTTGGGTCTTTAGGCAGCATATTGGTCCGGGGCTTAAGTGGTTAAACAATTACAGAATATCCCTTAGAATGTAGTGAGCATTCTAGTTTAAACTGATGAAAAATCTGTCATTATTAGATTTTGACATTTTCAGCTGCCAGACTGTTGCCCCTTTATCTTGTCAGTGGACAGACCAACTTGCTTGCCTAAATCATTTACTCTTTATTTTTGCAAGTTAACATAAATGACACTTCTTACTGCAGCCAAACCAATAAACCAAAGGCTCATTCACATGTTGCGTTTTACTGCACAACCCATGCATCCCTCCCATGTTAAGTGTATCCCTGTGCTGGCGTCCCATTCATTTCTATTGGGACACGCAGCTGCATTTTAATACAACATGTGGACGAGTGTCGGTCCCCAAACGCACCCTGTATGTGTTAGGGGATCTGCACCCACACTCACCTCCATGCCATATTAGGACAAAGCGGATGTGTCTGTCCAGCCACATGTCCCAATAGAAATTAATGGGATGCTGACCCGGAGATGCATGTAGCCTCTGTGCATCCCCTTGCCAGGAAAACACAGGCCTGCAGTAATGCGCCCCATGTGAACAAGCCCTAAAGCATATCACATTATCAAAGCTGTAGCAGAGCATAGACAGTAATAGACTAAAATGACTGAGACAATATATAGTTAGTAAGACTTAGGAATTAGTATTATATAAATGTTAATAAAAGGATTTACCTGAAGACTAGGATGACAGCCGAAGTCCAGTAAAGTTTTAACAACTTGCAAGTGGCCTTTATTAACAGCAATGTGTAGTGGGGTCTGTCTGCGCTTGTTACGAGCATTTAGGTCTGAACCACCTCTGTGCAGCACTTCAATCACAGAACCTTCATCTCCAAATGCAGCATGATGAACAGCACGGTCTCCATCTTTATCCTACAAAATTTATAGAAGAATTTTAGCCAATTCATATGGAACTTACTAAAACAGAGGCAAAAACCTCAATTACATATTATACATAAAAAATCTTGTAAACCACCATGGAATAGTGACAAGAGATTTACAGAAATGTGTAAACACAGATAAGCTACATAAGCATGAAATATTAAAGCAGAGCTCCGTCTAAAAAAAAAAAAAAAGCCAGCAGCTACAAATACAGCAGCTGCTGACTTTTAATAAATGCACACTTACCTGTCCAGGATGCCCGCAATGTCAGCAGCCGAGGCCGATCAATGGCTTGGCTCTGGGCTGCCCCCTCCGCCATCCTCTGTGAGGGAATCAGGAAATGAAGCCTTGCGACTTCACTTCCCGGTTCCCTACTGCGCATGCACAAGGCGCACTGCATCTCCTCACTGGTCCTCGCTACCTTCTGGGACCTCTGTGTTTCCCAGAAGACAGCGGGGGAGGAAAGTGTAGGCGCCGGACATGATGTATGTCACCGTTGTGATCTATGTCAGGAAGTAGGAGCAAATATCTGTATTACCCAGGTATCCGCTTCCTCCTCCCCTGAAAAGTGCCAAATGTGACACCGGGGGGGGGGCTCCAAAAAGTGGAAGTTCCATTTTTGGGTGGAACTCCACTTTAACATGCATGTAAACCCCAAATCTACTATCAATATGTTTGACATCATGCCTTACTGTATACAGTTTTCTTAAAGCCGAACTCTGGGATAGCTCTTTGAATCTGGAGGCAGAGAAATATTCCTTACTCCCCCAATCAGCTGGAGCCCTCCCCTTTTCTTCAATGCTTTGGAATGGGGACGTACCCTTGTCATCACATAAAATGGAAGAATGCTTGTCTAGCGTTGTATGTGACAAGGTCAGAAAACTGCTATTGGCAGAGCAAGAGAAATCGGATTTGGGGAAACCATTGCACAATGTGGAGGAAACCTGCAAAAGAATGTGGAATAAGGCAAATATCTACGGCTTATTCCACTCTCCCTAGACTGAACAAGCAAGCATTCTGTCCTTGCAGTGCAGGCAAGACCCCATTGTAAGTGTAATATTTTGCGGTTTGGACAAATAGCAAAAGCATATTAGCCTGCAATGCACACTCCTTAAGTTGGCAGGAGGCATGTACAGAGCTGATAGGCAGCTCAACAACTGAAGGTATTTAAGAAGTTTAAAGACTCATTCACATATGCGTCAACTTTTGTCATCCCTCTCAATAGTGATTTCCAGTGATCTATTTGCAGAAGCGTTTGACAGTCAGTGCCTCCTTACCACATGATTTAAATGCAGCCTTACATGCCGTAATCACATGCACTGCATGTAGTTGCAGGATGACCCCATATACTTGCATGGGTCACGTTCAGTTGCAGTAATATCTGGCAAAAGCGACATGTCAGTTTTTTTTTTTTATGTATACTTTTACGTGAAGGGCCAAAACATTTGGCGGAAAAAAACCCTGAAAATGACAATATACAATGCCTAGCTTAAAAGTAACCTATTTAGAAAATAAATCGATCCTTTACAACCCCTATAAGGACTTGCTTCGTGTATTAGCACAGCACTTTATGTATTAATACAGCCAACACACTTACTCCTTTGGAGGAGGGAATCCCACAGGGGAGGAAGTCTTCAGGTACAGGGTGACAATGTTATGGTATGCCTCTGCCCTGGAAGTGTATAGCACCCTGCTGCTAACACAACACACCACGTGCACAGGTGGGTTCCTAAATGCAGTAACCAATGTCTGAAGCAACACTGCAGGCTAGCCCCGCATCTTCAAAGGTGGGGTCTGGGTACAGTCCCAAAGTTTTTGCAGTGGGACACCGATTGGGAAACTGCGCAAGATGACACTGTGGCCACAGAGGAACGACAATTGAAGGAAAATAATCAGAGGAGACTCATTAAGATAGAATACATCCAACACCTAAAGACACTAGCAAAGAACTAAAGATTTTTGGGAGTGGGAGGGGTTATATGGGGGTCATTACAGTTTTTTTTTGTCAGGGTCTAACTGTCTATATCCTAGCTGTCTCTGAATCTGTATGCTGTAATGCATGATCAAAAAACTGATTTTTAGAACCGTTTATTGCAAAAATAGAGGTACAAAGACATCATTATTGCAGTGTATCGGACAAGACATCATATACGTAGCCAATAGAGATGATAAAGGTGAAATAAAGAATAAAACAAACAACGAATCAACAATTGTTGCCGTGAGTCTATTTATATTCTGACATATATAATATATAACAACTATTGTTTCCAATCCACTATGGCTAAGAAAAACTGTACCAATGTATGTAAAATAGGTGTGTTCAATCTCTAGATTTCAGATCAATGCACACCACACATCCCAGATTTTAATCATATGTATGAGGACAACGCCTATTTTTGTAAATAACTCATAAGGTATGATCTGGTAAATTGCGCACAACACTGGCAGAGTGCGTGTGTGTGTGTGTGGGGGGGGTCTGTAACCATTTAAGAGCAATAAGCTTACAGGTGTTTTATCAGATTAGGCGACCCGTCAAAATGTGTAAAGGAAGCAACGTTCCGTCGCCGTCATCTTGCTACACCCCACACTCCTCCATAGTAAGGTAAGAGTATTGGACTGGTGCAGGAACACCAAGGTAAAACAATAGGTCACAGTGGAACAAGCAGTATCGCCTTTGGCTGTTCTTTCTTGGAGTCCTACGCTTCCTTTGCCCACAATGCTTCAACATCCCACCATAGCATCCACCTGGAAGATTTGCTCTAAGGCCTTTCGCATCTATGGTATCTCCCCAGCTCCAGCGCCTTACTATCCAATTTTGGGCAACCCAGATATTGCCCAAATTTCGACCCTCTTTTAAATCATGGATATGCAAAAAAAATCTCGACCCTCTTTTAAATCATCTATATGCAATAAATTTACAGCAAACATCTACAGCAAATGATCCTTAAAGTGAAGATACTGAAAGGTTTTCTAAAATGTGATTCTATTGACTTGAATTTTTCTGTGTGGATGGATTCAAAGAGATTCTGGCTAAATTATCTCCTGCACTGCTACACTCTCCTTACATAGTCGAACCTTTGCGTTCTTGAACCCCATTTGTCTGCCGAGCGTAAATACTTTAGGCAACAGGAGTATTCTTGTTACTCTTCCCACTGATGCCTCACCTTCCCCATCCCCCTTTTTCATCCCTTCTCACTTTTTATTGTCTATTCTACACTGCATTGGGTTTCATGATGGACTATTAAACCATCTAGTTACTTGAAGTTACTTGAAGTCTGTTGGGGTATACTTTTGGCCCAAGATGGGTTTATGTTGTACCTATATTGAATATTCTTGACCTAGACTTATGGTGGTATCCTAATGGTACCTTTTCTAAATTTGTACGCGGATGATTAGCTCTATATCTCGTGTATTTTTAATATGTTTCTGCTTATTGTATTGTGCAAACGTTCTATTAATAAAGAATGCATACAAAAATAAAGTAGTCTATAACAAATGACAGACGTGGGAATATAGGGTTGTCCTACAATGACATCTCCCGAGCTATATCGGCATGGGAGTAATAAAAAAAAAAATGAATTTCCATGTATAAATGGACACAAAGAGGCGGCTTGGATTGGGTGCCCAGATTGCAAGCTCGTTGCTGTGAGGGTCACTCGCCAGGAGGATCTGGGCTACTTTTTTTTTTTTTTAAGGCATTTAACAATCAAATAAGTTTGCCAATCATATCTTAACAGCAGCTAGATGAGCCATCTCTAGGTGTTGGCTTTCCACTTCTCTCCCATCTCATAGATACTATAACTATGGTTCAAGGCATGGAGCACCTCACCGCAACCTTAACAGACATATTTTATTCATTCCATAAAGTGATGGGATGCATGGGACCAATCTAAATAATGGTTCTCTCTTTCTAAGCCACTATCCATATAACTGTATTGACCATTCCCAGTATGATTCAGTCTTATACAATGGATTCTGGTGGGCTGTTTTTATTTAAACTTGTTCATTAACTTTTACCAGTTATCCTATATTTCGCTGGATAATTCTGATGTTGCTCATGCTATATCTAGCACTTCGAGGGCTGCATTGACTTATTTCAATTTATTGCATAGGAGTAGGATGTAAATATTTTGGCTATTGCAAGCTGTAACATCAATGTACGCTCTTTAAAGCTATTTGTGTTGCATGCTTAATTCAAACCATTGACTGTTCTTCACTACTGTTTTGTGAAATGCAATGGATGTAATTCCAAAAACAAAAAATGTAGCAAAGAAAAATTGGGCCTTATTTACATGGGCACAGAGACCCCTAAACCATAAAAACATTCTTGGGTATCCAGAGCTACATGCAGTCAGCCTATGTTAGTGAAAGGAGATGACTCGACTGTACGGAGACACAATCCAAGTTTGACGCGTGTAAAGGGATTGGTATACGATCCTGGATGCACACTGGGTTTGGGGCAGTGCACCAGTTCCTGCGTACCTGTCAAATATGGGATGTGAAGGTGTCCGCAAAGCAGCTGTGTCTCTAGTAACTAACATATGCTAGTCATAAACAAATGTCTCATTCAGTCTTTAGAGGCCTCAACCTCACTTTTTCATCTCATATTTTAATATAATTTTATAATTACCAAACAATGGTTCTTTTTGAAAAAGAAATCTAGAACATGAACGATGCTTTATCTAAAAAAAATAAAGTAAAAATCTTTAAAAATATTACCTCAGCTTCCACATCTACATTATGCTTGAGAAGCAACTTCAATATGTCAACGTGTCCATTCTGGCTTGCAGCTTGTAAGGCTGTGTGTCCAGCACACTGACCATTTACCTTAGAATGTTGAGAAAAAATGTAAATTAAACATCTGGTCAGCAGGGGTTTACATAAGAGAAAAAGATTGAATTGAAAAGTTCCTCACATCGACATCGGGCCTCTTCAGTAAGTCCTCCACTTTGGCGACATCTCCATTTGCAGCAGCTTTCACAAGCTCTTCATTAAGATCGCCAGATTCTTGTGTTTCAAACAATTTTTTTAAAAGTTGGGATAACCTCTCTGTGGAGTCAAGAAGAATAGCAAGACTGGTCTTAGAACAGATGCCTTGTGGAGAATATAGAGTGAGACATTCCTACAACATCTACTGAATCTCCTCTTGGGAAATCTCTTATGTCTTTCTGACTTGACTGATGACCAAATGGGGAGTAAACACTGTGCAAGCTTATTTCCATTGCCCTAACAGACAAGACAACAATCAGCACCAGGCTACACAGAAATTTTCCAAACTACCTCTGCATTAAACCTGAACTCCAGGCTTGTGAAAAAAAAAAAGAAAACAAAAACACTGTTTAAATCTTAGGCAATCTGTCATTTTTACAGAGAAAAAAAAAGTACTGTATTTGCCGGCGGATAAGACGACTGGGCGTATAAGACGACCCCCTATTCTTTCAGGAAAAATGTTGGTTTTGGGATATACTCGCCGTATAAGACTACCCCCTTCCTACTAGTCTGTCTGGAAGCTGAGGGGTAGCCAGAACAACCACTGACAGGCACCACAGACAGAAACAGGCATTTTTCAAATCTCACTGTGCTGTGCCATCCCATGACCCCACTGTGCCATCCCATGCATGTTCAGTGTTCCGCCTATCACGGACGTCCTCTCGTCCGAGGATGAGAAGGCATCCGTGATAGGCGGAACACTAAACAGAGGCCCTGCTGGGAAAATGAGTGTTCCGCCTATCACGGAACAGTCTGAGGAGGAGGCGCGGCTTTTAAAGCATAGATGCCCGCAGCCTGAAACATGGATGTCCGCAGCCTGACGGAGACAGATCCAACGTATAAGACGACCCCCGACTTTGGATGCATTTTTTTGCATCCAAAAGGTCGTCTTATACGCCGACAAATACGGTAATTAGTACCCCAAATTCAGCATGTGACAGACCGCTTTAGATAGTTCCAGCAGTGCCCATCTGTACTGTCCTTTTGCTGAGAAGCTACTTTACTGTCCTTTATTGTACAATCAAAGCTTACCAGGCTGGGGTCAGGGAGCAAGGGACAATAATGAGACAAGTCACTTACAGGCAGCAGCTTGCACTGTGTCCATTACAGAAAGAGGCCTTGCTGATAACCATGTGACAATGGATTTAAGGCAAGGAAAATAAATTACAGAATTTGTGCCCATAAATATTAATAAATGTCTAACAGTAAGTGGAGTAGATTCTTATGGGCACTGATCAGGCTGCACTGATAAACAGCACTGATGACACACTTATGGGCACTGATAAGGCTACACTTATGGGCACTTATGAGGCTAAACTGATAAGTTTCATTTTTATGTCTTATTTCAGCCTGGATGTGTATTATATGCGACTTTACATGTCACAGAGACCGGTATTGTGGTGATATTGAAGCTTATTGAGATTTCCATATTAGAGGGTTCCCCCATTATTGAGAAGTAAGTTAGCGCTGCACTTTTTTTTTTAACCAATGCCAACATTTACTTGTGCCACA
Organism: Rana temporaria; assembly: GCF_905171775.1. Classification (NCBI taxonomy): domain Eukaryota; kingdom Metazoa; phylum Chordata; class Amphibia; order Anura; family Ranidae; genus Rana; species Rana temporaria. The sequence continues at coordinate 301,347,715 of NC_053493.1, read as the reverse complement.
TAACAATGTAAAGCAGCATGTCCCAGCTCTCTCTGTTTTGCGGCTAGGGATGTTCTGACATAAACCATACAAGCACTGATTGCGGTTAGAAAGATTTCAAAGCTACAGCAGCAAGAGGAATATTTCTAATACAGTCTAAACTAGGCAACAGTAAATTTTGCTTTAGTTTTCCTGCCATTTATACATTTAACAACAAAAAAGTTAATAGACTTAAAGAGAAAGTCCACCCCAACACTAAAATCACTACATCTACAGACATTCACAATCTAAGACTAACCTATCTAGCCATGTAAAGAAGAAATCAGTATACATATTTTCTGAAGCCGCTCCGGTCCTACGCTGAGCTATCAGCGGTGGCTTTGCTGTGGTGGCATGTGCAGGAGAGGCAGGACAGGCAGCAGCAGACAACAGAAGCCCCATAGTAACTCTATGGGTGACGTCACTTCCCATTCATTTCACAGTCGTGGGCGAGTGTCTCCTCTGCAGAGCTTCCACCGCTGGAGACCAGACCCGGAGCAGCTTCAAAAAAGGTATGTATAAGGATTTCTTCTTTACAGGGTTAGATAGGTTAGTCTTAGATTGTGGATGCAAGTAGATGTAGCGATTTTAGTGTTAGGGTGGACTTCCCCTTTAAAAACAGATAAGTGAAACATACCGCCTGTGGCACTATTTATTGCTGATCCCACAGAGGCCACTTTAGAAACAGCAATTGGGTTGTATGTCCAGGAGGTTCCACAAACCTCCACCTTTAGGTCACTGTCTGAATAGATTTGCTGAACTCTTCCAACTTTTCCAAGGGTCTGAATGAAAAAATGTAAACAATTGCTCATATTCAGGTAAAAGTAATACTGTAACTAATCTGTCAGATAATGAAAAATGTCATGAAGTGGAAATGCAACTGGGAATATGAAAGCAAATATATGAAGAAAAAATATTTAAATTATGGCACTAAAATTACAATACAAAATAAAACAACAACTAATGTGTTTTTCTGATGCAAAGTGGCCACCTTTTTTCTGGTCAGCCTCTACAACAGATCAAGTTGCTGACCCTTTCGTGTGTGTACACACACACACACACACACACACACACACACACACACACACACACACACACAGTAAGTATATACAGTATCCCACAAAAGTAAGTACACCCCTCACATTTTTGTAACTATTATATTTTATCATTTCATGTGATAACACTGAAAAAATACACTTTGCTACAATGTAAAGTAGTGAGTGTACAGCTTGCATAACAGTGTAAATTTGCTGTCTTCTCAAAATAACGCAACACACAGCAATTAATGTCTAAACCGCTGGCAACAAACGTGAGTACACCCCTAAGTGAAAATGCCCAAATTGGGCCCAATTAGCCATGTTCCCTCCCCGATGTCATGCGACTCGTTAGTGCTACAAGGTCTCAGATGTGAAAAGGGGAGCAGGTGTGTTAAACTTTGTGTTATCGCTCTCACTCACTCATACTGGTCACTGGAAGTTCAACATGGCACGTCATGGCAAAGAACTCTCTGAGGATCTGAAAGAATTCATGGTTTCTCTACATAAAGATGGCCTAGGCTATAAAGAAGATTGCCAAGTCCCGGAAACTGAGCTGCAGCACGGTGGCCAAGACCATACAGCAGTTCCACTCAGAACAGGCCTCGCCATGGTCGACCAAAGAAGTTGAGTGCACCTGCTCAGCGTCATATCCAGAGGTTGTCTTTGGGAAATAGATGTATGAGTGCTGCATTGCTGGAGAGGTTGAAAGGGTGGAGGGTCAGCCCGTCAGTGCTCAGACCATACGCCGCACAGTGCATCAAATTGGTCGTCATGACTGTAGTCCCAGAAGGAAGCCTCTTCTAAAGATGATCCCCAAAAAAGCCCGCAAACAGATTGCTGAAGACAAGCAGACTAAGGACATGGATTACAGGAACCATGTCCTGTGGTCTGATGAGACCAAGATAAACTTATATGGTTAAGATGGTGTCAAGCGTGTGTGGCAGCAACCAGGTGAAGAGAGCAAAGACAAGTTTGTCTTGCCTACAGTCAAGCATGGGGGTGGGAGTGTCGTGGTCCGGAGCTGCATGAGTGCTGCCGGCACTGGGGAGCTACAGTTCATTGAGGGAACCATGAATGCCAACATGTACTGTGACATACTGAAGCAGAGCATGATCCCCTCCCTTTGGAGACTGGGCTGCAGGGCAGTATTCCAACATGATAACGACCCCAAAAACACCTCCAAGACTACCACTGCCTTGCTAAAGAAGCTGAGGGTAAAGGTGATAGACTGGCCAAGCATGTCTCCAGACCTTAACCCTATGAAGCATCTGTGGGGCATCCCTCAAAACGGAAGGTGGAGGAGCACAAGGTCTCTAACATTCACCAGCTCTGTAATGTCGTCATGGAGGAGTGGAAGATGACTCCAGTGGCAACCTGTGAAGCTCTGGCGAACTCCATGCCCAAGAGGGTTAAGGCAGTGCTGGAAAATAATGGTGGCCACACAAAATATTGACACATTGGGCCCAATTTGGACATTTTCCCTTAGGGGTGTACTCACTTCTGTTGCCAGTGGTTTAGACATTAATGGCCGTGTGTAGTTATTTTGAGGGGACAGCAAATGTTATACAAGCTGTACACTCACTACTTCACATTGTAGTGTAATTTCTTCAGTGTTGTCACATGAAAAGATATAATAAAATATTTACAAAAACGTGAGGGGTGTACTCATTTTTGTGATCTCACACACACACACGGTGGGATAAAAAAAAAAAAAAGGCTACACACCCCTGTTAAAATGTCAGGTTTCTGAGATGTAAAAAAAAAAAAAAGAGACAAAAAAACTATTTCAAAACTTTCTCCACCTTTAACCACTTTAAGACCAGGCCTATTGTTTGGACTTTTTTTTTTTGCTAGAAAATTACTTGGAACCCCCAAACATTAAAAATCTCCATATGCGACATTTAAAAAAAAAAATCTACAGGGTTGCACGTTTTGAGTTACTAGGGCTAGAATTAATGCTCTAATGATCGCAGTGATACCTCACATGTGTGGTTTGAACACCATTTTCATATGCAGGCACAACTCAGGTATGTGTTTGCTTCTGCACTTTTTATTTTTACACTGTTTAAAAAAAAAAAAATATGTAATTGTGCCACTTTTATTCCTTCTACAAGGAATGCAAACATCCCTTGTAATAGAACAAAAAGCATGACAGGATCTCTTAAATATGTGATCTGAGGTCAAAAAGACCTCAGATCTCATATTTACACTAAAATGTAATAAAAAAATAAATTAAAAAAAAATGTCAATTCAAGAGCTATGGGCGGAAGTGACAATTTGACGCCGCTTCCGCTCTGCAATTATATGGCCATCTTCCCCTCACTCGGCAGATGCTGTTATAACTTTTTTTGGCTATAATTCCAAAAGATAGGTTTGAAGCAAAAACACCACTGCACATCCCCAAAACACCACCATACCCACAGAGAAGCATGGTGGTGGCAGCATCATACTTTGGGGCTGTTTTTCGTCAGCTGGAACAGGGGCCTTAGTCGAAGTAGAGAGAATTATGAACAGTTCCAAAAACCAGTCAATATTGGCACAAAACCCTTAAGCTTCCACTAGAAAGCTGAACATGAAGGGGAACTTCGTGTTTCAGCATTAGAACTACCCAAAACATACATCCAAATCAACAAAGGAATGGCTTCACCAGAAGAAAATTCAAGTTTTGGAATGGCCCAGCCAGAGCCCAGACCTGAATCCGATTGAAAATATGTCAGGTGACCTGAAGAGGGCTGTGCCCAGGAGATGCTCTCGCAATCTGACAGATTTGTAATGTTTTTGCAAAGAAGAGTGGGCAAATATTGTGAAGTCAAGATGTGCCATGCTGATAGACTCCTACCCAAAAAGACTGAGTGCTGTAATAAAATCAAAAGGTGATTCAACAAAGTATTAGTTTAAGGGTGTGCACACTTATGCAACCATCTTTCCCACACCTAAAAGATTTCAGTTGGTTGTTCAACCGAGTTGTACAGTTTATAGGTCACATTAAAAAGGTGGAAAAAGTTCTGAAATTATTTATCTATGTCTCATTTTTTTTACATCACAGAAAGCTGACATTTTAACATTTAAAGTAGACTTTTTATCATTATATTGGATTTATATAGCGCCAACAGTTTAAGCAGCACTTTACAATATAAAAAGGGAGACAATAAAATTACAATAATATATAGATAATATATATATATATATATATATATATATATATATATATATATATATATATATATATATATACACACATACACACACACACACACACACACTGTATTTATTGGTGTATAACACCCACTTTTTTTACCCTGAAAATAGAGGGTAAACTGTACCTGTGTGTTATACGCAGGGGGCTGTGGAACTTTTTTCCCCCTGAAACACACACACACACACACACACACACACACAGCAATCCCTGGTTGTCGACAGACCTAGTGTCTCCACTGAAAAACTTCCCCTTCATTACTTTTACTATACAGGGGACGACCCGAAATTTCTTCCACTTTCAATGATAGTTGGTCAACAGGACATATAAATAGGGTGAAATTGCCCTAAGGGGGCATTAAAAAAAAAAAAAAAAGCCCTCTAGACCGTCCAAAACCAATAATTCCATTGAACCATATTTCTATCCTTATATAGAGAGTTACAGACAGCTCATACGTTACAAAATAAATACATCCTCCCTATAATGTTACATACAGTATATAAGAACAAAACAAGAGCCTTACAGGAAGCATGGCTTCGGCCCATTCTCCATGACCTCTCTGAAGCAGCTTTATTCTCTCTAGATCGTAGCAAATTTGTACTAGATCCCCTACTTGAAACTGCGAGGATCCTCCCTCTGCTCCTTGTGCAGAATCACCACTTCGAACAACATTTGCTTTGGTGAGAACAGCTGGATTAAATGTCCACCTAAAAATGCAAAGTAGAGATTAAATGTTTGTAATAGTGAAGGTAAATTTATTAGAACCTCTTTTTCACAGACAAAATACAACTACAATCACCCTACACAAGAAAAGTGTGGTATGTGTATGTACTGTATATATGTAGGTTGAACCAACTGTTAAGCAACCATTTAGAGCTTTCACACTGACAGCGTGGCCGCGTTAGTGCCGATTTACCGTCGTTTTAGAGGCGCTTTTCAGCCGCTAGCGGATTGCTTTTTAAAGTCCCGCTGCCCATTGATTTTAACAGCGCCCCAAAGATGCTGCTTGCGGGACTTTGTTTTACATCCTGCCAGCGCTGCGCCCCAGTGTAAATTTTTCTGGCGCTGATTTTAGCGCTAAAGTGCCTGAAAAATGTCTCCAGTGTTAAAAGGGCCTTTTATATTAAAGTATATCAGTTTTGTTTTATCCAATTTACCCCTTTAGCTGCCAGGCCCTATGAGCCATTTTGTACACTCAGGCAATTGCTGGCTGTGTGAACAGCCACAAATAGCTGCAGCCACCAACAGACTAGGGCCGAAACAACTAATCGATTAATCGACAACTAATCGATTATGAAATTAATCGATTACAATTTCCATAATCGATTAATCGGCCAGTAACATAATGGGGTTAAAAAAAATAAAAATTAGCCCTTTATAGTACAAAAAAGTAAATCGCTACTGTAAATATTACTTTTACTGTCCCACAGTAAAAAAAATAACCCCTTACAGTAGCGATTATTTCCTCTTTTTGTACTTTTTTTAACCCCCATTATGTTACTAAACATCTCAGGCACACCTCTGTTTTTTTGTGCTTTTGGAAGAAACGCACTACAGTTCAGTTACATGTTTTCCTATGGGACACGTTCACATCCATGATTTCTTTTCAGCTGCTGCGTATTTGGAAAGGGCAAAAACTTTTTAACCCAAAACGGTGCCATTTTTATTTATTTTTTGGTTCAATATACTTCAATGGAGAAGCTGCAGAAAAGCATGTAATGTGTTTTTGCGGCAATTTGTGTTTTGTAATCTGCCCAACAAATTGGTCTGAAAAAAAATGCTATTTTTTTTTTTTTAAGGCCATTATCCATTTAATCGACACAATAATCGGCCAACTAATCGACTATGAAAATAATCGTTAGTTGCTGCCCTACAACAGACTATCATTGCAGTGTACAGGTTCAGTGGCTGCAGCAATCCACTCCCCACTATCAAACCCAGCAGCAAGAATCAGTAGATTCCTTCCGCTGGGATTCCCACTGTGGCTAAACGCCTGTGCATATACAGCTTTAGGCTGGAAGGCTTGTTCTACAAAATAGAAAAGCACCTTACTAATAAAAGCCATGTGTGAATTTCTGAGCTTACCTATTTCCGCTTGGGTACTGTACTACAATATCATGATCTTCATCAATGCCACAGACTGTGCCCGTAGTTGTAAGTGTTTCAAACATGCCATCAGTCCAGCCTCCATGACCATGTTGCAATGACTGAACAATTTCAAGTTCTAGATCAATATTCACAAGATCACCAATGATCAGACCACCTGGATTGCGATTACCATTTTGCTCACCTAAAGAAAAAAAAAAAAAAAAGAAGAATTTAAGAGCACCAGCAAATATCAATGTACAAGAAAATGCACTAAACCTATAAATAAATTCCATTCCAGTGCCACCCTCCTCATTGACGTCTAATCTTTTAAATTGGGCAAAAAAAAAAAATATGGATGGGACATCCTTTGACCACCTGCAACGCCCTGCTCCTGTAGTCGCATGTAAATTCCTTGGTTCTGTTATTGTGGTGTACCTCAATGTCCAGGGAACATTTTGTAAATCTCACAAAACATTTGTGACAGAGTATGAATATAGGTTTTCTGTGACTGTAAAATTTAAAGCAGCATTAACCCCAAAAACAAAAAAAAATGTTAAATACCGCAGATTACCAATCCTTAAAGGGGTTGTAAAGATAAAAATATTTTCCTCTTAAATTAAAGTCTGACAGTAGCTGATAAAGTAAAAAATAGGATTTTTTGTACTCACCGTAAAATCCTTTTCTCTGAAGTCCATGGACGGACACAGCTCCTTAAATCTTGACAAGTGGGTTATGTTCCCTGTTTACAGGAGAGGACTAGGCAGAAACATGTTAAATAGTTAAATACATGTTACATTAACAGAGTTGAACAGCCCCGCCCAGGGGGCGGTCCCTCCAGACATAACCCTCCTCACTGCAGCTTGCAGCCTCAGTTCGTAACAAGCAGTACAAACCTAAAAAGGAGGGGTGGGAGCTGTGTCCGTCCATGGACTTCAGAGAAAAGGATTTTACGGTGAGTACAAAAAATCCTATTTTCTCTTATCGTCCATGGACGGACACAGCTCCTTAAATCTTGACAAGTGGGACGTCCCCAAGCAGTGTCAAAAAACGAGGGGTGGGAAATATATCAGTAAAAACAATTTTAACTTCACCCCAAAACAAGCAGAGCTCCTCAACGGAGGAGGTGCAACTTTAAACAGCCGCCGGCAAAAACTAGCGGCTGAAAAAAACATCATAAGATGCACTCACAGCAACCATGTAAATTCTGGAAAAAGCGTGAACGGACGAGCAAATCGCCGCCTCGCACACCTGTGAGACCGACGCATGATGTCGGGAAAAAAAAAAAAAAAAAAAAAAAAAACCCAGGAAGCACCAATTGCCCTGGTCGAAAGTGCCGTGACCGGAAAGGGGGGCCCGCCCTTAGGAGCATAGGCCTGTATGACGGCCTGCCCGATCCACCGAGAAATGGTGGTCGACGAGACCGCCAGGCCCTTTTGTGGACCAGACACCGACACAAAAGAGAGTCAGAAGCTCCGAAATGGAGCCGTAGTAGGCTGGTATACCCGCAAAGCGCGTACCACGCCTAAAGTATGAAAGGCCGAAACCTCCTTCGGAAGAAGGGAAGGTCGCGGGCGCACCATCACCTAATCCTTATGGGGGATCAAGCATGGCGGCTTGCAAGACAAGACCGCCAACTCAGAAACCCCTCTAACAGAGGTAAAGGCCACTAAAGGGGCCACCTTCTGAGATAGTGTCAAGAGAAAATCTCTCTGATGTTTCCAAAAGGAAGGTTCCTGAAGAACCGAGAGCACCAGAGTCAAAACTCATGGGGGAAGAGATGGGCCAAGAGGGGAAAGTATATGACAAACCCCTTGCACACAAAAAAAGGGGACCCACCAGGGAACGGGCCGCAAAAAGGCCACTAAAAGAACACAGCCAAGGCTGAAATCTGCCCCCAAACGGTGCTTTAAGCAATTTTTAGATCCAATCCAAGCTTTAAAAACAGCAGGACCCTGGACATTGAAAGTACGCCCGTGGACGTCACTCCATCCCTTCGCACCAAGAGAGGTGCGACGGTAGATCCTCCGGAAGAAGACTACGGTGCCCTGTTGAGATGACCGAGTCAGACAGACCCTGGTCACCTAAAGTCTGGCTTCCAATAACCATGTTAAGCAAGTCAGTGACTGTACAACAGGAGGAAGTATGGGACCTTGAGACAGGAACCTCCTGCCCTGGCAATCGCCAGGGTGCCTCCGCTACCAGGCGCCCGATATCAGCGTACCAAGGACGCCGAGAGTAATCTGGAGCGATTAGAATCATCGGGATCTCCTCAGCATCCACTCTGTGGAGCGGCCGAGGAAGCAACTACCATGGAGGAATGGCAAAAAATCACCGATACAGACCCCACAGGGCCACCAGCGCGACTGACGCGTCTGTACAAGATCACTAGACCTGGCCACTAACTGACACCCTTGCGGCGGAGACAAGCTGCCAGGAGATCCATGCCATGTGAGGCTCACCTCCTGCAAGGGAGCCGAAACACCCCAAGCACAAAGACCAGTCGCCCTGGTCCAGCATCTGGCGACTCCAGTAGTCTGCCTGCCGGCATACCTGATGGTAGACTGAAGCCACGGCCGTGGCGTTGTCCGGCTGAAACCAGATTGGTCGACCACAAGGAGAAGCATAGCCTGATCGCCTAAAATAGTAGGACAATGAACAGTAGACAGCACCTGGTATTCCCAGGCGGTCTTCCACCAGGCACTAGCCAGGCCCGACCCTGGGTAGCTACCGAGACCAGACACATTCAAGGAGGTGTGGTCATAGGTCCACGCAAGTCCAGCGACTCAGGGCCGACTGGACCCCCCAGTTTTGTGAACCTCCAGGTTCACAACCCGTGAGCTGGCATTCGTCGTAAACACCGACCACTGGAAGGAAGGAACAACTTCCCGGACCGAAGAGTCGGGAATCTCTGTCACCAACTCAGAGAGACTCTGACTAGGTGGCGCACAGGAATCTAATGATTTCAGAGACAAGAGATTTTTACCACCTGGACAGTAGTTCCACTGGAAAACCAGGGTGTGGAACTGGGAATACTGTACCACCTTGAAGTAGGCTACCCACAGACCATGAACCAGCAGGCGCCCGGAGAGAAGACCGATTGCGTGATGCCAATACCTTCTCCGCAGACTGAAGAGTCTGCAATTTCTCCAGGGGAAGAAGGACCTTTGCCACTGAGGAGTCTGGATCAACACTAGATACTCCAACGCTGAGTCGGAACCTAGCATGCCCATAATTTGAACCCTGGGTCGCACACATGTAGGGCAGGCTTGCTGCCACTGAGCTACACTTTCTGGCCTAAACGTTTAACATCCACCCGAATCTTCGGAGGGTCTGAATGGGAATAACCTATCCACTAGGTCGGAGACAGAAGCTGCTCTCAGAAGAAAGTCGTCAAAGTAGCCAATGAGGCAAAGCCTCGCTGTCCCAACAAAATTCAAATAAGTGCGAGCTCCTAGCTGAAAACCCATGGTGCTGACGCCAGATCAAAAGGGAGGGCCACAGGCTGACAGAGACCCTTCTCTCATCACGAAGCACAGAAAAAAACACTGTGACATGTGCAAAACGGGACATGCATGTATGCGTCCCTGATGTCCGAGGACGTCAGGACATCCCCCGGATGAAGCGCAGCTACCACCGAACAAATGGATTCCATGCGGAACTACCCGACGTTCACAAAGGTATTTAGGGCCTGAGGCCCATAGAAAACCCCAAAACTCTCGTCCTGCAGGAAAGGTAAAATTACCTTGCAGCTTAGCAAATCCCACACTGCCCAAGGCAGACCGACGTGCCGGGAGGGGAAGACACAAGGACAGAACTTTGTTCTGTGGATAGGAGGAAACCCTATCTAGTACTCCGAAGAGACCACCTCGCAGACCCACTAGTCGTAGAGCAGGGAGGTTTCACTGAATTGTGAACCTGCAAGCCGCCCCTCCCACCTAGAGACAGGGAGGGAAGGCTATATACATTGGCAGGATTTGGGTGCCGGCGTGATCGGCTTATGCACCCAGGGACAGATTAGTCCCCCAGCTGGGCCTTTGACGGCCTGGGAGGGTTGCCCCTAAATAATACACACACACATAGTGTGTATGTATATTATGTAGGTGTATGCACACATGTCTTTGGAGGAAACCGGAGTACCCGGAGGAAACCCACACAGACACAGGGAGCGACAATGCAAGCTCCAGGCAGATTGGCGTCAGTGTGCAGATTTGAACCAATGACTCTTTTGCTGCCAAGTAATGGAGTTAAGCACTACACCACCGTGTGCATAAAACCATTCTGAAACAGACGCCCTGGATAACAAGGGCGCAGCATTCAATGAAGCATCACAGACCTATATGAGGCCCTGGACCAGCTGGTCCGCTAGGCTAATAACCTCAGGAGAGAGTCGGTGCTCCTCCACTGTCTGGTGCAAAATGCTCACTCTGTGAGTTGTATACAGCACTAGGGGTCAGGACTACTCCAAGATGGCCGCCGAGCGTTCAGAACGCGGCCACAGGAAAAAGGCCAGCACAATGTAAGCTGCGCCATAGCGTGGCTACGACAAAATGGGCGCCAATGGGAGTTTTCAATGTAATTGAAAAATCTCCCAAAAAAAATAGCGCCAGCGACCACTGAGACCCCAGTGTAGTGGCCACAATAGGCCGCAAGCCAGACCCCAGCATGGTAAACATGGAACGGGTCAGTACTTCGGATCTTCTATCAGTCAGATCCATACAAGTAGGGGTTCCCGCCCGGCGGTGAGGGACTACAAAAGCCCTCAGTGGCTTTTCTCATTCCGCATCTCAGAAGTTATCAAAGAAGGGCACAGAAGGAAAAAACCTACCCAGCGGTCTGATTTGTGTGATCCAAAAAAGACCGAGCCCTCAGCGGAAACCCAGCTGCACTATGCAGCTTAGGAGAGTCCCTTGCAGCAGTAAAAAGCGCACCCATAAATGCCTTATTCTGCCTTTTTTTTTTTTTTTTTTTTTTTTTAACTAGGTACCTAGTCCATGGCTCCATAACAGAGCATTCCCCAGGGGATAACGGGGGAAGGGGGCACTCTTTTACCGCCCGCCCGCAGTCCACCCCCACCCTGGCACAAACTGTGTCCAGGACTAACAATAAAAACTCTGTGGGAATCACAGGTGCTAACACCTGCTGCCACCACCAGCATGTGGGGAAGGACACAGATACTGACTCCAATATTTACATAGTGTGTATTATAATATGCACACCTGTCCATACAAATAGACAAAAGCTCCTAGAGCCCCATACAGGGCCTCTCACTCACTTGCTGCGCTGACCAGGGGTAACCAGGGGACTCCCTCAGGAGGAGACTGCCCAGTGCTGCCTGTGAGAGGAAAAGAACCGTGAGGTAACTTTTGCAGGGACCTGTGTTTAAACAGGAAAAGCCTCCTAGGGCTGTTTTATTTAAGGACAAGTCACAGATACAGCATAAAAAGCAAAACCATTACAGGTGTCACCAATCAGTCAGCGTCTGCTGAAGTATAATCATAAACATCTGTGCTCATCCCAAGGCTTTTTACCTCACAGGAAAGCCCAATACAAAAAAGAAAAAGCACAGGCCAGATAACACAGTCCCCTCAGGAAGGCCCCCTCCCCCCTGACAGCGGCAATGTTAGCAATGCAGCAAGGGAAAGGAGCAGGGAAGGGAGAAGGGACCCCCAAACCCCAGGAATGCCCAGCTGTACCAACCCACCGAAGCAGGAGGGACTGTACTTACCCGTCCGAGCGAGGACTCGCTGACGCATTCCTGACAGACCTACAACCGCAATGGAGGTAGCTGTCGGCCCGGTCCACTGTGATTGAGACAACACCACAGCTCAGTCATATGTGGACCTCGGAGCAAAGCTCACCGGCCACCTCAGGAGTCATGAGGTATGGCGTGGCAGACCAAGCCTCTTTGCAAAGGTGTGCCCACGCTTGCTGGTCGGACTGAGTAGACTACAAGGATCTATAATATCCAGCCTGTCTCTCAGCCAACAGTTGAAAGAAGATTCTTCAAGAAAAAGTAAAGTAAAATAAAATAAAATTTCTCCTCAGGGCGCTGGGCCCAAAGGGAGCCATACGTCCTTCTCCTTTGCTAGGCAGAACGAAACTGAGGCTGCAAGCTGCAGTGAGGAGGGTTATGTCTGGAGGGACCGCCCCCTGGGCGGGGCTGTTCAACTCTGTTAATGTAACATGTATTTAACTATTTAACATGTTTCTGCCTAGTCCTCTCCTGTAAACAGGGAACATAACCCACTTGTCAAGATTTAAGGAGCTGTGTCCGTCCATGGACGATAAGAGAAAGTAATGTTTTGCATTATAACTAGTTTGATACCTGTTCAAATCGAGCCGTTTTATTCACCTCCGTCACTCCTGAATCTCACTGACTTCCTGGTTTGCGGTGCGCATTCATTCTTGCTACACCACGGCCTAATGGGACCTACAGTTCCCATTAGGCTTAGCCTCCATACCTGTGAGGGATAAGAGATCATCCTCACGCAGGGCTGTAGTCATAGGGAGGGGGTGAGCACATTCTGCTTTCCACCATGCATAACGGCTCAGATGCTGGTGGAAAGCAAGAAGAGGAGTGACAGGAAATGGCATTTTCAAACCTGGTTTACTGTATTTTGGAGGTCAAAAGGAAAAACGAGGCAAGTGATATTTAAATGCTCTAGCTTACAGCAATCAATTGATCTAATAAAAAACAAACCTTTAGTGTTCCTTTAAATGCCATAGCTGCTTTCTTTTTTTTGCTTTTTTGCTTTATTTTCACCCAATGATCGAGCCATTAACTCACTTACTATCTTAAACCTATTACACATGGGCCGAATGTTGGGCGGCATCAGCTGGGACAAAAGAAACTAGCCGACATTCGGTCGGCCGGCTTCTGTCGAAGAGTCATGACCAAAAATAGTCAGCTGAACAGCCCCCACTCATCCCTCTCAGCCAATGGCAGAGAGCGCTGACCGGAGTGTTCTTCCCCCCCCCCCCCCTCCAACACAATAGCACAGAAAGGGAGAATGATGTACAAACATCGGATTGTTAGTACCGTGGCTCCGACCTGAGCGGTCAGTGTGTACGGGGCTTTATTGCTGCTCTACTCTGGATGCAGAAGCAACATAGACACCTTAGGAAAGAAGCAGCCATGTCAATCTGTGGAGAAGATTGACTACCTGACTCACAAACTGAAGCTGAACTCCATCCAACACCTTTTAAGCTGTTATAGAAACAATTCTTGTTCCATTTGGTATAAAGGCTTTGCATAAAATAAAACAATAAGAGCCCTTACTGTAAAGTTAGAATTTCAATTTTTGGATGCTACAGCGATCCTAACAACTACTGCTGGTGGCTTCATAAAAATGAATCCTCACTCACCCAGTACAGGACAATGGTCTCTGTAAAACGATCCTCCTTTGGCATCTTGCACACATTTCAGATCCGACTAAAAGAAAAACAGAACAAATACATATTCAAGCATTTAAACTATACATTTTACAGAATTTCATTAAACTACTTACATTTTAAGCCTATGTTCAGCCCAAATCAAAAACGGTAAAATCAGCACAAAGGACTTAACTTAGTGTTGGCAGGATATGTCCCTTGTGCTGATTCTCCTACAGTTAGTAATCCTCCTATACCCTGCTCCCCTCCATGCCCGTTGCTGTAATCTTACAGTGCGGTGGATGTTATTACAACCGTCATAAGCTCTCCTCAAGAGAGCCTGACTATGCCTGCCTCTTTATGCAGCCATATGACTGCTTCTATGAATGAAACACTATCAAAGAATTAAGGATGGGCAGATGATCGATAGCTCTGCCCCCTTCCTTCATAGATCCTGTTTCAGTCACAGAAGCTGTGGTATAGCTTCAATAAATGGAGAAGCTAGGTGGAAAGGGCAGGCATAGTCAGGTTCTCTTGAGGAGAGCCTGTGACAGCCCCTTCGTATTAACAACTCTTGACGCACCAGTAGACTACAGAAGCGGGGAACCAGAATGGAGGATCTTTACTACTAAACATCAGGGGAATCAGCAGAAGGGACACATCATATTTGACTAAGTTATGTCCATTGTGCTGATATTTCTGTTTTTGATTTTGGCTGCACTTAGGCTTTAATAATTATCACTCTTGGCAAACCAGTTGTGGGTTTGATGCGGATACCCAATAATAGCAGGAAGTTTTATTCCATTTTTTTTTTTACTGTCCTGTAAATGACTAATGTCATCTCTAATGACAAGTATTGTATATTTGGATGATCGTTTTTTTTTTTTTTTTTTAATTCAGATTATTTTTATTGAAAACAAAAAGTAACATTTTCATTTTACATAACTGAGATAACTACATAACTGAGAGGACACAGATTTGTCCATTTTTGTTGGCCAGCCAGCTACATAATATAATGTATGTGTTTACACTGTATAAGATGTAATAGTACATGTAAAAGAAAGAAGCATTATATATAAAGTATATCCGATTCTGTTGGATGACTGTTTAATGAAAAAAACCTATCGTCATTGATGCAGGATATTACTCACAGTGCTCTTCTATTGATGTGACAAAGTTACATCTCTCATACAGTAAAAGATCCCGGTATTGCCTCTCCTCACACCCTTTTACAAAAAGCTTTGTATTCACTTCCCAAAGGGGGTTTCTTGAACAGACAAAGGGAGGTGCCGTTTAATAGCCTCTCTCTCCTTTACCCTTGTACATTCACAGAGCACCTTGCGTTCTGTGAGAAGAATACCAAACTTTTTGCAGATGGATGAGGAAAGAGGAAGGGGAGAGAGCCAACAATAGGATTCTCCAGGAGAGCAGTTTGTAGTATCCGGCATCAAGGAAAATAGAATTCGTACAGTAAACGGAAGCCATACAAATGCAGGATGCTCATCATTAGAGGTAACATATATATTAATAGGTATTCCCAGAGTGGCAGCAGTTTTGTCACTGTTGGGGGTAGGCAGAAAAATAAATTTAAAGCTCCTGGACAGGATCCACTATACAAATATGTCAGAAGTTGGGCTTTACAGTGAACTTACAATGATTGAAAACTATCACCTTGTAAAACAACACGGTTAAAAACTGAAATGAAAGGCAAAACATTTGTGTATAGATATAAAAAACAAATACCTTTTTTCCCCTTTTATTTAAGTGATCACGTTCCCTCTGTTCTCAGCTGCATAAGAGCTGGGAGGAGGAGAAGTGGCAGCACACTGAGCTTCCCAGTGAATGGCTGTGCAGGGGAGGCGTGTCGGGACAAGTCTGATCATTGGAGAAGAGCAGCACAGCTAGAGAACGGACCACTGTGTTATCCTGCTTAGTGTGGTCAGTTTTTATTAGGAAAGCATAGGGACTGGCAGGAACATCAGGGACTTCACATAAAGGAAGCAATAAAAAGAGAACAGGATACTTTTTCATATTGCTACATTTCACATGCTACAGCAGGCACATATCAGGATAATGAAATGTTGTGGTAGCGAACCCTTTAACATCAAATGTTTTTGTGGCTGTTCAGAAATGAAACAAACCAGCTCCTGCTGCAGCCTTTCACCTTGTGACTTGTTGTATTGCTAGAATGTTGCATTTAGATTATTGGTGTATAGTCTACTAAGGCACCCCATAGAGGAGAAGTCAAGATTCTTTTCATTCAATCATTGGGTTGAATAAAAAAAAAAAAAAAGACTCAATTCCTTCCATCCACACATTCAAAGTGGATGAGGGAATCCTTTTCACGGAGCTTTTGTAGTCCGACAACAGGGAGACTTCCCTGCCATCAGAATACACTGATCAAAGTTGCAGGCTATAGCCTGCAGCACTGATCGAGTGAGAGCGATCCAACAGGGTAGTTGTACAGACGTCGATTGGTATATCAACTTCTGTACAGACCCAGAGCCCATAGACAAATCGAAATTCGACCACTCTCTGCTGAACCAGAAAATATATAAACACCCAAAAGGTACTAATGGCACTTTAAAGGCAACGTACTATCAAACTTGTATTATATAAAATATAAAGCCTTTATTATTACCTACATATAAAACAGTATAGTGCATCGTCAGCATGAATGATAAAAACAAAATCATAAGCGATAAAATTGTCAACTTGTTAGGGCACAGGTGTCAAACACAAGGCCCACGGGCCGAATCCGGCCCTCCAGGCCATTTCATGTGGCCCTCGCACCTCTGCTGCAGCTGCAGGAGAGCTCCAGCCCTCCTCTGGTCCTCCTCCAGATCCTTACTTTCTGCTTTCAAGCAATGCCTCCAGCTTCTTCCCAGCAGCAGCATAAGTAAAGGGGGGTACACTGTGATGTAAGGGAGAGTGGAGGACAACTTCTGATGGTGGGGAGGCGCTTGACATCTAATGTAAGGGGAGAGGATGCACTGGACATCTAATCTTACAGATACAGCCTGCCCTTTTAGGGGCAATTCCTGATGCGGCCCACGATGAAATGGAGTTTGACACCCCTGTGTTAGGGTATGTACATATTGGTGACACTGTCTTCTCTATAAACGTGACGCCTTTTAGCAAGGGTTCAACCCTTTCTTCAGGGGTGTTTAGGAGAACGTCACAGAAATGTAGTTCATCCCTATGAAAAGCATTTGTGAATTGTCAAAGGTGTATGAAGAAGTTTCACTGTGACACAGCTTGATTTGTCTCAGGTGCCCCCAAACAGACAGCCGGGGTTCCACGCTGGGATCCCCCCTGGGAACCACTGAGCATGGCCAGCTATTATAAAGAAAAAAGGGGGAGGAAAGAGACCAGGTGATCTTTTTGTGTTATGTGTGGAGTTGCCTTTAAAGCGGGGGTTCACCCTAAAAAAAAAAAAAATTTTGTATGCCATCAAGCATACTAGCGCGATCTACAGTACGCCTTTATTTTATTTTTTGGCGCCGTACTCACAGTTTACTGCCGTAGTGAAGTTTCAGACTCCCCGCGGGGAATGGGCGTTCCTATGCAGAGGGAAGATGATTGACGGCCGGCTATGGCGCGCTACGCTTCCCGAAGATAGCCGAAATAGGACTTGCCTCGTCACGGCGCCTGCGCAGTCAGCTCCGATGTCTGTGCGCAGGCGCCGTATAGCGCCGTGAAGAGGCAAGTCCTATTTCGGCTATCTTTGGGAAGCGTGACGCGCCATAGTCGGCCGTCAATCATCTTCCCTCTGCATAGGAACGCCCATCCCCAGCGGGGAGTCTGAAACTTCACTACAGGATTAAACTGAGTACGGCTCAAAAAAAAAAAAAAAGAAAGGCATACTGTAGCTCGCGCTAGTATGCTTGATGGCATGCTAAAAACTTGTTTTTTAGGGTGAAACACCGCTTTAAAGTCCCATTAGTACCTTTGGGGGGGATATTTATATATTTTCCACAATTTAGGAATGTTGGCAACAAACATTTATGGCTTTCTGTGGTGGTTCACTCGCTGCTGAACCAAACAAATTGTGTTCGATGTATGCCTGGCTTAGTGGAAAATGCTTTGTCCTGCCTCCATCACGAGAGAACATCATCTCAGCCTTGGCAAAGTCACCTGGCAGGAGGTCAAGGACTGCTTTTAATCATAAAATTACAGTCTGTTTGCAAAATGATACTACTGATGTATATTGTGACGTCAGGAATCTATTAATGGAGGTTTGTAAAGTTACTGAAAAGTTCAAACAGAAATTTTCCAGCATGCTATGCTTTTCCAGCAAAAAAACGATGCTTGCAATTTTCTACAACCTCGGGTTGCAGAAAAGAAAATCGCTCAATTCCCTGAACAAAAGTATCAGTGTTGGTGGGGGAATCCATCCTGCGGTGTCATTGTGTTCTCCCGGGGGCGAGGAGCCGTCCCTGCATCCCTTGAGAACACAGATTATTGCTAGCAATAATCGCATGTAAAAATCCGACAAGCTGGTTGTCGATCGATGGATCAGCCTGGCCATAAATTAGTTTGAATCGGTCCCTGCTGACCAGCTTAAGTAGATACAAATGTAGAATTGGAACAGCTGTGATGATCAAAATACACAAAACACCAACCATTTCAACCCTATTGAATAAGTATCAATTGCTTAGCTGACAAAGGAACTTAAATGAAGCACCAAACTAGTAGCAGACGTAACAAAAGACAGAAGAGAAAGGAGCATACAAAAGAAAGCCACTGTATTAGAGACTTACCTCCCCCACTCCTAACATTCCTTGTTTTTATGTAATCTTGGAACTACTTACCATGCCTTCAAAGCCAACTCTGTAGAGGTTTTTAGCACCATTGTCCCAGAGAACATAAGCAGCACTGTGTGGACTTGATGCACTCCAGTCCTGTATCTCCGTCACCTAAAGGGGGTTGTAAAGAATAACAAATCTGAGACATGGCTAAATGAAAGCACATAAAAGAAAAACAATATTAACAGAAGTTACATATTAGACCAAATATAATCTTTGCTAAACTGGTAAAATAAAAGGCAAACGGGAGCTGCGGTGGCTCAACGCGATTGGCACTGCGCTGACAAGCAACTCACCTCTGCAGCTAGGGGTTCGGATCCCGGTCTCGGCTACATGTGGATTGAGTTAGGTGGTCTCAGCCCGGCTCCCGGTGGGTGTGCTATGCGAGGTAAGCCTGCGCTTAGTACGCCCACCCCCCTCCCACAAAAAAAACACCACACTTACACACGCACTCGAAATTGGGTTAACATGCACGCACTTTGACCACGCAGTCCCTAAAAAGAGAGGCAAAGGACTAACGGGGCTGGTTGAGCGGGCTAATCCTCTCACTCCCTATATAGGGAGTCCCTCTGCCCCGTTGGGCTTCAAAGCGGAGCAGGTAGGGCGGGCTGTGTGGGAGGACCCCCTCACACACCCGCCATTGCCACCTGGGGCATGGAGAAAGGTGGCAGATTGCCTCTGGGGGAGGCCTGCCTACTCCCAACTCTTGCAGTCCGGCTCCTCTCTCGAGTACACGCACAAAATACACAAAAAAAAATAAAAAAAATAAAAGGCAAACACAACAACCTTTTTTCTTTACAGAGAATACAAAAGCATATAAAAATGAAATCATTGTGTTTATCAATGCCAATTACTAAGCAATTCTTACACGTAAATCACTAACACAATAATGTAACTAAAATATCTAGCTACTTTGGCTGAAAGATCAAATAATTTGTACATTATTAAAGCCTTGTACACACTACTAGCTTTTTATCGTTCAATCCAGCAGGTCAGAGCCACCATACTAACAATTCAATGTTGGTACAGCCATCTCCCCTGCTGTGCTATTGTGTTTTGACAGGGGGTCGTCCCAAACACTCCAATAGGAAACCAGTTGGCAGACCTTTTTCGGACATGACCCTTTGGCAACCAGCTGCCATACACATGGGCCAAATGTTGGCTGGTTTCTATTGAAGCGGCTGATGCCGCAAGAAGATTCAGCATGTGTGTACTAGGCTCAATTGTCCTCGGATTCAGAAATACAGAAAATTATAAGAACCCTGATGTGCAGGAGATGCGTTTGATTAATTCTCAAAGGCACCCATACGCATCTTACAAAAACAGGTTTATTCTCAGGCACTAAATTGCACTGATAAGCTGCAAACTGAAAGCGCTGGTCGTTGGCAGTAAAGCACTGCTCGTTTTTGCTTTGCGCCTCTTTCGGACGCTAGCGAGTGCTTTTAACCCCAAAGAAGGGGTTAAAAACTCCTGTGTTGCGGTGATTTCAAAGCACTTTTCAGGCGCTTCGGAAGCACTGCCTATTCATTGTAATGGGCAGGGGCGATTTGGGAGTGCTGTATACAGAGCTCCCAAAGATGCTGCTTGCAGGATTTTTTCAAACGTCCCGTAAGCGCACCATCCATGTTTGAAAGCACCCATTGCAGAGAATGGGAGGCAGTTTTCAGGTGCTTGAAATAGCACATTTCAAGCACCTGAAAAATGCCTGAAAACTGCCTCAGTGCGAAAGAGTTCCAAGTACCATTTCAAACTGCAGCGATGACCAACATCGGATGTGAATCACATGCGATCTCTGTTCGATGGGATATCAGCCATACTGTGGGAGGTGCTTTTACTTGATTACATAGACAGCAAGTCATTCTGGCTCTCTGCTGGATGATTGGCGAGTGCCGGCGGACATCAAGTCTGTAATTCTCACAGATCTGCTCCTGCTGTGTATAATTACAGCAGGAGCAGGGCACTGCCGACGACACACATGTGCTCCCCCCATCCAGAAATGTCGGATCACCTACTAGGTAAGTGATCCAGCACAGCAGAGCCACCTTGCGGTCTTATATGCAAGTTATACGATCGGCAAGCGGTTAATAATTCATTGGTAATACTGAATGAGCAGCACAATATTTCTGCACGTCCTAGCATCAAGATAATTGGGTGGAAAAAAAAAATCAAAAACAATAGTAACAATATATTGGAAAAAATTGATATTAGAGAACTGGTATATCAATATTCTGTATAAGTGTTGTACAGGACACCAGGGTTGGGTCCTGGACAGGTGCTATACAGCACCACTATTTGGGCTATGGTCCCTTTAAAGAGCTGTGAGAGTGTTCAGGGGGGTCACCCAAAATGGATGAGGGATTCCCGGCGTAAGAGTTAATCCAGAGAGGACTGGCTCACAGTCCTCTCTGTCTTGATAGAGTCATTTGGGGCCCGGAATTTCTGAGGCTCTTAAGTGCTATTCGGGTGGGAAAGAGCCTCCACCCCTGACCACTGGGAGCCAGCACACAGGGAGTTAACACTTTTAGAGAACAGCTCATAAAACAGGAAGTGGCGCTGGAGGTGTGTGGAGGAGTATGGGGTTTGCACCTGTGAAGATGAGCTGGCAGTCTGCTGGGAGCTGTTAAGAATACAGTGAGGACTGTTGAAATTCGGGGGCGAAGACCCGTCTACAAACAAACTGTATGTGCTTTTGTTTGGACTTATTTTTGTGCTGAAGACAAGCAGACTTTTATTTGATGCTGAAGCTAAGCGGACTTTTGTGTTATAGTTTTCCCTGTGTGCTGAGCAAAGCCTTATTTTGGTTTGTCTGTAAATAAAGTATTCCCCCCCCCCCCCCCAAACGGTTTATGCACTTAATCCTACTGAGCTATAGATTGCCCCCAAACTTTACAGTGTATACTTCTCTACACACAAATGTTAGGAGCGTATAAAAGAACAAAGGAGTGGTGGTACCCTCCAGGCATAAGATGATTTTAGTTCATTATTTGCATTTATTTTTTTAAAGGTGAACACCTGAACCCCTCCTAATTGGAGGGAAGGGGCACCCCCCCCCCATCCCTTCTCACAGCACACAGGAACACAGCAGAGGATGTCAATCACAGGCTATGTGCTGGAGCTCCCCCCCCCCCGGCACCTTTTTTCTCGTGGTATCAGAAAAAACTGTCAGCAGTAGGGTTGCACCAATGCCGATACTAGTATCGGTACAGATACTGAGCATTACTTGTGCAAATGCTCCGATGCTTGACCCGATACCTGGCCAGTCAGGGAAGATCGGTGCGGCGAGTTACAAGCACCAATCTCCCTATATAGATTTCAATAAAGCAGATGACGGCTGCTTCTTTCTTCTCCCCCCCCCCCCCCCCTTCAGCTTTATTGAAAACTATACTGGGAGGTCGATGCTTGTAACTCGCCACACCAATCATCCCCAACTGTGCCCTTCTCTGTGTTCCTCCAGGTCCCCTTCTGTGCTCCTCCACCGCCCCCTCTGTTGCAAAACTGTCAGGTTGGAGAGCGGAGGAAGCAGTCGGTAAATCTGTCATTTACCGGCTCCTTCCTTAACTGAGCATTGTAAACTTTGTTTACGATGTCTCAGTTTATGAATGGAGAGGAGCCCGTCTCCTCTCCATTCATCTTCAGTGCAGCTGAGGCTACAGAGAAAGGGACTGTGAAATATCTGTCCTCAGTCCCCTTTCCTCTCTCAAAGGGGAGATGCTTGGGGGGGGGGGGGGGTTTAAACCCCCAATATCTCACCAAAGCCCCCCCTCCCGGGCTGTAAAAAAAATTTTAAAATTGAGATCTACCTATATATATATATATATATATATATATATATATATATATATATATATATATATATATATATATATATATATATATATATACACACATACACACACACATACATATATATATATATACACACACACACACACACACACACACACATACATATATATATACACACACACACACATAAAATTATCTTTTTTTAGGTTGAAAAAACACTGACCCCCCCCCCCCCTTAAAATAATGAATTGTGAAAGATATAAATAGTAAAAAAAAGAAGAAGAAAAGAATAAAACATTTGTGACCCAGTGTCATCAGTGCTGCATATTAGTGCAACGGTCACAAAAAAATAAAATAAAAAAGTATCACTATCGGTGAGTACTTGAAAAAAATAAAGTATCAATACTTGAATTCGGTTTTTAAAAAGTGGTAACGGCGGTGCAACCCTAGTCAGCAGTGACCCATGCAGATAGAGGCAGCACACAGAAATGACGCTTAGTGCTTTGCCAAGTACACACTATACAAGGATATGCCGTTTTCATATTTCATGACTGAGGTTTACAACCATTTTACTGTTTGCAGGGTTAGCACAAGAAGATCATATTACAAGTTTGACTTCCGACAGGTAAAGGTAGATCTGTTTCAATAGATAAACTCAAAATGCCTTCTAATTTAAATGTGGCTTTATTTTTGTTGGTTTACTTAGCAATGGAATACCTAAACTACTACATTTGCTTAGCAAACACACAGGGAATGGGCAGTCAGATGTTGGATATTGAAAATTTGCATTTCAATGAACATTATGTGGCTAACCAATAAAAGGTTGAGTCAGCTAGTTCAAAGGCCTCTGTAGTTGTCACAATTACACACCATATGCCACTTTCACCCATTAATGGTCACAGCTAGTGAAAGGGTCACACAAAGCATGAAATGTATTCATACATATGAAGTCAAATGAAAACACAGCATAAGGAGCACACTTCCTCTACCCTTTTATTTCAAGCTTCAAGCCAGTCTCTGAACATGCAAATCATTTCAAAAATACAAAAACCTATGGGCCAGATTCACGTAGGGCAGCGGCGGCGTAACGTATCGTAGATACGTTACACCACCGCAATTTTTCATCGGAAGTGCCTGATTCACCAAGCACTTGCGATGAAAACCTACGCCGCAAGGCGGGCCAATTTAAATGGGCGTGTGCCATTTAAATTAGGCGCGCTCCCGCGCTGGACCTACCGAGCATGCTCCGTTTCCGAACTCCTGCCGTGACATCATTTTTTCGAACGGCGACGCGCGTAGCGTAATTCCGTATTCCCGGACGGCTTACGCAAACAGCGTTTTTTTTTTTTACATTTCGACGCGGGAACGACGGCCATACTTTATACAGCAATACGATGGCTGTGTAAAGTTAAGGCACCAAAAAAAACGACTAACTTTGCGACGGGAAACTAGACTAGCGGCAAAGTAGCGAACGCGAAAAACCGTCGGGAATCGCCGTAACTCTTAATTTGCATACCCGACGCTGGTTTACGACGCAAACTCCCCCCAGCGGCGGCCGCGGTATTGCATCTTAAGATCCGACAGTGTAAAACAATTACACCTGTCGGATCTTATGGCTATCTATGCGCAACTGATTCTATGAATCAGTCGCATAGATAGAAACCGAGATACACCGTCGTATCTGCTCTGTGAATCTGGCCCTTTGTATGTATAAATAAAATGCTCATCTTAAAGTCCAACTCCAGGAATTTAAAAGTGGTATTAAACCCAATAGCCTCCTGTATTAGTGTGCCTCCACTCTGGATGACAGCAGTATTGTCAGTCTGGGACAGGGGGGAGTCATGTTAGATGTACTAGCTGTTTTGGATACACTATCAAAATGAAGCCACACCAATTCTCACTGCAGTTACAGCAACTGTTTTTTTCTTTGGGAATAAAGAGGAATAAATAAAATTGTTATCACCCCTGTCAGTGTTAAATGGTTTGCCTCAACACTCTGCTACATTTGCTTGACAGCATGTTCTGTTGAAAAGCAACAGACTTACTGGCTGGATCACCAGATAAAAATAAATAAAGGAAAGCAAGCCTGAAAAATAAAATTAATGCAGCCATCATATCAAAGAATTGGTAAACAGCAATAAATGTATGCTTTTGGGTTTAAAGTGGATGTAAACCTGATTCATGAAATTTGAGCTGGGCACACAGAGTGCCTTGTGAAAGTATTCGGCCCCCTTGAACTTTGCGACCTTTTGCCACATTTCAGGCTTCAAACATAAAGATATAAAACTGTATTTATTTTTGAAGAATCAACAACAAGTGGGACACAATCATGAAGTGGAACGAAATTTATTGGATATTTCAAACTTTAACAAATAAAAAACTGAAAAATTGGGTGTTAAATTATTCAGCCCCTTTTACTTTCAGTGCAGCAAACTCTCTCCAGAAGTTCAGTGAGGATCTCTGAATGATCCAACGTTGACCTAAATGACTAATGATGATAAATAGAATCCACCTGTGTGTAATCAAGTCTCCGTATAAATGCACCTGCACTGTGATAGTCTCAGAGGTCCGTTTAAAGCGCAGAGAGCATCATGAAGAACAAGGAACACACCAGGCAGGTCCGAGATTCTGTTGTGGAGAAGTTTAAAGCCGGATTTGGATACAAAAAGATTTCCCAAGCTTTAAACATCCCAAGGAGCACAGTGCAAGCGATAATATTGAAATGGGAGTATCAGACCACTGCAAATCTACGAAGACCTGGCCGTCCCTCTAAACTTTCAGCTCATACAAGGAGAAGACTGATCAGAGATGCAGCCAAGAGGCCCATGATCACTCTGGATGAACTGCAGAGATCTACAGCTGAGGTGGGAGACTCTGTCCATAGGACAACAATCAGTCGTATACTGCACAAATCTGGCCTTTATGGAAGAGTGGCAAGAAGAAAGCCATTTCTTAAAGATATCCATAAAAAGTGTTGTTTAAAGTTTGCCACAAGCCACCTGGGAGACACACCAAACATGTGGAAGAAGGTGCTCTGGTCAGATGAAACCAAAATCGAACTTTTTGGCAACAATGCAAAACTTTATGTTTGGCGTAAAAGCAACACAGCTCATAACCCTGAACACACCATCCCCATTGTCAAACATGGTGGTGGCAGCATCATGGTTTGGGCCTGCTTTTCTTCAGCAGGGACAGGGAAGATGGTTAAAATTGATGGGAAGATGGATGGAGCCAAATACAGGACCATTCTGGAAGAAAACCTGATGGAGTCTGCAAAAGACCTGAGACTAGGACGGAGATTTGTCTTCCAACAAGACAATGATCCAAAACAAAGCAAAATCTACAATGGAATGGTTCACAAATAAACATATCCAGGTGTTAGAATGGCCAAGTCAAAGTCCAGACCTGAATCCAATCGAGAATCTGTGGAAAGAACTGAAAACTGCTGTTCACAAACGCTCTCCATCCAACCTCACTGAGCTTGAGCCGTTTTGCAAGGAGGAATGGGCAAAAATGTTGGTCTCTCGATGTGCAAAACTGAGAAAGACATACCCCAAGCGACTTACAGCTGTAATCGCAGCAAAAGGTGGCGCTACAAAGTATTAACTTAAGGGGGCTGAATAATTTTGCACGCCCAATTTTTCAGTTTTTTTATTTGTTAAAAAAGTTTGAAAGATCCAATAAATTTCGTTCCACTTCATGATTGTGTCCCACTTGTTGTTGATTCTTCCAAAAAAATTAGTTTTATATCTTTATGTTTGAAGCCTGAAATGTGGCAAAAGGTCGCAAAGTTCAAGGGGGCCGAATACTTTCGCAAGGCACTGTATATCTGCAGTGTTTTCTTATCTCTCTTCAAAGCCCTATGTCCCCATGGCTTTCTCCTGTCATCAGCATAACTTATGACAAGTTCTCAGACACACGTGATAAAACAAGCCTGAATTTTGTTTCAGGGTGGGTGCTATAAATAGATTAGCAGAAAGCTGCTCTACTCACAGAACAGCTCTGAAAGTCTCTGCCTATGTGGAGGGAGGTGTGCGTGCCTTTCTTCCAAATCAGCCCTCTCCCTGTGTAATCCAACATTACACTGCTACTGCTGAATGAAAAAGTGAAAATTCTAACATGATGTGCACTTTCTAAACAGCATATACAGTGAGGAAAATAAGTATTTGAACACCCTGCTATTTTGCAAGTTCTCCCACTTGGAAATCATGGAGGGGTCTGAAATTGTCATCGTAGGTGCATGTCCACTGTGAGAGACATAATCAAAAAAAAAATTCCAGAAATCACAATTTATGATTTTTTAACTATTTATTTGTATGATACAGCTGCAAATAAGTATTTGAACACCTGTCTATCAGCTAGAATTCTGACCCTCAAAGACCTGTTAGTCTGCCTTTAAAATGTCCACCTCCACTCCATTTATTATCCTAAATTAGATGCACCTGTTTGAGGTCATTAGCTGCATAAAGACACCTGTCCACCCCATACAATCAGTAAGAATCCAACTACTAACATGGCCAAGACCAAAGAGCTGTCCAAAGACACTAGAAACAAAATTGTACACCTCCACAAGGCTGGAAAGGGCTACGGGGAAATTGCCAAGCAGCTTGGTGAAAAAAGGTCCACTGTTGGAGCAATCATTAGAAAATGGAAGAAGCTAAACATGACTGTCAATCTCCCTCGGACTGGGGCTCCATGCAAAATCTCACCTCGTGGGGTCTCAATGATCCTAAGAAAGGTGAGAAATCAGCCCAGGACTACACGGGAGGAGCTGGTCAATGACCTGAAAAGAGCTAGGACCACCGTTTCCAAGGTTACTGTTAGTAATACACTAAGACGTCATGGTTTGAAATCATGCATGGCACGGAAGGTTCCCCTGCTTAAACCAGCACATGTCAATGCCCGTCTTAAGTTTGCCAATGACCATTTGGATGATCCAGAGGAGTCATGGGAGAAAGTCATGTGGTCAGATGAGACCAAAATAGAACTTTTTGGTCATAATTCCACTAACCGTGTTTGGAGGAAGAAGAATGATGAGTACCATCCCAAGAACACCATCCCTACTGTGAAGCATGGGGGTGGTAGCATCATGCTTTGGGGGTGTTTTTCTGCACATGGGACAGGGCGACTGCACTGTATTAAGGAGAGGATGACCGGGGCCATGTATTGCGAGATTTTGGGCAACAACCTCCTTCCCTCAGTTAGAGCTTTGAAGATGGGTCGAGGCTGGGTCTTCCAACATGACAATGACCCGAAGCACACAGCCAGGACAACCAAGGAGTGGCTCTGTAAGAAGCATATCAAGGTTCTGGCGTGGCCTAGCCAGTCTCCAGACCTAAACCCAATAGAGAATCTTTGGAGGGAGCTCAAACTCTGTGTTTCTCAGCGACAGCCCAGAAACCTGACTGATGTAGAGAAGATCTGTGTGGAGGAGTGGGCCAAAATCCCTCCTCCAGTGTGTGCAAACCTGGTGCAAAAACTACAAGAAACGTTTGACCTCTGTAATTGCAAACAAAGGCTACTGTACCAAATATTAACATTGATTTTCTCAGGTGTTCAAATACTTATTTGCAGCTGTATCATACAAATAAATAGTTAAAAAAATCATACATTGTGATTTCTGGATTTTTTTTTTTTTGATTATGTCTCTCACAGTGGACATGCACCTACGATAACAATTTCAGACCCCTTCATGATTTCCAAGTGGGAGAACTTGCAAAATAGCAGGGTGTTCAAATACTTATTTTCATCACTGTAAAGATTAAGACAGCCGAGATACATATAAAACCTATGTAGGGAGATTTGTTTCATCCCTGTGCATCATCTGAGGCTGTTCATTTCACTGGGTATATGTGAGGGTTAACATCTACTTTAATATTTTTTCTTTTAATGTACCCTTGCAGTGGGGCCTCCCCACATGGAAAGGCCTGAACTTACCATACACTCAGTCCTTGAACCCACCCCCTCTTCCCCAAGCTCTGGTCTGTGGGCGGAGCCTCCATGTAATGTACAATACATGGACATTACCCTGTTTTGCACGTTAAGAAGGCTAGAGCAGTGTTTCTCAATTCCAGTCCTCAAGGCACACCAACAGGTCATGTTTTCAGGCTTTCCATTATATTGCACAGGTGATTTGATCAGTTTCACTGCCTTAGTAATTACCACAGCTGTTTCAGGGCTGTGGAGTCGGAGTCGGAGTCGAGGAGTCGGAGGAAATTTTGGGTACCTGGAGTCGGAGTCGGCAAACAATGCACCGACTCCGACTCCGACTCCTACTAAATTTAGATTGGAATAAAAAATAAAAAAAAGCAAGTTTAAATGTCCCAATTCACAAAAAGTTATAATTAATGACTTCTCTACTGTAAGAATAAAGACCAATGCATGCAGTGCCTCACGTAACCGCAAAACGAACAGGTTAAGTGACCGTGAATAAGCGCGCTTTTCATGTGCTTCACTATATGGCACGCAACGCACAATTAGGAGCTGCAATACTTATACTTTCCATAGTGTTGTGTTCTGCTTTTACAGGGAACGCATGTTAGAGAACCAGTAAGTGTCCAAATAAAAAAATTCCAACAGGAGTTTTATAAAGCACTAAAAGAAGTTGAAAAGTATGATCGCTCATCAAAACTTACTGTTGAAGAAGCCATCCTTGTTTATCCAGAGATCGTTAGTGATGTGGCCAGAATAGTTACTGCAATGCCACCCACCCAAGTCAGTGTCGAAAGATTATTTTCAGCCCTAAAAATAATAAAGTCTGACTTAAGAGCCTCTATGAAAGAGGATCTGGCAGAGGCAATTCTCTTCCTTAGAACTCTACATTGAATTGATTTGCATTTGCTAAGCCTAGAACTACATTTCAAGATTAATATAAACCATTTCTAGGTTTTACAGATTTTGTTTCATTATAGATAAGCTTTGTTTTTGTTCTAAAACAACCAAATAATGTGGTTTGTATTTTTGAACTGGTAAAGATCCTGTTCCTGATGTTTATGCCTGCTGCTACTATCCAGCCACTTGATTGTTTTCATTGTGTTTGTCTTTTGCTTAAACTGTGCAATACAGTAGACTGTTGGCTTCCCAGACAGTAGTCCTGTGGTAGGTTGCGTTTCTTTCCCTCAAGGAATGTATAAAATACATTCGCATATTAATACAGAGGAGTCGGAGTCGGAGGTACATAAAACCGAGGAGTCGGAGTCGGAACATTTATCTACCGACTCCACAGCCCTGAGCTGTTTAATCTAAAGGAAATCCTGAAAACATAACCTGTTGGTGTACCTTGAGGACAGGAATTGAGAAATACTGGGCTAGAGTGTGGCCAGAGCTGGTCACAGCTTAGGGTGCATTCACACCACGATTTTGTCATCCTTTTTTTACTCACGATTTTTGCTTTTAAATCGTCCAAATCTGTATGGCAAAACGGATCCATTCACTGCCATTCATTAATTTAGGTCCCCAAGTGCATCCGATTTGATCCGCATACGATTTGATACGATTTAAAATCGTATCAAAAAACGTGTTTGCCCACGATTTTTGGTCCCGATTTAAAATCGTATTACAATCGGATGCGGATCAAATCGGATGCACTTGGGGACCTAAATTAAATGAATGGAAGTGAATGGATCCGTTTGCCATACGATTTCAAACCTACAATCGTGAGAACAGCAGGAGAAGTGAAGTGACAGCAAGCGACAGGAGAACTCTTCTAGTTCTCATTGTGCAGGTCATTGGGGACAGTAGCAGCAGCAGGAGAAGTGAAGTGACAGCAAGCGGCAGGAGAACTCTTCTAGCCCTCAGGGAAGATGAAGCTGATCTCTCCCTGGAGGACAGTCTATGATTGCCATGTTCGGCAGAATAAGCAGGACCATCGTTGTAGCGCCTGGTAATGACTTTTCCACTTTCTCTGCTGCTACTGTCCCCAATGACCTGCACAATGAGATCTACTCCGGGCTACTCATGGTGGGAAACACAGGACCCCCTCTCCGTTCACAGCTGGATTCTCAACACACAAAAAGTGCCCAAAAAGTCTGCAGGGTGACAAGATATTCTCCGCTAACGCCGCCAATGTACTAAAGAGAACTGCTGCGATAAAGGTAAAACATTTGCCATGCTAATACAGTATTCCCTGCAGCCACAGAACTAAATTTTCCGTTTAAAAATACAATTACAATAATCGGATTTTTACTTCATTTGACAACAGCAGACTTTTATGGTTATCTATCTCCAAATGTTCTTTTTTGTAATTAAAATACAGTGATCAGCCGTAAGGATTTTGAAGCTGTTTCAGTAGTTCCGATATAAAATTCTGCAAAAATGTTACTTTAGAAGCAAGTACATTTAAAAATACAATGTTACAATGTTTATTGAAATTGTACTTATTCCAAAGGCAACATCTTCTCATTTACAGCCAATAGGGTGATAGCTCAATGTAAGTTTTGGGAACTTTGGGAAATGTATAAGCAGAGGGTAGAGGGATATATATTCTTAATTTATTTTTTATAAAAAAAAACAAGCGGAGTGAAATTATTCAGTGAATTTATACATCAGATCGCACAAGTCTGTGAAAAAAAATCAATGACTGTTTGATATAATGTTACTAATGGGAGACAACACAAATTACTAGGAACGGATTTGTTGGGAACCAGTTTATTGTATATTATGCTACAGAAAGGGAAACCTTGTTCTAAAAAAAAAAAAAAAACCTACATTATTTAAAATCAGGATCCGATTTTTTTTGACATACGATTACATACGATTTTGACAGATACGATTCCATCCGATTTAACGGTCCGTTTTTCGGATGGAAAAATCGTGATGTGAACCTAGCCTTACAGGACACTTCTAGACATAACAAGCATATAATCCTTGAAGTTCAGGAAGGAAAGCGGGGGGGGGGGGGGGGGGGTGTAGCCAACTGCAAGGGTGAAATATTTTCAACTCCTAGAGTTAGGTTTTTAACTACTTCAGCTCTAGAAGATTTACCCCCCCCCCTTCATGACCAGGCCATTTTTTGCTTTAGGTACTTTTTGGCAAAAGTTAAACCCCTAAATGTCAACAAATACAATACAGGCAGCTCTCACACCTGAGCGTAGGGCGTTCGGTCGTTTTTTCAGGCGTTTTTTTTCGGGCGTATTCATGCTTATTTGCGCGTTTGCATACAGCGTCGTGCGACGTTTTTGTACTTCGGCGTTTCTTATTTTAGCCAATAGGAAAAATTATCATCTTTTCATCACTTGTTGCTATGTTGGTAGATTTTTTTTAATCTTCTGCATGGGCGACAAGTTCTATTGATTAAAGCGACGAAACGCCCATAGCAAACGCCCGTTGTCGCGCGATACGCTCAATACGCGCGTTTCCCATTACTTTCTATGGGGGAAAAAAACGCTCAAACGCCGCTGTCGCGCGATTCGCGCGACAAAAAAAGGTCCGGGACTTGTTTGAGCTTCGTGCGACAGGCGTTTGGGCGTTCAGGTGTGAACAGTCACCATAGGGAATAATGTTAATTCTCCCCTCTGGCGTTTGTGAGCAGTGCGCTTCAGGCGTAAAAACGCCTAGGTGTGAATGGGGCCTTAGTAACAACTGCAACATTGACCTGCATTGCATTACAATACAACAGAACACAGGTCAATGCATGTAGAACTCAGCATAACGCAAGTAAAGAAAGCCAAGTTTGCTTTGTGTTTTTGTCCCTTACAAACACCCATACCAGCAGCCATCTTTGGGGGACTGGAGAGTGAGGAAAATAGCAGTTGCTTTCTGTCAGCATGTCAGGACTTTGTAGCCCGGCACATAAAATCCTGTACAACACCCAGCAAAAAGATTACAAAGATAAGATCAGATCTTAACGCACTCCTTCGCTGACCCATAGGATGTGATGTCACAGGAAATCTTGCTAAATGCAGTGCATTGCACGAATCAGCGTGTTAAAACATGCAGAAAAAACGGGTGGAATTGTACATCTATTTTCCCTGCATTTTATCGCAAGTCAGGGTGAATTCAGCCTCAACGCCACCCTCTCCTAAGCTAGATATTTTTCACGGCTCATTAAAGAACGAAAAAAAATAATAATGTGTTTTAATTCATTTTGTAAAGTTTTTGTTGAATAAGCAAATGAAAAGGAAAAACATAATTTCTGACTAATTTTGCTATGCGTTGTACCAAAACAATAAAAGCTGGTGTGAGAATAAAAATTAGAGATGGGTGAGCGGTTTTGCCAGTACATTCACCGAACACCACATTTTCAGGGTGTTTCCCCCGATGAACACCCTGCAATGCACCGAGTTCTGCACAGTGCATTCTGCACCATAGCCCCCCCCCCCCCCCCCCAGTATCCATACCAGACCCCTATTCG
Source organism: Rana temporaria (assembly GCF_905171775.1). Lineage (NCBI taxonomy): Eukaryota > Metazoa > Chordata > Amphibia > Anura > Ranidae > Rana > Rana temporaria. The sequence continues at coordinate 301,315,060 of NC_053493.1, read as the reverse complement.
GACATGCAGCCTGGTAGGTCAGGAAAGGGGAGGGGGGGGGGTTTAAGAGAACGGCCACCCTCCTCAACCATAACCAGGCCACATGCCTTCAACATGGGGGGTGGGTGCTTTAACTCCTATGTGAATGAGTATCGGGTACATAGTACCCCTACCCTTTCTCCAAAAAAATTCTAAAAGTAATAAAAACACAAGAGACAGTTTGACATTTTCTTTATTAAAAAAATGTTTAAAAAAAATAAAATAAAAAAAGTGACCTTCGATATGTAAATCCATTGTCAATCACACTACTCGTCGACCCGAAAAACAAAACAAAAGTGCTCCCATCTCCTGGGAGGCCTCCCGCTGAAAGCCTCCTCTGTGCTTTGACATTTCTTGTATAGGTAACGGACGGGGTGACCTAGCTACGTCACATGGTGGCCCCGCCCCCACAGGATGTCACGTGCCCTGTATGCACCAGTCCGTGATGTCAGAAGGGGGCGGTGCCATCTTACTTATATAAGAAATGTCAAAGCACAGAGGAGGCATGTTTGGCCCATTCTTAGAAACTTTACAAATCAGAGAAAAAAGGAAAAAAAAAAATATATATATTTGCGTAATACACCCAGTTTTAAAAAGTTCCAGGCTTTTTTATGTTTCTTGAAAGTCAGCAGCTACAAAAACTGACTTTTAATAAACACACACTTACCTGTCCCACAAACCAGCAATGTGGTCACTTGAACCCTCGGTTCTCTCCCTCCCTTCTCCCCAGCGCTGGCATTACAACTGTGGGCAACCGGCTGTGATAGTTTGCGGCTTCACAGCTGGGTGCACACTGAGCATGCGCAAGCTGCGCTGCACTTCCTTAATGGTCGGGCAATCTTCTAGGACCTGTGAAGTATTCCAGAAGATTGCAGGGAGGGAGAGGAAACTTCCGGTCGGGGGCGGGAGAAAATTAGGTACCCGCTTCCCCACCAAAAAATGTACATGCCAAAATGTGGCATAGGATGGGGGGAGGAATGTTTAAAGCGGAAGATCCCCTTCTGGGTGTAGCTCAGCTTTAACCGATTAACATAAACATAGGTTCTTGCTATAGCCTGTTGTTCAGGAATACTCAATATTTTCAGTATTATAATTCTCACCTTGCCTCGCCTCCCATTTCCGCCATCTTGGTCTTCCCACTGCCAGTCCACTCCACGTACAACTCTACCACCAGCAAAAATTCCCCGTGCTGTTATTTTTTTTGACTTGCGCCGGGATTCCAAAAGCACACTGAGGGTTAAAGAAAGAATTTCCAACTGATGAGTAAAGATCAACATTAGACAAACAATTTTGTTTCATCATGGAGAGAACAGAGAAGGGTTAGAGTCAGATTTTTATTGCTGCCTATATCCTTATTTTAGATATTGCTCTTCATTTGCTCTTTCTCCCAGGATTGGATGGGTGATCTGTCTATCAAAGTTTCCCAGACAAGGGGGAGGGGCTGTATATGACGCGCGCGGTGGGGAACACAGCTATTGAATTGAAAGCTGTAATGTTCTCCACGGTTTGAAAAAAAGCGGCTCCGGCTCCTCTCCTACCCAGCACAGATTGGCTGCAAAGTGGGGGGACGGGACTCCCGGCTGCAAAGTGGGGGGGGGGGACGGGACCCCCGGCTGCAAAGTGGGGGGGGGGGACGGGACCCCCGGCTGCAAAGTGGGGGGGGGGGACGGGACCCCCGGCCGCAAAGGGGGGGGGGGGCCGGGACCCCCGGCTGCAAAGTGGGGGGGGGGGACGGGACTCCCGGCTGCAAAGTGGGGGGGGGACGGGACTCCCGGCTGCAAAGTGGGGGGGGGGACGGGACTCCCGGCTGCAAAGTGGGGGGGGGACGGGACTCCCGGCTGCAAAGTGGGGGGGGGGGGACGGGACTCCCGGCTGCAAAGTGGGGGGGGGACGGGACTCCCGGCTGCAAAGTGGGGGGGGACGGGACTCCCGGCTGCAAAGTGGGGGGGGGCGGGACTCCCGGCTGCAATGTGGGGGGGGACGGGACTCCCGGCTGCAAAGTGGGGGGGGACGGGACTCCCGGCTGCAAAGTGGGGGGGGACGGGACTCCCGGCTGCAAAGTGGGGGGGGACGGGACTCCCGGCTGCAAAGTGGGGGGGGGCGGGACTCCCGGCTGCAAAGTGGGGGGGGACGGGACTCCCGGCTGCAAAGTGGGGGGGGGACGGGACTCCCGGCTGCAAAGTGGGGGGGGGACGGGACTCCCGGCTGCAAAGTGGGGGGGGACGGGACTCCCGGCTGCAAAGTGGGGGGGACGGGACTCCCGGCTGCAAAGTGGGGGGGACGGGACTCCCGGCTGCAAAGTGGGGGGGGACGGGACTCCCGGCTGCATTGGTAGACATGGGCAGGCTGCATTTTTGGGCACGGATAAAGTTGTTGTTAATATTTATTTTTATAACTTAATTCTGCATAAGATAATTAAAGTGTAATTTCATGAGATTTATGAGGACGGGTCTAGGGGCGGGATTAGGGGGCGGGACATGGTAGGGGTTGGGCAGGGCAACAGGTGGCGGGTATGCCTTGAGGCCTGGTTAGTAGCTCAGGACTTGAAATGTTGAGCCCTGGAAAACATCAAAAATGTTTTAACTAAAAAACAAATTATAATTTTAAGAAAAAAAAAAAAAGGTAATTTTTGAAGATGATGGCAGCAGCACATCCCCTCTTCCTTTGACAACACTCTGTAAACATCTGGGAAATGAAGAGACCAGTTGCTGGAGTTTTGGGAGAGGAATGTTGTCCCATTCTTGCCTGATATAGGATTCTAACTGCACCACAGTCCTGGGTCGTCAGGCATATTTTTAGTTTCAGAATGCGCCAAATATTTTCAGTTGGTGAAAGGTCTGGACTGCAGGCAGGCCAATTAAGCACCTGGACTACTCTACTAGGAAGCCATGCTGTTGTCATAGATGCAGCAGTTTAGCATTCTCCTGCTGAAACATGCAAGCATATGCTGCTCTAAAACCTGGATATATATTTCAGCATTGATGGTGCCTTTCCAGATGTACAAGCTGTCTATTCAATATGCACTAAGGCACCCCCATACAGGCTTTTGAACTGATGCCATTAACAAGCCCTCTCCTCTTTAGTCCGGAGGACATGGCGCCCATGGTTGCCAAAAAGAAAGTCAAATCTAATTGGTCTGGCCCAGAACAGTTTTCCTTTTTGCAGCAGACCATTTTAAATGAGCTTTGGCCAAGAGAAGACGTTGATGTCTCTGGATCATGTTCACATATGGCAGGGATATGCAATTAGCGGACCTCCAGCTGTTGCAGGACTACAATTCCCATGAGGCATAGCAAGACTCTGATGCCCCGTACACACCATCACTTTATGTGATGAAAAAAAAATGACGTTTTTAAAAAACGTCACTTTAATTGACCGTGTGTGGGGGAAAACGTTGTTTTATGTCTTCTAAAAAACGACCAAAAAAAATTGAAGCATGCTTCAATTTTATGTGTCGTTTTTCAAAACGTCAACTTTTACTTCACAGAAATTGACCGTGTGTAGCAAAAACGTCGTTTAAAACAACGTTTTTTCACCCGCGCATGCCCAGAAGCTACTTATGAAGCGAGCTTCAATGGAAAAGCGTGGTGAACGTAACCTCGCTTTGCTAAAACATTGTGAGAAAAACGATGGTGTGTAGGCAACTTCGTCTTTGAAAATTGAAGTTTCAAAAACGTCATTTTTTACTTCACAGAAAATGTCGTTTTTTTTTTCATCACATAAAGTGATGGTGTGTATGCGGCATATGAGCCACAGGCTTGACACCCAAAGGCAGAGGCTTGATGGGACTTGTAGTTTTGCAACAGCTGGAGGTCCGCTAATTGCATATCCCTGACATATGGTTTCTTCTTTGCATGCTAGAGCTTTAACTTGCATTTTTGGATGGCACAGTAAACTGTGTTCACAGAACAGTCATTTTTGGGAGTATTCCTGAGCTCATGCACTGATGTCCACCACAGAATCATGCCTGTTTTTAATGCAGTGCCGTATCAGTGCCCGAAGATCACGGGCATCCAATATTGCATTTTGGCCTCGTCCCGTGCGCACAGAGATTTCTCCAGATTCTCAGAATCTTTTGATATTATTAGGGTTGTCCCGATACCAGTACCGGTATCGGGACCGATACCGAGTATTTGCGGGAGTACTTGTACTCGCGCAAATACCCCCGATACCTAAATAGAATACTTCCCCCCCCCCCCCCGCTGCATCGCGCCGCCGCATCGAAAGCCGCCGCATCGCACCGAAGCATTTGAAAGCCGCCGCATGGGTTAAACGGCCTGCGGGAACATCACAGCTTTAATTTGAATAGCTGTAGTGTTCCCGCGCGTATAGACACTTCCCCTTGCTCGGGATTGGATGGGTGATCTGTCCAATCCAGAGCAAGGGGGAGTGTCTATACGCGCGGCCAAAACAGCTATTCAAATGAATGCTGTGATTTTCTCCATGCGGCGGCAAAGGTATGGGGGAAATGGCTAGAGGGACATGGCTGCATATGTGAGGGACATGGCTAGAGGGACATGGCTGCATATGTGAGGGACATGGCTAGAGGGACATGGCTGCATATGTGAGGGACATGGCTAGAGGGACATGGCTGCATATGTGGGGGGACATGGCTGCATATGTGGGGGGACATGGCTGCATATGTGGGGGGACATGGCTGCATATGTGGGGGGACACATTTAAAAAAAGTATCGGTATTCGGTATCCGCGACTACTTGAAAAAAAGTATCGGTACTTGTACTCGGTCCTAAAAAAGTGGTATCAGGACAACCCTAATAGATGCTATATTTTTTTATTTGCTATGTTTCTCACACAAAAGTTGAGTTACCCTTTATGGACAACTATCAAAAGTACAATCGTCCAAGTGCAAACCCTCTCAAAACTGTACTTACCGTTCACTTCCTGGTGTAGTGATTCGATAAAATCGATGCCTCAGATGATGCTTGTCTCCATGATAACACAAAGTGCATAGATCATAGTTTGTGCACTCGGCGCACTTCCAACGGATTCCAATGATTGGTTGCTGTCTACATGTATCACACATTGTCCCATCATGTTTGACACCTTAAAAAAAATATATATAATTTCAATACATGATGGATAGACGTTTTTTAGCATTAAAGAATTAAAAAAATAACAATGTGTTTTGTATAAATAAAAGGAGCAGAGAGAAATAGATGGTCCAGCCAGCCACATTCTAACCAAGTTATTCATCTAAAAACCCCTCGGCATTAAAATGACTCAGAGTCAAACACACCAAAAGAAATTACAAATAAACGTTACTCATATTAGGCTTCTGGCGATGTTAAATGCATTTACTGACAAGTAGGAAGGTGAAGGGGATCAATCTGTATGCATTTTATGAGCATCATATCTACATATGGAAAGAACATTATCAAGTCCAGCTGACAAGTAGCTGTAACAAGGAAAGTTGAGTGCATGTGCTCAGCGTCATATAGAGGTTGTCTTTGGGAAATAGACGTATAAGTGCTGCCAGCATTGCTGCAGAGGTCAGCCTGTCAATGCTCAGACCATACGCCACACAAGATAAACCCATTTGGTTTAGAATAGATGGTGTCAAGTGTGTGTTGGCAACCAGGTGAGGAGTACAAAGACAAGTGTGTCTTGGCTACAGTGGAGGGAGTTGTCAGGTCACCTGTGGCCAGGTGACAAGTGCACCCCATTGGGGTCAGGGATGCACCACAGGGTAGTTAACCCTATAGCCGACTTCTATCGGAGAGGAAGCGTGAACCCAAGATTCCCCAGGGCACGGGGACTAAGACCCAGCTTTGTGTTCACCAGAGCCTCTAGTGGTGAGGATGGCCTTCGCCGCAGCTGGATCCAGGTCGCGACCCCTGGGATCCCCTAGGTCACGCTTCGCAGGGAGAGGGGAAGCAGCAAGCAGGACAAGCGATAGTGATGGGTAAGCCGAGGTCAGGGCAACAGGCAGACAAGGGTAACCAAGGGACAGGCAAAAGGTCAGGGTCACAGGCGAACAGGAGAAGTCAGGGACGAGCCAAAAACGGTACACAGGAAGGTAATTGTAGAACACTGCAGACAGGAACATAAGCTAACAACACGGTTGAACAGCACTGCAGACCTGTAGTGCAACAGTTAATATAGACTTCCTGGGATGGCCTGGGTGGGGCCATACAGGAAGGAGAAGTGATAAAAAGGGAACCAGAACAGAGTCAGACCTCTAATGAACAGATACAGGTAAGCTGCCAGACTTTATTGCATATCCATGACAGGATTAATAGCGCCTGCACAGTGGCGCTTCGGCAGTGCTGCTCGCTGACTTCAATGGGCAGAGCGTTTAAGGAGCGGTCCCGCAAGCACACCACTCCAGTGTGAAAGCACTCGGACTTTCACACTAGACTGACAGGAGAGGCGCTATTTTACGTAAGGCACCTCAGTGTGACTGTGGCCTTACTGTCAAAAGGGAGGTTTACATTCCTTGCGACAGCAATAAAAGTGAGAGTTTTTTTTTTTTTTTTTTTTTTTTAAAGGAACAGTGTAAAAATAATAAAAAAATATCAATAAATGTGCCATTTTTTTTTTAATTCAGCACAGTGTATTTTTCCCCAAAAAATTGCGTTTGAAAGATCACTGCGCAAATACCATGAGACATAAAATATCGCAACAACTGCCACGTTATTCTCTAGGATTTGCAAGACAAGCAACATTTTTTAATACATTTTGACTTGATATACAAGTGATGTCTTGATATAAGAGTAGCGTCATGTCACAACTGAGTACAAAAGAGAAGATAGGCTCCTCCAAGTGCAGCAATATGGTTACATTTAATGAATGTACAACAGCAACATATTTGCTACACTTAGAGGCGCCTCTCTTCTCTACTTTGTAGCTCTGGATTTCTCTTCTAAGCCCCTTGTGGATGGACATTTTATGGTTACACATCCGATCACATTCCTATAATCTTTTTATATGGACTATAAACTGAAAGACCTATGAAAAAATGGTTGTGGAATGAATCATTTGAGTTTCTATTTTTTCTTATGGGAAAATTTGCTTTGATATACAAGCGCTTTAGATTACAAGCATGTTTCTGGAACGGATTATGCTCCCAATCCAAGGTTTTACTATATCTATACCAGGGCTCAAAATTTCAAGCCCTGAGCTACTAGCCAGGCCTCAAGAGTTACTCGCCACCAGTTGCCCCACCTAATTCATACACTGCTCCACGCCTAATTGCGCCCCTAAACACGCCCTTGTAGATTATCTCATGGAATGACACTGTTAAATGTTTTATGCAGAATCAAGTTACACAATTAAATATTACCAAAAACAACTTTAACAAAATGGGACAGGGCACTGGGGACAGACCAGAGGGACAGGGCACTGGGGGCAGACCAGAGGGACAGGGCACTAGAACTGGATCTCTTCCCCATTCTCTTGCTGTCTCCTCTGCAACTCCCATCCATCCATCCTCTCTCTCCCTCTCCTATTCATCTCATCATCAGGAGCCTGTGTGTGCGGCTCCACGCTGCACAGCCGTTGACACCATAGCACAGCGCACATTGACACTGCACAGCACACATTGAGACCAGTCTGCTCACAGTGCTCAGGCTGAACTGCTGGACACCTACATAGAGCACAAGGAGAAGAAAACTGCACAAACTGGAAGGCTGCCACTCTCATGTCAGGGCAACTTTCAGTGAGCGCTGCACTGCCTACCTGGGACACCCCGAGTGGTAATTTTCGCAATCCTTCACCTAACTCATTACTTCCTGCTCCCTGCTCTCTAGCAACATTGGTCGGGGCCTGGGGGGAGGGGGGCAGGCTCAGAGAGGTCATACTGTTAGGTCCCATGGCTTAATGAGAATTGTAAGGGGAGCACCTGTGTACTGCTCTGCCTGCGCACGGCTCACCAGACTACTTTTCCCGAGCATGCACCTTTCCTCTTCGGCCGCCAATCGCATCGGGGCTCTAAGTGTAGGCACAGATTGAAGGGACATTGGTCATGCAGCCCTGTCATCACTCGCCCCCAGCTTAAATCCACTCGCCAAATGCTAGAAAGCATCTTTGGAGAGGAATCTATGGTTAGTGTTCCTGTCACATATAAAAGGAATTGGTGTTCCTGCACTTGCACTAAGGCCCCTTTCACATTGGACCGGGTGGCGGTATATCGCCGCTAAAAATATCGGCGCTCCATAAAGGGTTACGGGCGGGGGGGTTCTGGTGATTGATGAGGGGGTGGGTTGTGGCCAGTCTGGGGGTGGGAGGGGGGGCATGGTAGAGCGTAGAAGGTCTGGAGGGATGCTTGAGTGTGTGTGTGTGTGTGTGAGAGAGTGTTGAGGGTACTGTTCTGTACCTATTGGGTAGCCCTACTAGACATGGGGATCTGTGGTAGGTGGCCACGTTTGGCCCTTGGGGACTACCCCGAAACGAAGGTTGTTCTTGTTCCTCCGTTGAGGGACGGGGTTAAGTACTTTGAGGGAGGGAGGTAATGTTGACAAATATGTGATGGTTGAACTCTGCCAATTTTGTACTGATTAATGTACCTTTACCCCTTTTTTGATGATTGTAAATGCAGAAAACTAATAAACAAAGTTTTAAAAAAATAAATAAAAATAGCGGCGCTATACCGCCGGGATCGCCGCGGGAATCGGCCGCTAGCGGTGCGGTATTAACCCCCGCTAGCGGCCGATAAAGGGTTAATACTGCCCGCAATGCGCCTCTATAGGAGGCGCATTGCGGGCGGTATTGCCGCGGTTTTCCATTGTTTTTAATGGGAAGGAGTGGTGAAGGAGCGGTATACATGCCGCTCCTCTCACTGCTCCAAAGATGCCGCTGACAGGAGATTTTTTTCTCTCCCGCCAGCGCATCGCCTCAGTGTGAAAGCCCTCGGGCTTTCACATTGATTAGGCAGTGAAGGAGTTTTTCAGGTGGTATAGCAGCGCTATTTTTAGCGCTGTACCGCCTGAAAAACTCCTCAGTGTGAAAGGGGTCTAAGAGGTATTGTGCTATACATAGGTTGCATCTATATGAGAATCCTGCATTGTAGAACCTGACACCATCACACATCTGATCTGCCTTATAGGCAAGGAATATTTTCTGGTGCAAAACGAAAAGCACCCATGGTAAAAGCCATGCCCTTAGAACTTAGCTGCCATCTCTGTATAACAAGAAGTCCAAGCCTTTACTAAATTTATTAACAATGCAGCAAGATTGCACCAATGTTTTGCAGACTGTTTCAAACAGAGCTCTGGATAGCAGAAAAACTTTACAGGGCATCTAATCCAGTCTCACTCCATCCAAAACCACACAAACTACTGTAAGCAAGTATTTTTGAATGCACCAGACTGATTGGCCCTTTCTTCCAAATATGTATAACACTATAAACAGATGTTCTGATACAAGTATATCTGTCAATATTATACAAATAAAAAGGACCATTGAGATATACTGATGCTGAATAATGAAAACTGGAAGAACAAAAAAAAAGCAGCTACATAAACCAAAGTTTCTGCTCTTAGGTTTTAATCCACACAACAAAAATGATAGTGCCTTAAAAAAAGAAATGAAAAAATATATATAAAGTTTATTAAATGAAAACAAATTCATATCAAAAACACTCAAAGAAAAATAAATACCATAATAAAATTTTAAAAAAAGATAGCGCCTTTGCCACTGCTTTTTGTCCCATAACTTGTGTCACATAAAGGAGTTTAAAAAGATTTGTCAGATTCTCATTTCTGTGCCCACAGCGTCCCCAAATTATTCCACCATTAGACAAAGAATGACATCACTGCTGACAGCCCTGATAGCTGCCAAATGATTGGTCGTTACAATTTGAAATGAACCAACTGCTCCAAGAAAGCCATGTGACAGCTGCTCATTAAATTGTATAGAATCAATGAATGAATGAAAAGCACATAAGCTGCAGAAGCATCCAACGCATTTTATGGATTACTATTCTTGCATCATCAACATTAATTGCCAACTTCTTTCATTTAAAAAGGTACATTTAACCAAATTCCATTTCAGTCATTCTCCATTTATTTATTTTCTTTTAACGCTAGAAAAAGTTATACATTTCCTCACCTTCCGCAATAAGTGAGCAGAACACAGATTTACAAAATAAAAGCTTGGGCCAAACACTCCAGACTCCCAAAATATACTTTGCTTACTTCTTACATTACAAGGCCACACCATACTCCTGTTTAAACATCTACTTTTTCAGACGTAAACAAGCGCCGTGCATTCTTCAGTAAATAAACATCTACTTTTTCAGACGTAAACAAGCGCCGTGCATTCTTCAGTAAACAAAATTAGAAAAATCTGCATCGTATGTATTTGCGCACGTTTTTGTGCATTTTCGCGCAAAAACGCATTCTCGTTCTGCACAGTATGCAAATTGGCATTTTCATACATTTGCACACATGAGGTGTAAATTACTGACCAAAAATGTAGATTTTTCAAAAAAAATGTAACTGAAGAATGCACAGCGCTCGTTTACGAACCCGTGTACATAGGCACATTACAGTTAAAGCAGAACTTACGCTTTTCGGAACCCTCCCGCCCTCTGGTGTCACATTTGCCACCTTTCAGGGGGAGGGGGGTGCAGATACCTGTCTAAGGCTCCATTCACACTAATGTGTTTTTGATGCATTTTGCAGGGACATTTTTTAACATGGTTTCCTATGGAACATGTTCACATCAATGCTTTTTTGTGCTTCTGCGTTTTTAGAAAGAGTTGGGGCCTTTTTCCCGCAAAAAGCAGCATTTTGCATGTAATAGAATTCAATGGACCCACATCCAAAACGCAAGTACCGTGTTTTTACAGCGATTTGCTTTTTTGTTTTTACCCGTTTATAGCTGGTTGTTAAAGGAAAGGTAAAAAAAAAAAAATTGGGGCTAAAAAAAAAATGTATAAAAAATAAATAAAAACACAAATCGCGGTAAAATCGCATGTAGATAAATGCAGCAAGCACCGCAAAAATCATCAAAAGAAACATGCATAGGTGTGAATCGAGCCTCAGACAGGTATTTGCACCCACTTCCGGGCATAGACTCCCATGTGACTAATACCCCCCCCCCCCCCCCCGCTGTCTCCTGGGAAACACACTGGTCCCAGGAGAGAGCGAGGACAAGTGACAGCGTGCCGCGCTACTCGCGCATGCGCAGTAGGGAACCAGGCAGTGAAGCCGCAAGGCTTTACTTCCCGATTCCCTCACCGAGGATGGCGGCGGCAGCATTTGAGAGACGAACGATTGCTCTGCCTCGTCTGCCGAAATCACAGACGTGCTGGACAGGTAAGTGTCCATTTTTTAAAAGTCAGCAGCTGCAGTATTTGTAGCTGCTGGCTTTAAAAAAAAAAGGGGTGGACCTCCACTTTAATTAATTGGGCTCTATTTTAGCACAGTAAAAAAAAAAAGGGTACTGTTTTTTTCAAGCTGCAATGTGCGAGAGGCCTAATGTGCATTTCCAGTGATGGACTGCCTAAGGGCCAATTCACTCCAGTGCGTTGATCTGCGTTTTAGCACATCAATGAAAGGACATATGATAAACTAAAAATAATAATTTCCAATGTGTCCTATTCACCATAAGCTGAGGGAGGAGCCAGGAGCACCAAAAAGGGACCCGAGAAGAGGAGGATGCGGGCTACTCCGTGTAAATCCACCCCACAGGGCAGGCAAGTAAAACGTTTGTTATTTTTAACATAAAAAAGTGAGACTTTACAATCACTTTAAGAATGTGGCCCAGCTCTGCTGATTGTCATCATCCAATCATGCACAAGCAAATATCTTTTTTTCATTTTTATTTTCCTTGCACCTGATTGGGCAGTTGCACTGTGCTGGGAACTGGACTAGCAATACTGAAGATGTGCAATGACAGAAAAAAGTTAAAGCCGTGTTCCAGCCGCAATTTTTTTTAGTCAGCAGCTGCAAACACTGTAGCTGCTGACTTTTAATAAGGACACTTACCTGTCCAGGGAGCCCGCTATGTTGCCCCCTGAGACCGATCTGCCCATGAGATCGGGTGCAGGCGCCGTCATTGTAACTAAGTGAAACCGGCTTCACGCTGGTTTCCTACTGCGCAAGTGTGAATCGTGTTGCGCTTTCTGAATAGCCCGGTCACGTTTTGGGACACACACATAGGTCCCAGAAGGGGGGGGCAGGAAGAATTGACGCACTGGGCCGCGGCTGAGCTACATTATGTACTTCAGAAAAGGTAGGAAAGAAAGAAAAAATAAAAATAAATCATTATCCAAAAACTAGGGGTGGAGATGGCCTTTCCTTTCAGTTGTAAAAGTGGCTGGAACTTCCGCTTTAAGATTATTCTGTCAGAGGGTCACATCTGACATCGGATTTTTGCAGGACAGAATACTCCTGTCAACATGACTTTATAAAAAGGACAAACGTTGTGCCTATAAAACCTACTACAAAATAATGCAGGTATAATAAAGATATGCCATACAAATATGAATTTATGTTACACCCACTTTGATACAATGTTTACATGAGAGAAAGCTTGTGTGACCAGACCTGCAGCCAAAGGCCTAACATTGGATTACTAGAAATCACCATCAATCTTCAGTAACAGGATATAGACTGCAAACCAGGGGATGGTGCACCAGGACCCTCCATAGTGTCAGCTGAATGTTTATAACATAGCAGATCCCAGTGCTGGCACTTGATCCCTCTATATAGCAGATCTCAGTGCTCCTGGTGCCTCCAATAAAGCGGATCCCAGTTCTCCTGATTTCCCTGTGTAGTAGATACCAGTTCTCCTGATTTCCCTGTGTAGTAGATCCCAGTTCTCCTGATCCCCCTGTGTAATAGATCCCAGTTCTCCTGAACCCCCTGTGTAGTAGATCCCAGTTCTCCTGATTCCCCTGTGTAGTAGATCCCAGTTCTCCCGATTTCCCTGTGTAGTAGATCCCAGTTCTCCTGATCCCCCTGTGTAGTAGATCCCAGTTCTCCTGATCCCCCTGTGTAGTAGTTCACAGTTCTCCTGATCCCCCTGTGTAGTAGATCTCAGTTCTCCTGACCCCCCTGTGTAGTAGATCCCAGTTCTCCTGACCCAACCCCCTGTGTAGTAGATCCCCGTTCTCCTGACCCAACCCCCTGTGTAGTAGATCCAATTTCTTCTGACCCAACCCCCTGTGTAATAGATCCCAGTTCTCCTGATTGCTTGTGTAGTAGATCCCAATTCACCTGATCCCTCCTGTGTAGTAGATCCCAGTTCTCCCGACCCCCCTGTGTAGTAGATCCCAGTTCTCCCGACCCCCCTGTGTAGTAGATCCCAGTTCTCCCGATCCCCTGTGTAGTAGATCCCAGTTCTCCTGATCCCCCTGTGTAGTAGATCCCAGTTCTCCTGTGTAGTAGATCCCAGTTCTCCTGTGTAGTAGATCCCAGTTCTCCTGTGTAGTAGATCCCAGTTCTCCTGTGTAGTAGATCCCAGTTCTCCTGATCCCCCTGTGTAGTAGATCCCAGTTCTCCTGTGTAGTAGATCCCGGTTCTCCTGATCCCCCTGTGTAGTAGATCCCAGTTCTCCTGTGTAGTAGATCCCGGTTCTCCTGATCCCCCTGTGTAGTAGATCCCAGTTCTCCTGTGTAGTAGATCCCAGTTCTCCCGACTCCCCTGTGTAGTAGATCCCAGTTCTCCCGTTTAGTAGATCCCAGTTCTCCAGACCCTACCCCCCTCCAGTGGTCTTACCGGTGGGCGCACTGTCCAGTATCCGGAGGTCGTAGGCCCCGGAGCAGCGATAGTTGGCGGCGGTCCCATTGTCCCAGACCACCACCACCTCCTCCGGGCTCTCGAAGCTGCGCACGGTGCCCACATGTCCCTCTCCGCCATCCTGCTTCCCCCACTTCCAGTCCGGGCCCCGGGCTACCCTGGCCCCCACTCCTTCCACCATGACCCGGTTATTGCGGGAGCCGCTCATTCCCCGGGAGGGGTTCAGGGACCGAGGGCCCGGCCGCCTGTCTTTCCCCCGGTACCGGGGTTATGTAATGCGGGCTCTGCGGGGCAGCTCTCCTCCGGTACGGCGCTCCAGTCCTGGAAAATAAACTTTCCCTGAGAGAAGAGCAGGCCAGTGATCCGGGCCCCGATACCAACAGCCCAGCGCCACTGAGTCTGCGCAGCAGCCAGAGAGGCGTGGGAACCCCGGCGCGCCCCCTGCCTCAGGAGACGGCAGCGCGCCCGCGCTGATGGCAGACTTCGGGAGCGCGCGTGGCTGTGTGAGAGGCCCGGGCGGGCGCCTCGGAAACGTCTGAGCTTTTGTTGTGTCTTATCTGTCCTCTCATTACAATGGAGGCTTCATGGCATTCAAATGGTCACAATAGGCCGCATTTCACCGAACAAAGAACATTTCCCTCATTTTTTACCATCAACCTTCACAGTACATTTATAGTTCCAGGTTAAAGCAGACCTCCAGCCCAAACAAGATAGGGCCAATCTCACTGGCTGTAAAAAAAAATCACCAGCGTGTTCAGGAAAGGAGAGGAACGCCAGCACATTCAGCAGAGGACCGCCAGCGCGTTCAGCAGAGGACCGCCAGTGCGTTCAGCAGAGGACCGCCAGCGCGCTCAGCAGAGGACCGCCAGCGCGCTCAGCAGAGGACCGCCAGCGCGCTCAGCAGAGGACCGCCAGCGCGCTCAGCAGAGGACCGCCAGCGCGTTCAGCAGAGGACCGCCAGCGCGTTCAGGAGAGGAGAGGACCGCCAGCGCATTCAGCAGAGGACAGCCAGCGCATTCAGCCTAAAAATGCTAGACAAGTTAGGGCAGATCCACAAAGATCTGCACCGGTGCAGCGTATCTAAGATACGCTACGCCCGCCGTAACTTACTTGGCTTTGTTTGAAATCCATAACGAATTTGCGTCGTAAGTTACGGCAGCGTAGTGTATTTCTCGCAGCGTAAGGGCACGAAATTCAAACGCGGCGGGTAGGGGCCGTGTTTCATTTAAATGAAGCGCGTCCCCGCGCCGAATGAACTGCGCATGCGCCGTCCTTAAAATTTCCCGACGTGCATTGCACTAAATGACGTCGCAAGGACGTCATTGGTTTTGACGTGAACGTAAATGGCGTCCAGCCCCATTCACAGACAACTTACGCAAACAACGTACATTTTTCAAAATTAGACGCGGGAACGACGGCCATACTTAACATTGAGTACGCCACCAGATAGCAGCTTTAACTATACGCCGGAAAAAGCCGAACGGAAACAACGTAAAAGAATGCGACGGCCGCTCGTACGTTCGTGGATCGTCGGAAATAGCTAATTTGCATACTCAACGCGGATTACGACGTGAAGCCACCCAGCAGCCGCTGGAAAATTGCATCTTAGATCCGACGGCGTACTAAGGCGTACGCCTGTCGGATCTAACACAGATGCCGTCGTATCTTGTTTGGGGGATACCAAAACAAAGATACGACGCACAAAATTGGAAATTACACGGCGTATCAACAGATACGCCGGCGTAATTTCTTTGAGGATCTGCCCCGTTAAGTTCATGAGCCTTCATTCATTCCAATGGCCAAAATAAATGGTAGACATGTGCAGTTCATTTCGTTCCGAATTGTAATTCTGGCAAATTTTTCCTTATTTGGAAATTCGGATGTATCCAAATCTCCAGATTACAATAGTAACGAATTTAAACAAATCTAAAATAACAAAATAAATTTTCGGACAAAATTCTAATAGTTTTTGGATCAAATTAAAATCGTAATCAAATTCAAATTTCCGAAGAGAATAAAATAGAACAGAAAATAAAGGGATGAAGTAGAGAATAATAGAATAGAAAATAAGATAGAGTAAAACAGAACAAAATAAAAGAATAAAATAATATAAAAGAATAATAAAATAATAATAAATAAATGGATAGAATAGAAAAGAAACAAGTTAAATAAAATAGAATATAAAAAAACAGAATAAAATAGAATAGAAAATAAAGGAAGAGAATAGAACCAGCCTCTGAAATTAGAATTTAAAATAGAATACATTTAAATTCACATACAATAGAATAGAAAATATTAGGATAGAATAGAAAATAATTAAAACCTTTCAAATTTCAAATAGAATAAATTTGAATAGAATATAAAAAAATAGAACATAAAAGAATAGAATAAAAAAAATAGAATAGAAAGAATATAACCATTTCCCAAAATTCAAATCGAATAAATTCAAATATAATAAATTTGAATAGAAAATAAAAGAATAGAGTTGACTAGACTATACAAAAAACAATAGAATGAATATATTCATCTTCCAAAATTGGAATTTTGAATAGAATAAATTTAAATAGAATAGAATAAACAATGCAAACCAATAAAATAGAAAAAAAAAAGTTTTCCAAAATTCGAATAGAAAAGTAGAGAAGAGAATAGAAAACAAGGATAGAATAGAAAAAAAGAATAGAATGGAATAGAAAGTATATAACAATCTTCCAAAATTCAAATAGAATAAATTTAGTTTCTAATGAAATTCCAAATCATTCGAATTCGGAAAATTTGAATCGATTTGTATTCGAATAAACAAAATGGATTCCGAAAACAAATTAAATCAATTTAAAGGGTTAATAAAGGAAAAAAAGTTTTTCTTTAAAATAACAAGCATGTTATACTTACCTCCACTGTGCAGTTCGTTTTGCACACAGTGGCCCCGCTCCATGTCTTCTGTGGTCCCTCGGCGGCTGTCTCTGGTCCTCCCCACACAAACTACACACCATCCATACGCTCTAGCCAATCAGCGGCTCGGGGAGGGGCCGGCATTATCAGATGTTTTTTCACCTTAACTACTAGCCGACCAGCCACCGTCATTATACGGCGGCAGGTCGGCTCTCCTGGGCGAGAGCCCGTAGCTATACGGCGGCTCTTTGAGCGGCCACTAGGGGCGCGTGTGCGCCGCCGGATGCGCGCGCACGCCCCCCGCTCGCCCCCGACTCCCGTGCGTGTGCCCAGCGGGCTCGATTGCCGCCGGGCACCCGCGATTCCTCTTTACAGAGCGGGGACCGGGAGCTGTGTGTGTAAACACACAGCTCCCGGTCCTGTCAGGGGGGGGGGGAAATGCTGATCTTCTGTTCATACAATGTATGAACAGAAGATCAGTGTTTCCCGTAGTGAGGCCACCCCCCCCCCCCCACAGTAAGAACACACCCAGGGACATACTTAACCCCTTCACGCCCCCCTAGTGTTAACCCCTTCACTACCAGTGGCATTTTTATAGTAATCCAATGCATTTTTATAGCACTGATCGCTATAAAAATGCCAATGGTCCCAAAAATGTGTCAAAAGTGTCCGAAGTGTCCGCCATAATGTTGCAGTACCGAAAAAAAATCGCTGATCGCCACCATTACTAGTAAAAAAACTATATTAATAAAAATGCCATAAAAATACCCCCTATTTTGTAAACGCTATAACTTTTGCGCTAACCAATCAATAAACGCTTATTGCGATTTTTTTTTACGAAAAATATGTAGAAGAATACGTATCGGCCTAAACTGAGGAACATTTTTTTTTTTTATATATATTTTTGGGGGATATTTATTACAGCAAAAAGTAAAAAATATTAATTTTTTTCAAAATTGTCGCTCTATTTTTGTTCATAGCGCAAAAAATAAAAACCACAGAGGTGATCAAATACAACCAAAAGAAAGCTCTATTTGTGGGAAAAAAAGGACGCCAATTTTGTTTGGAAGCCACGTCGCACGACCACGCAATTGTCAGTTAAAGCGGCGCAGTCCCGAATCGCAAAAAGTGCTCTGGTCTTTGGGCAGCAATATGGTCCGGGGGTTAAGTGGTTAAAGAAAGTTGTAAATAAAAAAAAAATTATGCTGAAATGACTGTGTCAGGGACTCACCTTCCGATCCCGTCCATCCACCATTTAGGGGAAACAGCAGTGTTCCTTTGTGTTTGCGCGCCGTCGCGCGTTCCGCGCTTGTGCGCGTGCTCAGCGGGCGCGCGCACGTGCACAGTAATCGGGAGCGCGCACGTGCACGTTTGGCGCCAAATCCACTTTAAAACCCCACTGCTGTGTCCAGCACATTGCTGCCTGATTTGCAGTTTGTGAGTGAACTTGTATCTGAGATCTGATAATCTGCTTGAACTTTGATTGAACCTTTTGACCCGGCTTGCTGACCACCCGTACCTCTCCAACCCTTGACCCGGCTTCTGTTGACTACCCTTCTGATTGATCCACCGCTGCCAGACCCACCTGCCTGCACCACGACTACGCTTCAACCTTCCGCATTTGTTCATCTGATTACACGTTGTGACCCGGCCTCCCTGACCCTGCTGTTTCCAGTTACATACTAACCTGCTTACCTCATCAGCTTGTGCCGCTGTAGCCGCTGTTCCAGTTAAGGTCGCGGAGTTCTTTGATGTTTTGATGCCTGTTTACCTGTTTGTATTTTGTAAGTACCATACAATAAATTGCGTGTTGCTTTTACCTACGGGCTTCACTATTGCTGTTTCCTCTCTGCATTTTTGGTTACACTCTTGCTGATGAACGCAATATACACCTTTGGATCTTTATGTGTTTTGGATGCTCCTTGTCCTTGATGCTGTCTGTGGATAATCGTTTTCTACCTATACATCCGGTTGGAAGTGTGACTGCCATTGACTGCCATTGCCATTGCATTATTAGATTTTTTATGCCCATAATGATGTCTTTCTGGTAAGTAGTTTGACTGTACAGGGTGTGGTGTGTTTCTATGGCCTAGATTCAACAAGCAATTGCTTCTGCGTAACCATAGTTTACGACTGCGCCGATTCACAACCGTACACGCGCCCTGCGTACGCAGTTTACGTCGTTTGCGTTCGTCGGTTTCTGTGTAAGGCTGCCCCAATGCTACGTATACCCGTCGTTCCCGCGTCGCGTTTTTGAAAAATTACGTTGTTTGCGTAAGTGAATCGTGAATGGCGTTGGACGCCATTTACGTTCACGTTAAAGCAAATGACGTCCTTGCGACGTCATTTGCCGCAATGCACGTCGGGAAAGTTTCCCGACGGAGCATGCGCACTACGTTCGGCGCGGGAACGCGCCTAATTTAAATGATCCATGCCCCCTATGGGATCATTTAAATTACGCGCGCTTACGCCGGGCAGTTTTCAGGAACGCACACGCAAATTACGGAGCTACTGCTCCGTGAATCAAGCGTAGCGCAGGTAATTTACGGAGGCGCAGTGTTAAAACGGTACGCAGCGCCTCCGTAAGAAATGCGCAAATCTACCTGAATCTACCCCTATGTCTGCACACTGAAGTCTTGGTGGAGGTCCTTCATTTCAACTTTATTAATGATCATACTCATTTGGACATTATTAACCAATTAATTTCACTGGAGCGCTGCACTATTGAACTTTTACTATTTTTGTTTGCCTTATCTACAAACTGTGCTAGCTGCTCTGTTTCAATACCATTGTTTTTTCAGTTAGCGCAGATATCTGTTCACCCTTTTTTTCATAATAAAACATTTTAAACACAAAATCATAAATTATAATACAATAAATAAATATAAATAATTATAACAAATAATATAATAATAATAAAAATTATTACTTTTAATTTTTTGATGACGAATTTACCCACAAATAGCTATCGCTCAATTCTGCAAGTGATTATAATTTATTGAAAGAGAGAGAGTTACCGCTCCAGGTGGATTGTGTTGAGATGATCAGTATGGTCTCAGGAAATCAAGGGTGCTGGCAATGCACAAGGCAACAAGTAAAAAGAGGAAATATGGACAGCCGCACTCCAAAAAATCTTGATGGTTGTCTTTATTTAAAAAGAGGAAAAATGCACTACAAGTCACAGCACACGACACAGGGGTAAAACAGTTGACGCGTTTCGCACTATTATCTAGTGCTTAATCATAGCTTTTTGATGACGAATTTCCCCACAAGTCGCTATCGCTTAATTCTGAGAGTGATTCTAATTTATTATCGCTGTTTTTTAGCTGATCTAAAACCACTTTTGACATAAAGGGACACTTTTTGGTTGCTATGGACAATCTCCAGTTTCCAGGCAGAAAGAACAGTTTTTATTATATAAAAGTGCATGTAGGACACTGGGCAGACCACTAGGGACAAAGGGGGTGTGTATTTTTACATACAGTACTGTAATCTATAAGATTACAGTATACTGTATGTATTGTGTTTATTTACTTTTTTAAATTTGGCGCAGGGAACGGAGCTCGGCGGCACTCGGCACTGTGAATCGAGCGAGGAGGACACAGCTCGATCACACAGTGGGGCGGCATCGCAGGATCCAGGGACAAGGTAAGTAACTTGTGCCTGTGGACTCTGCGAGGCGGTCCCGAGTCTGGCTCGGGGGTTACCGTTTTTGGTCCTGAAATTCCACCCTGAGCCAGACTCGGGAATACCGCCAGGTGGGTTAAAGCGAAGCAGTGCCGTATCGCAAAAAATTGCCTGGTCATTTAGGGGGCAAATCCTTCCGGTCCTTAAGTGTTAATTGACAGCAACAGGAGCCAATGGCGTCTGCTGCCTTAGCAAAGCCTGTGAGAGTGAGGAGAGAGAAGAGAGCCAGTACAGATGGACACAGTGCTGGAATGAGTGAGGACTCAGGTAAGTATTAAGGGGGGTAAGGGGGCCAATGCAAATACTGGGACGATTTTTACTTAAACGCTTTAGCAGTTTTCAATTTTAATCTGTTTTATACAGACTGTATCTACAATAAAGGAAACGACTATCCAGATATTTATTTTCTCATATAGATTCTACATACTGAACCGGCACCCTTGGCAAGGAAGAATTCAGGTACAGATGCCTAGAGCGAGTTCTCTCTTTATTTTGCAAAGAATAACAGTAATATTTGAGTTCAGTTTTATAGTTTATTGCCAGTTACAGTTTATATTGATGTTCTTTAAAGAGTCACTTAATTCGGTTACACTTATTAAGAGTTGTTGGATAATGTCCGCCTCGCTTCCTCTCTGTAGAATGTGTGTCGACTAGCGGCATAATCCCGGATGTTGGGGAGGCCGGGCAAAATGCAGCAGTCCAGGGCACTGTGATTGATGTTCATGTTGTGGACGCCATACCACTCATCGGTCTTCCTGTCATAGTAGTCTACTTCGAAGGTTGTTTCAAAACCGTTGAAACCTCCAGTCACATAAAGGCGATCCTCCAGTACTTCAATCCCGAAGTTGCTGCGTGGGCTGAACATTGAGGCAATCTCGGTCCAGCTGTTGTTGGCTGGGTTATAGGCCTCGGCACTGCGCAGTCTGTTGACTCCATTACATCCTCCGACCTGTAAGAGACAACACATGTTACTGTGTTCTACTTCATGTGGCAAACAGGATTCACAAGGATGATGAGTATGGTCTTAAAGGTCAACTTAACATGAAAGACCTTGTCTAAATATAGCATGTAACCCTTGCAGTGTGGAAGTGCCCACTGTATTTTCTTTTTTTATTATTGTTCCCAGAGTTGGGCTTTAAGAGCATACTCTTCTAGATTCTTGCTATTACTTTTTTGGCCTTATTGACTTGATTTTCTTGACTTTATTGCTAAGCTCCACCAACTGTCATGCCCATGTCCAATAAAAATACCCTTACTGATGCTAAGACTGCCTCACTGATCGATGGACTGGACAATCTCCAAGTCTTATCCACAATGTACTGGCTAAGCCTTGTAGGTTGTCCATTCCATTTTTCAGTGAAGTAGCCTCGGTGGTCAGTAAGGGCATTCTCAATGGGCTTGGGCATGGGAATTGTTGGAGCTTAGCTATAAAGTCAAGGAAACGCAGGTCACAGGCCAATAAGGCTAAAAAAATAAAAATGTATCTAGAGGAGTTTGCTCTTAAAACCTAACTCCGGGTAAAAAACAAAAATGCAGTGGTTCCCCCCACACTTTAAAGTCTGATTTCTAACATGCAGTTTTTGCCAGCGGCTATAGCTACAAGCAATAATAATTTGTGTTGATTTACTAAAACTGGAGGGTGAAACTCTGCATAGAAACCAATCAGCTTCCATTTTTCTTTTTTGTCAAAGCTTAACTGAGCAAGCCGAAGATGAAAGCTGATTGGCTACCATGCAGAGCCCCACCAGATTTTGCACTTTGCAGTTTTAGTAGATACACCCCATTGTGTTCTCCTAGCAGGGACGGCTTCCCATCGGGAGAAAACAATGGCTCAGAGGGAGAGATTCCCCCATCAACACTGACTGTATTGATGGGGGAATTGAGCAATTTTAGCATAATCTATGGCCAAACTAAGTCTAGAAGTTAGGCATCTATTCCTTACTCCAGCAAGCTACCTATCTATTATAGTCTCCTTGGTAAGCTATTCCCATCTGTGGTCACACTCCTAACTCCACCATGTACAATACATGGTTAATAGCCCTGCATTGTATGTGATGATGCACAGATCGGAGCTTCAAGGAGAAAATAGCAGTGGTGGAGTGAAGAGTCGTGTAGATAATGCAGCCCCTTGCTTTACCCCTTAGGCTGAACAAGCATTTATTATTTTTTGTGTCAGAGTTTGGCTTTAAATGATAAATAAACTACAAGTACTGTCAGGCTTTGTGGCTGATGGCTTGTAGTTCTGAATAAACTGCTGGGTCGCTGATCAGCGGCCTTATAGTTCTTTTATAAGCCCTGAAAGTCATGGCTTGTCTGCCATTGTACCCAATCCACTGATGACAGGTGCAATGCTTTCCAGGCTCCTTAGTTAAAAAATACTAAATGTACATGGCATATAAATATGTGTATTTATAAAAAAAAAACCCCAGCATGTTACCTCCAACACTGCTTACTTAAAGTGGGACCTGTGACGTGTCCCAGAAGACTGTGGGGATGGAGAGGAGAACTTCTGCTCAGATCACCTAGGAGATCGGAACGGAAGTGGGAGCATGTACCTGTCAAAACTAGGTACCTGCTCCCCCCCAACAAAATGAAGGGCCAAATGTGACAGGGGAGGGGGACCTAAAGCGGAACTTTCCCTTAGGATGGAGTTCCACTTTAAAATTACCTATAACATTTTGCGTACATTTGTACAAACTGCAGACAGGAAGAAGTTGAAAACTTTCTCTATTTTTCTCAAAAAAGTTCAACAAAGCTTAATTGAACAAGCTGAATTTAGAAGCTGATTGAACACCATGCACCGATGCACCAATTTTGGTCTCTCCAGTTTTAGTAAATCAACCCCAATGGGTAAATGGAGTTGTCCACCTTACCTTAGGCAGTAGGGTGGTGATGTATTGCCTACAATGAGTTGGGTGATGCTCAATCCATTTGATGACTGTTTCAAAGATGACTTCCTCCCTTTTAACAACAAGATCATCTTTGTTGATGAGATCCTCAAACTCTGTTAGGCTTAGCTTCAGAAGCTCCTCGGAGGTCGATGCTATTTTGTGAAAGTGGCGAAGAATGTACGCATGGGTGTTTTCATGCAGCTTGGGGCAATGAAAGTGGCTGGAGAATCTGTAAATGCCAATGCAGTTTTCGGGACACAGCTGGCCACGCCTGGGGAAATTCTGTGTATATGGTACACATTATTTTCGGTCTCTGTTCATCTTCCAGAATATAACTCACGTTAGACTGCTGTTTTTAAAATAAAGTTTTTCATCATTTACTATGTTGTTTTTTTGGGGGGATTTACAGTAAGGGCCCTTTCACACTGGGGCATTTTTCAAGCGCTTTAGCGTTAAAAAAAGCGCCTGTAAAACGCCTGAAAGAAGCTGCATCTGCAATCCCAATGTGAAAGCTCGAGTGCTTTCACACTAAAGCGCCTGAAAAACACCCCAGTGTGAAAGTGGTCTTAGCGTTAAAAAAAGCGCCTGAAAGAAGCTGCATCTGCAATCCCAATGTGAAAGCCTGAGTGCTTTCACACTGAGGCGCTGAGCTGGCAGGGCGTCAAAAAAAGTCCTGCATGCAGCTTCTTTGCAGCGCTTTAGGAGCGGTTAATACACCGCTCCTAAAGCCCCCTTCCCATTGAGGAAACTTTTTTTAACGCCAAAGCGCCTGAAAAGCGCCTCAGTGTGAAAGGGGTCTTAGCAGCGATTTACCAGCGTTTTTCGGGCGCTGGCAGTGTGAAAGGCCTCTGAAAGCACTTGGGCTTTCACATTGGGATTGCAGATGAGGCTTCTTTCAGGCGCTTTACAGGCTTTTTTTAAACGCCAAAGCGCCTAAAAAACGCCCGAAAAACGTCCCCGGTGTGAAAGGGGTCTAACACAAATGCTAGATCTGTAGTTGATGGTAGCCCAAGTAAAGTGAATATTGTATGCGCAAACTGCCGGCACTATATAAATCCTGTATAATAATAGTAATAATGTCTAGCAACAACATTTAGCAGCACAGTAAAGCCTTTTTAGAACAGAAGCTATTCACACGTCTCATTCCATCACATCTCCCAAAAATAAGAGGATTATTCCTCATTTCAGGACAGCAAGTGGAACCTTGCAAATAATTGCCTTTCAGAAAACTGGCCAGATGCACATCCAAAACCAGTGTGCAAATATGGGCCAATATTATAGAGCCATTCATTCCAAACTGCATACAGCGGTGCACAAAAACAAATAACCAAAGTGAACCAGAAAACTGCATGTGAGCTCACACACACACACACAAAAAGTGCACTAGGGCGTAGACATGTGCACACTGAAATATTTTGTTACGGAATTTCGTTTTCGTCCGAAAAATTTATTAATTTAGTTACTCCTGAAATTCGTTTTTATTTATTTTGTTTCGTTAAAAAATGCATTCGTATGAAAATCCCAATTAATTAAGGTCCAATCTGTCAATCTGCTTATGGTGATTGTCAAATGTTCTAAGTTCTAAGCGGGAGTTCACCCAATTATGTTTTTTTTTCTCTTTTCCCCTTAGATGGATGCTCGTTTTGTCTAGGGGAATCGGCTAGTTGTTTTAATATATGATCCGTACTTACCGTTTACGAGATGCATCTTCTCCGTCGCTTCCGGGTATGGGTCTTCGGGAGCGGGCGTTCCTTCTTGATTGACAGTTTTCCGAGAGGCTTCCGACGGTCGCATTCATCGCGTCACTCGTAGCCGAAAGAAGCCGAACGTCGGTGCGGCTCTATACTGCGCCTGCGCACCGACGTTCGGCTTCTTTCGGAAAATCGTGACGCGATGGATGCGACCGTCGGAAGCCTCTCGGAAGACTGTCAATCAAGAAGGAACGCCCAGTCCCGCAGCCCATACCCGGAAGCGGCGGAGAAGATGCATCTCATAAACGGTAAGTACGGATCATATTTTAAAACAACTAGCCGATTCCCCTAGACAAAATGAGCATTCATCTAAGGGGAAAATGTGTTCTCTATGGGTGAACCTCCGCTTTAACAATCTATGGGGCCAAAGATGTGTGATTTTGCTTCTATATGGCAAGTTCTGAAAATGAGTACAAACATGCAAGAGAAGCCTCTAGATGTTTGTGCTGTATGAATCCTGTATAATTCTTTTTTTTATAAATCAGTTTTTATTGTTTAAGAAGTAAAAGGTTTACAGTCTCCAAATACCAGATACCAACACAAGGGAGCATAAATCCTGTATAATATTAATAATAAATCACATGGCTATGTTCACACTTAAAGGGGTTTTCCACCCATTTTTTAAGTTTATTAAAAGTCAGCAGCTACAAAAAGTGTAGCTGCTGGCTTTTAATAAACTGACAGTTACCTGCTCCAGCGTTCCAGCGACACGCCGGCCGGGGGTCCGCTCCTCTCCCCCCCTCCCCGGCCGGCGTCTTCATTGTCACTGTGGGCACCCGGCCGTGACAGCTTTTGGCTTCACGGCCGGGCACCCACTGCGCATGCGCGAGCGGCACTGCGCATGCGCGCGCGGCCCTGCGCTGTTTGATTTGACAGGCGATCGCCTAGGACTTGACGTGTCCTAGGCGATCGCCTACAGGGAGGGGCTGCCAAAAGGCGATTAAGCTTAATCGCCTTTGCAGCCCCTCGGCGGAAGGAGGAAGTGGGACAGGAAGTCCCCTTCTCCTGAAGCCCCCACTCCCCCCCCCAAAAAAAATTACATGCCAAATGTGGCATGTAAGGGGGAGAGGAGTGGGTTAAGAGGAAGTTCCATTTTTGGGTGGAACTCCTCTTTAAGGTACTCTTGCAATCATTTGGATTTGGATGTAGTACCTATTGTATGCCACAAGATGTCAGTCTTCTGGGTTGAGTAACACCCAGTTTTACTCAGCCTGGTCTCTGTGCTGGGAGTGTGCTGTGAACACAAATACAGTGTTGCATATAAGTGTCCCCACGGAATAAAGACCCACTTCCGTGAGGCTGCATATTTGCGTATGGCCATCAGGAAAATTTTTGAAAAACCTCCGCTCCACACTAATAAAACTATAAAAATGTATGTGATAATGCTTCTTCCATTGCAAAGTGATATAACACATTTTATAGTAATAAAATGTAGCAAAAAAAAGTACATTTAATAAATGTTTGCATTTAGGCCTGCAGGGCGTTGCATTCACAATCAGCGCATCATGAGTGCAATGAACAGGCTCTTGCATTGTTTACTCCCAGCCCCCGGACCGTACAGAGGTGTGGACCTTCTGATAGGGTTGGAGGATGGCTCCTGTGAATATAATAATTGTATTTTATTTTTTTAAGTCCATTTTTTATTAAAATTTTCATATTAATAGGACAGAGAAAGGATGAAGGGAAGAAAAAAAGGAAGTGTACAGTAAAACCTTGGATTGTGAGCATAATTCGTTCCACAAACATGCTTGCAATACAAAGAACTTGTATATCAAAGCGAATTTCCCCATAGGAAATAATGGAAACTCAAATGTTTTGTTCCACAACCATTTATTCATAAGTCCTTCAGTTTATAGTCCATATAAAAAGATTATAGCAACGAGATAGTTTTTTTCACCATAAAATGTCTATCCACAAGGGGATTAGAAGCAAAAGCCAGCAGGAGCTACAGACTATAAAAGAGAAGAGAGGCGCCTCTAAGTGTAGCAATATGTTGCACCTTTATTAAATGTAACCATATTGCTACACTTAGAGGCACCTCTCTTCTCTTTTATACTCAGATGTGACATGACGTTACTTGTATATCAAGACATTGCTTGTATATCAAGTCAAAATGTATTAAAAAATGTTGCTTGTCTTGCAAAACGCTCTCAAACCAAGGTTCTTCGGTTTAATAAATAATATTAAGTCACATGGCTATGATCACACTCAGGTTTGAATGTGGGCAAGATGGAGCCAATGTTGCATGAACCATTTGAACATAGTGCAATCATTTGGTCAGCCTCTGCAGTACCTCTTCTAAGCTACAAGATGTCAGTTGACTGGGCTAAATAATCCCCATTGTCACTCGGTCTAGAAGACTGAGGAAATACAGTGAGAAAGAGACTTTTTTAGTGTAATGTAACCACTAATGCAACCAGCAATCCTGAAAACAGCCAAACAGATCAAAGCGCAGCCCCAAAATGTTATACCATTGCATGGCATTGATAAACACTGCAAGTGGAAGGTTGTATTAATGTATTTGGATGTTTTTGGATGAAAGGCTGATTCAAAAGCTGAGATAAGGCTTAGGAACACCAACATGAGGAGCATCATACAGGAAAAGTGTACAAAGCAATGCATGAGGTTTCAGCAAGCCTTTAGGCCTCGTACACACGACAGAGTTTCTCGGCAGAATTCGTCGAGAATCTCGGTGAAGAGCCGGATTCTGTCGAGAAACTCTGTCGTGTGTACATTTTCGGCCCGATGGAGCCGCCGAGGAACTCGTCGAGCAAATAGAGAGCAGGTTCTCTATTTTCTCGATGGCAGTGGATTTTGGCTCGACGAGTTCTTCATCGGGCTGTTTTTTAAACGAGAAACTCGGTCGTGTGTATGCTAAGAAACCTGTCAAAAACTTAGACACTGGAGAACAACATAGGTAAAACTAGCGTTTGGAATGGAGATAGCACATTCGTGTCGCTTCCAACATTATTTAATCGTTTATTTGCAGCGCTTTACACAATTTTTTGTAAGGGCACAAAACAGCAATATAAATTTTTTTTTGTTTTAGGATATTCACACAGAGTTCCTTAAAATTAGGTGGAACCTTTTTCTTACTGATCTCAATATTTGTTATTTTTATTATTGTCACCTTATTTTGGTCCTGTGTTTTAAATCCTGCTCTTAATATTCACCTTAATTTTAAAGTTCAAAAAAATGCAAATCCTTTTATTTTTTGTAATGTCAAGTTCCCCCCATAGAAACCTTATTGCTTTGTCTTATCTCATCTGTCCCTTTCAAATTACACCTTATATCCAATTTTTGTAAAAAAATAACCTGCCTTCTCACTTGCAAAATTGTAATAAAAAAAAATACAAGGACAAGTATGAACTGTAAAATAAAAATTTACCATTTATTTTGGTTATAAAAATAAATTAAGTATGCAAAAGTCAGCACTGGAGAGCTTGCTGCCATTTGTGCACAGCCAGGTGTGGCCTGATGTGACTGGTGAGCAGTTGGAGGCCAAAATGGGGACTTGAGAGGTTCATTCAGGAAGGAACGCATCAAGGTCTTGGACTCCCCGAGGTCACAAACTGGAGCAGGGCAGGCAGATGTCACCAGGTTGTGGTACTATAGCAGCCTGAACTCTGGTACACCACATGGAAGTAAGGGAGTCACTTTCTTGATTTCTTCAAGGCCTTCCTTGGTGGCTTCCCTGCAGCCTGCTCTTTCACCTTCTCTGCAGCCTTCTCAGCAGCCTTCCTCTTCTGCCTGGCTGGAGGTGGTGCCACAGGGGTAGTACTCATGCCAGGAGGAG
The DNA here is from genome assembly GCF_905171775.1 of Rana temporaria. Taxonomy (NCBI): domain Eukaryota; kingdom Metazoa; phylum Chordata; class Amphibia; order Anura; family Ranidae; genus Rana; species Rana temporaria. The sequence goes on along the minus strand of NC_053493.1, from coordinate 301,286,322 downwards.
GAGTAGACGAAGGTGGTGGAGGATGAGTAGACGACGGTGGTGGAGGAGGAGGTGGAGGAGGAGGAGCAGTAGAAGGAGGAGGAGTAGTAGAAGGAGCAGTAGAAGGAGGAGGAGCAGTAGAAGGAGGAGGAGCAGTAGAAGGAGGAGGAGTAGAAGGAGGAGGAGCAGTAGAAGGAGGAGGAGTAGAAGGAGGAGGAGCAGTAGAAGGAGGAGGAGTAGAAGGAGGAGGAGTAGAAGGAGGAGGAGCAGTAGAAGGAGGAGGAGTAGAAGGAGGAGGAGTAGTAGAAGAAGAAGAGGAAGAAGAATGTTGAGAAGGAGCAGGAGAAGAAGAGGAAGAAGAATGTTGAGAAGGAGCAGGAGAAGAAGAGGAAGAAGAATGTTCAGAAGGAGCAGGAGAAGAAGAGGAAGAAGAATGTTCAGAAGGAGCAGGAGAAGAAGAGGAAGAAGAATGTTCAGATGGAGCATGAGAAGAAGAAGGTGGGGGAGGTTGAGAAGGAGCATGAGAAGAAGAAGAAGGTGGGGGAGCTTGAGAAGGAGCATGAGAAGAAGAAGGTGGAGGAGCTTGAGAAGGAGCATGAGAAGAAGAAGAAGGTGGGGGAGCTTGAGAAGGAGCATGAGAAGAAGAAGAAGGTGGGGGAGCTTGGGAGTTATGTGGTGTGTGAGGATGGGGATGGCGGCAAATGACAGTGTCCTCCGTGAGAAGACCCCTCACCCCCTGATTTGCGAGGGTGATGAGGAGTCCCTCAAAGAGGAGGCGCTGGTCTACTGTCATTTCGGACATTTTGGCCAAAACCACCGTTACAAATCCCTCCTGAGCAGTGGGAGGCTGTTGAAGGGTTGCATTGGCGTCCCGAATGAGGGCTAGTGAGGCGTCACGCACCCTTGTATCCCTCACCTGCCTTCTCGGACGCAGGCGAAGAGGAGACACCTGACATCTTGTACTTCGCCCAGCAACCTCGTCCAACCCACTTGGGCCTGCCACCTCATCCGCTCCACTTGGGCCTGCCACCACGTTTGAGATACTTGGGCCTGCAGCCTCCTCCAAGCCACTCACCCTGTCCTCCTCCTGCCTGGCATTTTCCTGATCCTCCTGCTGCCTGGTCTCGTCCTGTGTATGGAAAAAAAGTACAGTTTTACTTTTTTTTAAAAATTAAAATATTTTTTTTTAAGCTCCTGACTGTTGCATATTTTTTAGTCACGACTTAGCTAAGCCAATCATTGTGACCCATGTTTTATGGTCAATCACACCAAAAAAATTCCTGGCCAATACTGACAAATGTTCTGTATAACACTTTTAGATCTAATTTTTTTTTACCTTTAACATCTTAATTTACATCTCTTTAACAACATTTAAACACCACACATTTGCACATTGAAAGTACTATATACCTGGCTCCAGCTGGGCAAATCCGGATCTTCATCCAGGATGGAAGGCTGCTGAGAGGGTTCATCTGCAGAGGGAGCAGCAGGTTGGCTGGAGGGAAGGCTGGAGGGAAGGCTGGACCTTCTGTGCCTTCTGGGGGCAAGGCTCGAAAGTGACTCCCTTACCTCCAGGTGTTCATCCAGGAAGCTCAGTTTGCTGTAGTACCACAACTTGGGTTTAAATACCCGCCCTGCTCCAGCTCCAGACCTCATCGAAGCCAAGACCTTGTTGCGTGCCTTCCTGTAGGTGCCTCTCAAGGTCCCAATTTTGACCTCCAACTGGTCAGTTGTCACATCAAACCCCACCTGTCTCCGCACAAGTGGGAGCAGGCTCTCCAGTGCGGTTTTGCGCAACTCTCTGTTTCGAGATATGGGGTCTTTGGTGGCCCACAGAACAGGAAGTTCTTGCCACCGATCAATAAATATCTCCAAAAATTCAGGTCTGTTAAACAGGTTCATCTTTTCCTGTCCAAAACCAAGGAGAAAAAAATAATGTCAATACACAGTCTATAAAGTTAATTACTCTTTCTCACAAGCTAGCCCTTAAAGGGTCACTAATGGATAACTATATTTTTGGAGGAAATGACTGTTTACAGTGTCTAGAGACATACAAGTGCATACATATAATGTGCCTCTAGTTTCACTTTTGCTTTTAAAATTATTTAATGTTTCTGTGAAGTAAAGAGACACAAAAAAATCCAGGGCATATTTTAATTTCAAAAATTATTAGCATTGTTTTGGTGGATTTTTAGACACACAGCTTAGACCACAGTGACAAGCTCCCCTGATAAATTTGAGAGGGAGCCAGAGAACCAGGAAGTGAGGATTTATGCAAAGGATTACAGCTGCTTAAAAGCAAAAAGGGACAATGAGGACATGAAATCAAGACTGGTATAATGTAAAGTTAGTTATTTCTGCCCCAAACAATTTGGGCTTATTGCTCCTTTAAATGTCTGTCTTTCCTGAATATGCCACTGCTGTCCCAAGTTCGAAGCATACCTACACGCTTGTCGTTCAAACGTCTTTCTTACGCAACCCGGTCGTATGGACGCTACGTGTGTTCGAGCCTTATATACACTCCGCACACGACATCCGCCCATGCTTAAAAAAAATTGATGTTTCCCCCCGCCCCTTATCTTCCGTCGCAAAAACGACAAGGAGGAATTGGCAGCAGATCATGTTGGGTCAGTTCCTAGGAAACAGATGACCAGTTGTGTCGAACTAATAAGCCAGATCTCATCCTCATTTGTGTATGAAACGTTAGTTAGAGAAAAGCACTCCGATCTAGTTTGGTCAAGACATAAAAGCGACCATTTGCATCATGTTTAAACCGACTTGTTTTTAGAAGACATCCTGATGAGAACCGAGATTGCCCACACAACAGTAGTTGGATCAAAATGCATAATCAAAGCGTTGGTTACGTACGACGGCACTATAGCGGACCATTACCTTCAAATTTCGAACTAGCTATGTTTTAATTTATGAACCTAAGATGTAGCCCACAAAATCATTCAATCAAGAATAACATGTAAAATGTAGTTACATACCGGTCTTTGACCCGATCGTTATCTCCGCCGTCTTCCACAAACTGTGAACGCCCCTTTTACTCACGTGGTAGCCCTTTATACACGCGCATGTGGGACTTTACGCACGTCTCCCCGCCCCTGACGTTCATGGTGTCGTATTTTCCCCGCCCCTTTTCCATCTTTTTTTTGTTGGGAGCACATGTTGGAGAATATGGCAGCAAGACAGGAGCCAGGCCAGGCGGGACGAGGAATGACACGGAGAATCCGTTTTAAGGCCACCAACATGACCTTTGAGGAAATGGTGGAGATGGTCCTCATCCTCAAAGCAGAGGACTATGATGGGAGGCATGGGCCATACAAGTACCCTAATAAGGTCAAGGCCCAAATAATGGAGAAGGTGAGAAGGAGTCTCCATCATAAATTTGCGGTGAAAAGGTCCAAGGAGCAGATCCGGAAAAGGTGGTGTGACCTGAAAAAACGGAAGCCGGAACAAATGAAGAGGATCAGGAGAGTGATTAGAAGAAGTAAGTTTGTTATATATTTTGTAAGATTTGTTCCGCGCCATGTGTTTTTTATTTCAGGTTGTACTGTATTATGTTTTTCTGCACAAGAATTTGTCGTCAAACTGGACGTACATTCGGAACAACAAAATATTGTGTTTAAAATCCTCAAAATTATGACATTTCTCAAAAATTGGGGTGAGATCAATCGTGAAAATTATGTAGATGTGCTATTAAAACAACAAAACTTTTTGTTAAATTTAAATATATACAGTAAAAGGAGAGTCTGCTCAGCAGTCGGTGACACATGTGGACTCATTTGCATAATTGTTGTCCCCTTTAATAACCCATTTTGGGGTTCACACAGAGGTGAGGTGATCCAGTGTATACTTGGTTGGCTTACATGTTTAAAAGTAGACCAAAGCTACAAGAATTGTCATGATCTTTGTGAATGCCTTCAATCCTGTGTTTTGCCCTGAGGGGTTTTTCAAAACATCAATAGTCCCAGAAATTTGAAAAAGTGAATCATATTCCTCTTTCAGGCCTATAAGCTATAAAAATCCTGTTTCCATTTTCTTCATTCTCGTAGGGCGTCATGAAGCTTCAACACGGGAGCAAGAAGTCCAGCAAGCCACACCCCCGAGGGATGGTGATGATGCGCAGCCTGCCACCACATCAGGTAAAGTAACATATAACTAACCCAGCTTCAGGTAATGTAGATGTAGGCCTGCCTAATTTTAAAAAATGGTTTTGTCCCACATTTCAGGATCAGGTGGTGGCTTGGACAGGCATACTGTCCAGATGGTTATATCTGAAATCTGGGCCTGCAGAGAAGAGGTGGAGGAGATTCATCTGGCCAACCGAAAAATTAACCAGTTCCCGACCACCGCATGTACATATACGTCCACAATATGGCACGTACAGGCACATGGGCGTATAGGTACGTCCCCGCCTTACCTCGGTTCGGGGGTCCGATCGGGACCCCCTCCGGTACATGCGGCGGCCGGGAACGGTGTACGGGAGGTCCGGGAGGAGGGGGCGGCTATTGGTTTCCAGCCGTCCCCTCTCGATCTCCCTCAGCGAATGAGAATGCAGCAGAGCCCTCCCTGCCTGTGTAACTGTAAACACAGGCAGGGAGGAAGTGACGTTTTCTCCCCTCTGGCGGTCTTTTCGTTTGATTCCAGAGGAGAGAAGACGTCAGTACTGTGAGTTGCACCAACAGCACACTGACACAGCACACATAGGCACATAACCCCCCCCGATCACCCCCCCAGCACCCCCAGATCACCCCCTGTCACAGTGTCACTGATTGCAGTGATCATTTATTTTCTGATCACTGCTTTTAGTGTCAGTGTGACAGAAAAAAGTGTCAGGGCAGTTAGGTTTAGGCCCCTTTAGGTCCAGGGTAGCCCCCTACCCCCCCCCCCAATAAAGGTTTAACCCCTGATTGCCCCTAAAGTTAACCCTTTCACCCCTATTGCCAGTGTCACTAAGCGATCGGTTTCTGATCGCTGCATTAGTGTCACTGTTGCCGCTAGGCAGTTAGTTTTTTTTGAGGTTCGCCGCCAGGTTTATATAGCGTTAGGTACCCCCATAAATAAAGGTTTTAACCCCTGATTGCCCCTAGAGTTAACCCTTTCACCCCTATTGCCAGTGTCACTAAGCGATCGGTTTCTGATCGCTGTATTAGTGTCACTGTTGCCGCTAGGCAGTTAGTTTTTTTTGAGGTTCGCCGCCAGGTTTATATAGCGTTAGGTACCCCCATAAATAAAGGTTTTAACCCCTGATTGCCCCTAGAGTTAACCCTTTCACCCCTATTGCCAGTGTCACTAAGCGATCGGTTTCTGATCGCTGTATTAGTGTCACTGTTGCCGCTAGGCAGTTAGTTTTTTTTGAGGTTCGCCGCCAGGTTTATATAGCGTTAGGTACCCCCATAAATAAAGGTTTTAACCCCTGATTGCCCCTAGAGTTAACCCTTTCACCACTGATCACTGTATAAGTGTCACTGGTGACGTGGTTAGCCAGTTAGTTATTTAGTTATTTTAGGTTCGCCACCAGGTTTTTAGAAAGCGTTAGGTACCCCCATATATTACCGAATAAAGGTTTTAACCCCCTGATTGCCCCCTAGTTAACCCTTTCACCAGTGATCACCGTATAAGTGTTACGGTTGACGCTGGTTGGTTAGTTTGCTGTTTATAGCATCAGAGCACCCGCCGTATATAACCCAATAGGTTTAACCCCCTGATCACCCGGCGGGTGATATAAATTTAATTTTAGCGCCAGTCAGGGTCTGCGTCACCCCAGGCAGCGTTAGGTTAGAGCCAGTACCGCTTACACCCACTCGCTAAGCATACACCCCCCTTAGTGGTATAGGATCTGAACGGATCGATACCTGATCTGATCAGATCTATACTAGCGTACCCAGCAGTTTAGGGTACCCAAAAACGCATTGTTAGCGGAATCAGCCCAGATACCCGCTAGCACCTGCGTTTTCCCCCTCTGCCCAGCCCAACCCACCCAAGTGCAGTATCGATCGATCACTGTCACTTACAAAACACAAGACACATAACTGCAGCGTTCGCAGAGACAGGCCTGATCCCTGCGATCGCTTACAGTTTTTTTTGAAGCGTTTTCTACATTTGCTTTTCTATAGTCAGGTGCTTTTTTTACCTGTGAATCCTTACCATTGTACCACTAAATTTAGAGTCCAAAATGGCAAACCGAAGGTACAATGATAAGCAGGCCTTTGAGTTCATGTGCATGTCAGATAGTGAAGAGGAGGAGGTCACGCATCTGACAGACTCTGGCTCAGAATATGAACCCATTTACGACAGCGGCTCCATGTCAGATAGCTCGCACGACGAAGTTGAGGTCCCTGCTAAGGCCAGGCGTACCCGATCCCATTCTGATGTTGTTGAGCAGCAAGAACCGCAGGACCCTCGTATGGAGCAGAGATCCAGTACTAGCGCCGCTATTCCTTCTGGTGAATTGGCAAGCACCAGCGGCCTAGTACACCCTGGTCGTTTATCCAGCACTGCAGTAACACTTGGTGACGTGGCGAGTCCCATAAGTGCAGTTGAAGCTGGCGATGTGGCAAGCACAAGTAGTGTCCCGCTGCCACCAAGAAAAAGACAGAGACAGGCCCGTCGTGCCCATAGTGCCCTTCCTGTAGAATTTGCCTATCCTGATTGGGTCCCCACCACTTCTACAGCACCTGTACTTCCCCCATTCACTGGCCAACCCGGTATTCAGGTGGATACAGCGAACTTTATGTCACTTGATTTTTATTCGCTGTATTTCACGGAAGATCTCTATAGATCTATTGTGGACCAGACCAATTTATATGCTGGTACTTACATCGCCGCTAACCCCCAGTCTCGCCTTGCCAAAGAATGGAAACCTCTCGAGGTTTCCGAATTTAAGATTTTTCTGGGCCTTACCCTCAACATGGGCATACACAAATTTCCGTCATTGCGGATGTATTGGTCCACACATCCCATTGACCATATGTACATTTTCTCTGCTCACATGGCCAGGAGACGATACGAGGCGATCCTGCGGTTCCTGCATTTCAGTGACAATGCACTTTGTCGTCCACGTGGAGACCCTGAATTTGACCGGCTCTACAAAATTCGGCCCCTCGTAAACCATTTCAACGAACGTTTTGCAGCCTTGTTTAATCCCCAGCAGGTTGTATGCGTTGATGAGTCCCTGATTAAATTTGCTGGCCGCTTGTCTTTCAAACAGTACCTTCCCAGCAAGCGTGCCAGATACGGGGTCAAGCTCTATAAGCTCTGTGACAGGGCCACAGGCTACACATGGAGCTTTAGGGTTTACGAGGGAAAAGATAGTCAGGTAGAGCCGGAAGGATGCCCAGATTACATGGGGAGCGCTGGCAAGATTGTTTGGGACTTGGTGTCACCCTTATTCGGAAAGGGGTACCATTTGTATGTGGACAATTTTTACAGCAGCGTGCCACTTTTTAGCCACTTATTTGATCAACAGATTGGAGCATGTGGCACCGTGCGACCTAATCGCCGGGGCTTCCCCCAGCGGCTTGTAGATGCCCGTGTTAGGCCGGGGGCGAGAGCCTGCTGCAGATGTAAAAATTTGCTCGCTGTGAAGTGGCGGGACAATAGGAATGTTTTCGTTCTTACCACCCTTCACGCAGACACGACAGTCCAAATTCGTACGGCGACTGGTGTTGTGGAGAAACCCCTCTGTGTCCACGAATATAACCTTAATATGGGAGGGGTGGACCTCAACGACCAGTTGATGGCGCCGTATCATATTGCCCGTAAGACGAGACGCTGGTACAAAAAAGTGTCTCTACATTTATTTCAATTGGCTCTACTGAATGCTCATGTCGTATACAGAGCTTCAGGACGGAATGAATCCTTCCTTCAATTCCAGAGGGATATCATCACAGAACTCCTGTATCCAGGCGGTATTGTACCTCACCATCTCCTACCAAATGCAGTAAGCCGACTGCATGAGAGGCATTTTTCTTATGTCCTCCCGAGTACCCCTACCCAACGAGCCCCCCAAAGAAAATGTCGTGTCTGTACCAAGCGCGGATTTAGGCGTGACACCCGTTATTTTTGTCCCAAATGTCCTGGCAATCCTGGTCTTTGTATTGGTGAATGTTTTGAACGCTTCCACACACACGTTAATTATTAGTGTAGGGTGAAACATTTCACAGGCTAGGCACACTCACACAGGGTCTCCCAAGATGCCATCGCATTTTGAGAGACCCAAACCTGGAACCGAAAAGTTGAAGTTACAGTTCACAGTTACAAAAAAAAGTGTTAAAAAAAAAAAAAAAAAAAGTAAAAAATAAAAACACACAAAAAAATATAAAATAAAAAAACCAAAAATAGTTGTCGTTTTATTGTTCTCTCCCTCTCTATTCTCTCTCTATTGTTCTGCTCTTTTTTACTGTATTCTATTCTGCAAAGTTTTATTGTTGTTATGTTTTTTCATGCTTGCTTTTCAGGTATGTAATTTATTTTACTGTTTTCAGGTACGCCATTCAGCTGTTGCGCGGACTTATTTATCTTGACAGCAACAGCGTTTGCTCCCACGATATATAAAGCCGCGACTCCAGTGCTGTAGGAGGTGATTTCACCACCACAGTTAAAAAAAAGAGCATATATGCCGAAGCATGCGGGCAGCAGGGGCGGAGGAGCGATTTTGCTCCTAATGCCGCGTACATACGGTTGACATTCCTACGGAGGCTTTCCCGTGGAAAAGTCTGACCATGTGTACACGGCATAGAAAAGTCCGACCGTGTGTACGCGGCATAGAAAAGTCCGACCGTACGCGGCATAACTTTTTTGCGGGAGGATGCCCCCATGCTTTGGCATATATATATATTTTAGGCACAGGTTGCGTTAAAAAATGTTTTATTTTTTACTATGTTTTTTTATAGGTATTTGCTTTGCAGGTATGGTATGATCTTACTGTTATACTGGAATGTTACTTTGTTTTAATGTTAACCATCATTTGCTTAGCAGGTACGCCATTCAGTTGCAGTGCGGATTTATTTAGCGTGACAGCAACAGCGTTTGCTCCCACGATATATAAAGCCGCGACTCCAATGCTGTAGGAGGTGATTTCACCACTACAGTTCAAAAAAGAGCATATATGCCGGAGCATGGGGGCATTAGGGGCGGAGGAGCGATTTTGCTCCTAATGCCGCGTACATACGGTTGACATTCCTACGGAGGCTTTCCTGTGGAAAAGTCTGACCATGTGTACACGGCATAGAAAAGTCCGACCGTGTGTACGCGGCATAGAAAAGTCCGACCGTACGCGGCATAACTTTTTTGCGGGAGGATGCCCCCATGCTTCGGCATATATAAATGGTGCATGTATGCCCATCATTAGAAGTGGGTGGATGAAGGGAGGTATTCTAATGGTGGGCATACCCACCGATCAATCTTTTTTTTGTTCAGCCAACAGACTGCATGAAAAAAAAAAAGATTACAATACATGTCCAACAAGAACCATCAACGTACTGGTATGTTGCAGGACTTTGAATGGTTATACCAGAATGATGCCTGCGGGTTTAGGCATCATCTTGGTATCATTCTTTTCAGCCAGCGGTCGGCTTTCATGTAAAAGCAGTCCTAGCGGCTAATTAGCCTCTAGACTGCTTTTACATTCAGTGGGAGGGAATGTCCCCCCCCCCAGATATAAACGGCGCCATTGAGAATATGGGAAAGCATTTTATCACACCGATCTTGGTGTGGTCAGATGCTTTGAGGGCAGAGGAAAGATCTAGGGTCTAATAGACCCCATTTAAAAAAAAAAAAGAGTACCTGTCACTAACTATTGCTATCATAAGGGATATTTACATTCCCTGAGATAACAATAAAAATGGTAAAAAAATAAATAAATGGAAGGAACAGTTAACAAATAAAATAAAAAAAGCGAAATAAATATATAAAAAAATAAAAAAATAAAAAAAAGCATCCCTGTCCCCCCCTGCTCTTGCGCAAAGACGAACGCAAGCGTCGGTCTGGAGTCATATGTAAACAGCAATTGCACCATGCATGTGAGGTATCACCGCGAAGGGCAGATCGAGGGCAGTCATTTTAGCAGTAGACCTACTCTGTAAATCTAATGTGGTAACCTGTAAAGGCTTTTAAAGGCTTTTAAAAATGTATGTAGTTTGTCGCCACTGCGCGTTTGTGCGCAATTTTAAAGTATGTCGTGTTTGGTATCCATGTACTCGGCCTAAGATCATAATTTTTATTTCATCAATAATTTGGGCAATATAGTGTGTTTTAGTGCTTTAAAATAAAAAAAAGTGTATTTTTTCCCCAAAAAATGCGTTTGAAAAAACGCTGCGCAAATACTGTGTGGAAATTTTTTTTGCAACACCTACCATTTTAATCTGTAGGGCCTTTGCTTTAAAAAAATATATAATGTTTGGGGGTTCAACTTTACTTTCTTGCAAAAAAATAATATGTTTTTATGTAAACAAACAGTGTCAGAAAGGGCTTTTTCTTCAAGTGGTTAGAAGAGTGGGTGATGTGTGACATAAGCTTCTAATTGTTGTGCATAAAATGCCAGGACAATTGAAACCCCCCCCAAATGACCCCATTTTGGAAAGTAGACACCCCAAGCTATTTGCTGAGAGGCATCTTAAGTCCATGGAATATTTTAGATTTTGACCCAAGTTGCGGGAAATATAAATATATATATATATATATATTTTTTTTTGCGCAAAGTTGTCACTAAATGATATATTGCTCAAACATGCCATGGGCATATGTGGAATTACACCCCAAAATGCATTCTGCTGCTTCTCCTGAGTACGGGGATACCACATGTGTGAGACTTTTTGGGAGCCTAGCCGCGTACGGGACCCCAAAAACCAATCACCGCCTTCAGGCTTTCTAAGGGTGTAAATTTTTGATTTCACTCCTCACTACCTATCACAGTTTCGAAGGCCATAAAATGCCAAAATAGCACAAAAAAAACCCAAATGACCCCATTTTGGAAAGAAGACACCCCAAGGAAACTGCTGAGAGGCATGTTGAGTCCATTGATTTTTTTTTTTTTTGTCCAAAGTGATTGAATAATGAGAAAAAAAAAAAAAAAAAGAAAAATGTGTCACTAAATGATATATTGCTCACACATGCCATGGTTATATGTGGAGTTGCACCCTAAAATACATTCTGCTGCTTCTCCTGAGTACGGGGATACCACATGTTTGGGACTTTTTGGGAGCCTAGCCGCGTACGGGACCCCGAAAACCAAGCACCGCCTTCAGCATTTCTAAGGGCGCAAATTTTTGATTTCACTCCTCACTACCTATCACAGTTTCGAAGGCCATAAAATGCCAAAATAGCACAAAAAACCCCCAAATGACCCCATTTTGGAAAGTAGACACCCCAAGCTATTTGCTGAGAGGCATGTTGAGTCCATGGAATATTTAATTTTTTTGCCCCAAGTGATTGAATCATGACCAAAAAAAATTAAAATAAAAAAATGTACAAAACATTGTCACTAAATGATATATTTCTCACACATGCCATGGTTATATGTGGAATTGCACCCCAAAATACATTCTGCTACTTCTCCTGAGTACGGGGATACCACATGTGTGGGACTTTTTGGGAGCCTAGCCGCGTATGAGACCCCGAAAACCAAGCACCGCCTTCAAGATTTCTAAGGACATAAATTTTTGATTTCACTCACACAAATCTTGAAGGCAGTGCTTGGTTTTCGGGGCCCCGTACGCGGCTAGGCTCCCAAAAAGTCCCACACATGTGGTATCCCCGTACTCAGGAGAAGCAGCAGAATGTATTTTGGGGTGCAATTCCACATATAACCGTGGCATGTGTGAGAAATATATCATTTAGTGACAACGTTTTGTATTTTTTTTTTTTTGGTCATTATTCAGTGACTTGGGGCAAAAAAATTAAATATTCCATGGACTCAACATGCCTCTCAGCAAATAGCTTGGGGTGTCTACTTTCCAAAATGGGGTCATTTGGGGGGGTTTTGTGCTGTTTTGGCATTTTATTGCCTTCGAAACTGTGATAGGTAGTGAGGAGTGAAATCAAAAATTTATGCCCTTAGAAATCCTGAAGGCGGTGATTGGTTTTCGGGGTCCCGTACGCGGCTAGGCTCCCAAAAAGTCCCACACATGTGGTATCCCCGTACTCAGGAGAAGCAGCAGAATGTATTTTGGGGTGCAATTCCACATATAACCGTGGCATGTGTGAGAAATATATCATTTAGTGACAACGTTTTGTATTTTTTTTTTTTTTGGTCATTATTCAGTGACTTGGGGCAAAAAAATTAAATATTCCATGGACTCAACATGCCTCTCAGCAAATAGCTTGGGGTGTCTACTTTCCAAAATGGGGTCATTTGGGGGGGTTTTGTGCTGTTTTGGCATTTTATTGCCTTCGAAACTGTGATAGGTAGTGAGGAGTGAAATCAAAAATTTATGCCCTTAGAAATCCTGAAGGCGGTGATTGGTTTTCGGGGTCCCGTACGCGGCTAGGCTCCCAAAAAGTCCCACACATGTGGTATCCCCGTACTCAGGAGAAGCAGCAGAATGTATTTTGGGGTGCAATTCCACATATGCCCATGGCATATGTGAGAAATATATCATTTAGTGACAACGTTTTGTAAAAAATTTTTTTTTTTTTTTTTTGGTCATTATTCAATCACTTGGGGCCATAAAATTAAATATTCCATGGACTCAACATGCCTCTCAGCAAATAGCTTGGGGTGTCTTCTTTCCAAAATGGGGTCATTTGGGGGGGTTGTGTGACATCTTGGCATTTTATGGCCTTCAAAACTGTGATAGGTAGTGATAGGTAGTGAGGAGTGAAATCAAAAATGTATGCCCTTAGAAATCTTGAAGGCGGTGCTTTGTTTTCGGGGCCCCGTACGTGGCTAGGCTCACAAAAAGTCCCACATATGTGGTATCCCCGTACTCGGGAGAAGCAGCAGAATGTCTTTTGGGGTGCAATTCCACATATAACTATGGCATGTGTGAGCAATATATCATTTAGTGACAACTTTGTGCAAAAAAAAATCAGTTTGTCATATTCCCGCAACTTGTGTCAAAATATAAAATATTCCATGGACTCGACATGCCTCTCAGCAAATAGCTTAGGGTGTCTACTTTCCAAAATGGGGTCATTTGGTTTTTTTTTTTGCTATTTTGGCATTTTATGGCCTTCGAAACCTTGATAGGTAGTGAGGAGTGAAATCAAAAATTTGTGCCCTTAGAAATGCTGAAGGCGGTGCTTGGGTTTTGGGGCCCCGTATGCGGCTAGGCTCCCAAAAAGTCCCACACATGTGGTATCCCCGTACTCAGGAGAAGCAGCAGAATGTATTTTGGGGTGCAATTCCACATATAACCATGGCATGTGTGAGAAATATATCATTTAGTGACAACTTTTTGTAAACATTTTTTTTTTTTTTTTTTCGTCATTATTCAATCACTTGGGACAAAAAAATTAAATATTCAATGGACTCAACATGCCTCTCAGCAGTTTCCTTGGGGTGTCTACTTTCCAAAATGGGGTCATTTGGGGGGGTTTTGTACTGCCTTGCCATTTTAGCACCTCAAGAAATGAGATAGGCAGTCATAAAATAAAAGCTGTGTAAATTCCAGAAAATGTACCCTAGTTTGTAGACGCTATAACTTTTGCGAAAACCAATAAATATACGCTTATTGCGATTTTTTTTACTAAAGACATGTGGCTGAATACATTTTGGCCTAAATGTTTGACTAAAATTTAGTTTATTCGATTTTTTTTACTTTTTGTTATAAGAAAAATCATTTTTTTTTCAAAATTTACGGTCTTTTTGCGTTTATATCGCAAAAAATAAAAATCGCAGAGGCGATCAAATACCATCAAAATAAAGCTCTATTTGTGGGAAGAAAAGGACGCAAGTTTCGTTTCGGTACAACATTGCATGACCGCGCAATTACCAGTTAAAGCAGCGCATTGCCAAATTGTAAAAACACCTCTGGTCTTTAGACAGCGTATTGGTCCGGAGCTTAAGTGGTTAAAGAAAGAACAAGGAGGGTGGAAAATTAATTAAAAAATTTACTTGATGTTTTGGGGAGAGTCTGAATCAGAAAAAAAAAAAAATTATTCGAAAATACCAGATTTTACTGTTTATTTAATAAAAAAAACAAAAAAAAAATAAAATAACCAGATTTTAGACTTTATTTAATAAAAAAAATAAAAAAAATAAAATAACCAGATTTTAGACTTTATTTAATTAAAAAAACAACAAAAAAATAAAAAAAAAAGATTTTACAGTTTCTTTAATTAAAAAAACAACAAAAAAAAAAAAACTGATTTTACAGTTTCTTTAATTAAAAAAACAACAAAAAAATAAAAAAAACAGATTTTAATGTTTATTAAGATAAAAAAGACCAAAAAAATTACAAAAATGATTGTATATTGTATGAGAAAAAAGACCAAAAAAATTACAAAAATGATTGTATATTGTATGAGAAAAAAGACCAAAAAAATTACAAAAATGATTGTATATTGTATGAGAAAAAAGACCAAAAAAAATACAAAAATGATTGTATATTGTATGAGAAAAAAGACCAAAAATATTACAAAAATGATTGTATATTGTATGAGAAAAAAGACCAAAAAAATTACAAAAATGATTGTATATTGTATGAGAAAAAAGACCAAAAATATTACAAAAATGATTGTATATTGTATGAGAAAAAAGACCAAAAAAATTACAAAAATGATTGTATATTGTATGAGAAAAAAGACCAAAAAAATTACAAAAATGATTGTATATTGTATGAGAAAAAAATACCAAATATTTTTGTAGGGTATTTTGGAAAACAAACCAAAAAAAAAATTTGTAAAATAAAGAGCTTTTGAACCTCAAAAAAGTGTGTGGTGTTTTTCCTAAAATACGTTAAATTTTCTATGTGTTTGGTTTGGGGGTCACCTGGGAAATGTTTGCTAGTTGATAATGAAAATACACTTAGTTACACTTAGTAAAGAACTCCAAGCAACACAAGCAAGACATAACAAGTTTATAAAAAAGATTCGGATTTATTTTTGTGAAAGATAAAATTATGGCAAATTTGCTTGAGATGGTATTGCCCCCCTACCCATGAAATAGTCCATGTATTTGTCCCGGACTTCACGGGCACTCTGGGGGGGCAGTCCTGTGTGGCCAGCTTCAAGGCCCGCCAAAGTCTCTGATGGAGCCAAAAGTTGTGCCTCAGGCCCAACCAGGGCCATATAATTTGGAGATTGTCTCCGCAAAAAATTATGGAGAATGCAGCATGCAAAAATAATAGTATTCCACTTATATTCCGCCATGTGGAGAGAGGTGAGGAAAAGGCGGAACCGGCTGGCCATGATGCCGAAAGCGTTCTCAACCACTCTGCGTGCTCGGCCCAGCTGGAAATTAAAGACACTCCTCTCTGGGGTGAGGGTGCGCTGAGGGAATGGCCTCATAAGATGGGGTCCCAGGGCAAACGCTTCATCAGCCAGGAAAACAAATGGCAGGCCTTCTACATTCTGGTCATCCGGTGGCAATGACAGATCATCATCCTGAAGGCGAAGCGCAAACTCCATCTGCCTGAAGGCTCCCCCATCCGATATCCGTCCGTTCATCCCGACATCCACAAAAAGGAATTCATACTGTGCTGACACCACCGCCATCAGCACAATACTGTTGAACCCCTTATAGTTAAAGAACTGGGATCCTGAACGGGGTGGAGGCACGATGCGGACGTGCTTCCCGTCGATGGCTCCCCCGCAGTTGGGGAAGTTCCATCGGGTCTGGAAGTCCAAAGCCACAGACTGCCACTCCTGTGGTGTGGACGGAAGCTGGGGAAGAAAAAATGCTAAAATTAGCCACATAACCTTGCAAGCAGATTAGACAAAGACATTATAAGCATTATAACATTTCTGGGAACTAGCATATTATATCTAAATATATTTAGACAATTAACACATTAAACACCCCCTCTGATGGGCCAGTGCCCAAGTTTGGGGGAGGGCTAGATGAGTTTGGGAGTACAAAAAAAATATAATTAGGATTATTGGTGAAAATAGACTTTACAACACATTTTGGAGGGGAGG
The DNA here is from genome assembly GCF_905171775.1 of Rana temporaria. NCBI lineage: Eukaryota > Metazoa > Chordata > Amphibia > Anura > Ranidae > Rana > Rana temporaria. The sequence continues at coordinate 301,270,257 of NC_053493.1, read as the reverse complement.
GCTAGATGAGTTTGGGAGTACAAAAATAATATAATTAGGATTATTGGTGAAAATAGACTTTACAACACATTTTGGAGGGGAGGGCTAGATGAGTTTGGGAGTACAAAAATAATATAATTAGGATTATTGGTGAAAATAGACTTTACAACACATTTTGGAGGGGAGGGCTAGATGAGTTTGGGAGTACAAAAATAATATAATTAGGATTATTGGTGAAAATAGACTTTACAACACATTTTGGAGGGGAGGGCTAGATGAGTTTGGGAGTACAAAAATAATATAATTAGGATTATTGGTGAAAATAGACTTTACAACACATTTTGGAGGGGAGGGCTAGATGAGTTTGGGAGTACAAAAATAATATAATTAGGATTATTGGTGAACATAGACTTTACAACACATATTTGAGGGGAGGGCTAGATGAGTTTGGGAGTACAAAAATAATATAATTTTGATTATTGGTGAACATAGACTTTACAACACATTTTTGAGGGGAGGGGGGGGGACATTACAATGGATATAACACAATACATTGGGAAGTGACTAGACTAGGTAGGTTGGGGCCCAGGATAGCATGCTGGGGAGGTAAGTGATGGGAAATATGCATGTAGGCCAAAAAAGGGGCATCAAAGTTTACAGCATGCATGGGGGCAAAGGGGACATTCACAGCATATTCCAGACATGGTAATTAGGGAAGGAGGAGATAACTACAAGACATTAGCATACATTATAGACATAAAATTTGATATTAAAGGAGAAAACTTACCCTCATATATTCCTCCTGCAGAACCTGGATGATGGCAGAGCAGGTGTCAGGAATGATGAGGCCCAGAGCCTGGGGGGAGATGCCCGTCGAGAACTTTAAGTCCTGAAGGCTTCTCCCAGTTGCCAGATAACGGAGGGTGGCAACTAGCCTCTGCTCAGCACTGATGGCTTCCCGCATAACGGTGTCCTGCCTGGTAATATAGGGGGACACCAAAGCCAACAGGTGCTGAAAGACGGGATCAGACATCCTCAGGAAATTCCTGTAATCAACAGGATTATTTTCCTGAAGCTCCCGCAGCAAAGGCATGTGAGAGAATTGGTTCCTACGGAGCAACCAATTCTTGGTCCATGAACGCGTCCTCCTCCTGTTCATGAACTCCTCATCGTCTAGGTCATAAACAAACAGACCTACACACAGAAGATGCTTAGCACGAAGTCGGCGACGACTAGGTGCCTGCAACATGGCTACAAGGCTAGTTACGAACGACAAATCAGAATTGCACTAAACAGACCGCAGTGAAGAACAGCAAGACCTATGAAGAACGACCCTGACAATGAAAAACGCGGGGACAGGACCGCAATGTAAAACAATACGACCTGACCGCACGTCTCGATTGCCTAGATACGACCCCCACAAGTACAAACTGAACGGCAGAGATCAATCTGAAAGCACAAAGACTGAAAAGCACGAATCGTCACTCACCAAACTTTTACTAACACGCGTAAACACGGAATCAGCAAAAGGAGCCCCAAGGGTGGCGCCAACAAAATCAAACCTCCCCTTTATAGTCGCGTCATACGTCGTGAGCGTCATCGCGCCGGAGAACGACCAGATTTTGGTATTTTACGTGTGTACGCAAAGCAAGCCTGCCGAGCTTCTCGACAAGTTCAACAAGGAACTCGACGTGCTTGGCACGTCGAGTTTCTCTGTCGTGTGTACGAGGCCTCAGCTTCAGTCTGGGAGTGTTGAATGCAGATCCTACATTGCTATTCACCTTTATTGGCCAGAAAAGTCTCACATTTTCTTTCTGATTTAGCTTCACTTAGTTACTGGGGCCTAATCCTCCCTGACCTTATGGCTAGGCCATGCCCAACAGCCATTGCAATGAAACTGTCTCTGTGACCAGTAGAGGCCAACTGTCATCAGACAGGGGAAGACAATGGGAGACCATTACACCATGGAGGTCAATTCCCATTGAGTGCTAATGTTGGCTGCAGTTGTTCGACAAGGTTACAGCAATTTGATTAGAGCTAAATGGGTCTAATTTTTGTGCCAGTAAAGATTTATCTACACTTACCTAAAATAAAGGCTGCATACAGAGAGAATGATCTTATAGGCTTTGAACGCGACATCATCCACCTTTATGGTAACATCACAATATTGGTCCTCCAGCCGCAGCTCATGGAATGTGGTCCAGGCCATTCTTCTTATTGTCTGTTCCAGGATGTCAGTATTGGAACAGGCTGATAGAGCCCCAAAATCCCAATTCATGGCCAGCCCTGGAGGTCCTGCTGTGTCCATCCGTGACATGTCTCTGTCTCTACTGAACTGACAGTTGGCTGTCCTGCTGAGATTACCTGACATTTCAAAACTGACCAATCAAACGCCACTTTATTACTCTAGGTTAAATTATAAAGTTTTGATGTCTGGCAATTACAGACAACGCTATTGGTTGTCCTTTGCATTGATATCAAACCATTACCAATTAGCAATACATCTGTGACTTTAAAGTAGGGTTGCCACCAGTCTGGGATTTACCCCGGCAGTCCAGGTTTTGAATCATGCGTCCGTCTGAAACCCGGACACATTATTCAGATAGGAATATGGCTCAGAACAGAATCCCAATCCCTATGCACGCTGCATTACTATTTTCTTTGAAGAGCCAAAAGTGTCCCAGATCTGTTACAATCCTATCGTGTATACTAACAAAAAAACAAAATTGCTGTGCGCTTCTAAAGTGTTCGAGTTTGGCGTAAAGAAAAAGTGGCAACCCTACAAAAGCAAACATTCTTTATATTGCAGCTTTCCAACTCGCGCATGCACAGTAGGGAACAAGGCTGTGAAGCCGCAAAGCTTCACTTTCTGATTCCCTTACTGAAGATGCCGGTGCCTTCACCCTGGAGCCGAGGGACGGGTCGGCTTCGGGTGAGGACATCCCGGGCCCCCTGGACAGGTAAGTGTCCTTATTTTAAAAGTCAGCAGCTGCAGTATTTGTAGCGGATAACTTTTATTTTTTCCCGGCGAGACTCCACTTTTATAATAAATCACATGGTCATGCTTTGAATGGGGCAAAACTGAACCCATGCTCCATGAACCATCTGAACATGGTACTCTTGCAATCATTTGGAAAGCCTCTGTAGTACCTATTGCAAGATACAAGTTGTCAGTCTTCTGGTTTACAGCAGATAACACCCAGTGTCACTCAGCCGGCTCTCTGTGCTGGGAGTGCGCTGTGAACACAAACACAGCGGCACATACGTGGCCCCACGAATAAAGACCCACTTTTGTGAGGCTGCATATTTGTGTACGGCCATTGGAAAAGGGTAATAAAATGTAGCAAAAAAAAGTGCATTTATTACATTTTTGTAGTCAAGTCTGCAGGGCGTTGCATTTGTAGTGCATCATGGGTGCAATGAACAGGCTCTTGCATTTTTTACTCCCCACGCCAGGACCGTACAGAGGTGTGGACCTTCTTGTTTGTATATTAATTTAATTTTAATTTTTTGGGGCTTTATTTATTTAAATCGATTTTTTATTAATATTTTCATATTAATAGAGCACGGAAAGGAATAAGGGAAGAAATAAGGAAGTGTATAATAACATTAAAGTGGAGGTTCCATCAAAAAAAACTATTTTGCTTTAAACTCTAGCTTACGACTAAAAAATTAAAAAAAATGTTTTTTTTTTTTTTTACTCATCTGGAAATGCCTGTTGCTATGCGGTCCCACGAAAACTGCCATTGAATCCACCTAGGATTCTGACATCATCTCCCTCTAATGCTCCTGGGAAATGTGTGTCATCATTTCCCAGGATGCAGTGCGCTGTCCAATTATCACTCCCCATCCAAGACTTCCAGGAAGTAAGTGCTTGTAGGCTTCACATTGCCCACAAGCAAAATGACAACGGTGTAGATATAGTTTTATAAACTATCTTTTTTGAATATCTATGCGGATCGGCGGCGGATTGTAAAATAGTAAGTGACCAGATTTATATTATAAAAACGCAGGATGAAAGGACATACATTTAAAAATGCTAATTGTGGTTGGAACTCCGCTTTAAGAATAAATCACATAGCTATGATCACACTCAGGTTTCAATGGGTGCAAGACTGAGCAAATGATGCATGAACCATTTGAACATGGTGCAATCATTTGGTCAGCCTCTGCAGTACCCCTTGTAAGCCACAAGATGTCAGTCTTCTGGGCTGAATAAACCCAGTGTCACTTGGTCTAAATTAGAAGACTGAGGAAATACAATGAGTAAAGGCTCATACACACAGTAAGACATCCAACAAACTTTCAATTGGATTTTTGTTTTAATTGATTTGTCCGGTCACACCCATAGCATACACACGCTCAGACTTTTCTGCAAACTCTTCTAAAAATTACCCAACATCACGTGGTTTTTCTGCTCTTTTCTGCTCTTTACCGCTCCCTTTGGTTAACTTCTGCTATTGTTGGTTGATTTTAACATTGGTTCTGAGCATGCGTATTTGCACTTTGTACAAAAGTTGGTTGGCTTGCTGTACACACAGTCAGACAAGGCAACATCAGACTTTTGTTGGCGAAAAGTTGGTCCGTTTGCAGACCCAACTTTTTGTCGGATGAAACCCGAAAAAGTTGGTCCGATGGAGCGTACACACGGTCACACAAATTAGAAAAGTTGCCGATTTTGAAGTTGGTTGGCAAAAAGTGTGACCGTGTGTATGGGGTTTTAGGAGAAAATAACCAAAAATGCAACCAGCAATCCTAAAAACAGCCAAACAGATCGAAGTGCAGCCCCAAAATGTTATACCATTGCATGGCATTGACAAAAGTCTCAAATTTTCTTTCTGATTTAGCTTCACTTAGCTGCTGGGGCCTAATCCTCCCTGACCTTATGGCTAGGCCATGCCCAACAGCCATTGAAGTAAAACTGTCTCTGTGACCAGTAGAGGCCAACTGTCACCAGACAGGGGAAGGCAATGGGAGGCCATTACACCATGGAGGTCAATTCCCATTGAGTGCTAATGTTGGCTGCAGTTCTTGGACAAGGTTACAGAAATTTGATTAGAGCTTAATTTTGAATCCAACAAAATTTTTATTTAGTTTGCAGAGGTACAAAGTATGCAAGGTCCCCTTAACATTGCGGGGACAAAATAATAACAAAGGTTAAGACAACCAGTACTCGTTGAGTATTTATAGACAGGAGGTAGAGCCCCCTCCCCCCAAACCGTTTCAAACATCACCATCCCGCCAAGTAGCACCGTCCCCATCTCACCCCACATTGATGCCCAAAAGTCTATCCATCACAAGGTCTACCGGGGCTAGACCCGGCACATCCAACCACTTTGCCCATCATTTCTCAAATTTGTGGGTATTACCCCTGTGTTGATACACCACTTTCTCCATCCTCAGCACCAGCCCGATATTATTAATCCATTCAGCCAGAGTCGGAGGAGCCTCAGCCCTCCAGTGAACCATAATAAGTTTCCTTGCTTGGAACAGAACCCTGTGTATCGCCTCTCTGTCCGCTTCCTCCCATTCGTACTCCTCCAGAGCCCCCAAGAGACAAGCCCTCGGGTCCTGCGGAAGAGCCACGCCAAATGTTGAATTTACGGTACTCACAACTCCCGCCCAATACGTGTGGAGCTTTGGGCATCTCCACAGCATATGGATCAGATCACCATGGTCTCTTTTGCACCTGGTACAGGTTGGATCAAGCTGTGGATTCATCTTATGGAGCCTGTGTGGGGTATAGTAAGTGCGCAGCAAAATATACAGTTGTGTGAGCCTCTGTGAAACATTCAGCGAGCATTTGCCTACTGCCTGAAAGATTTCTTCTCATTGTTCACCATCCAGCTCACCCGCATCCGCCTCCCACCTTTCCCGTATCCTCAGGGGATGCTGCTTCATCACGTACTGTAGCAGAATGGCGTAGCACTGAGAAATAAAGCCTTTTGATGTCCCAGCATCCCCCAGAAGATCAAAAGCAGGGGTCGGCGACAGGCACCACTCAGAAGAGCGACCCTGTGCCGCCACTGCGTGCCTCAACTGCAGATAGGAGAAGTGCATAGTCTGGGGCAAGCCAAACGCCCCCTGTAGGACAGAGAACGTGCGGAGCACCCCGTTACTGAATATGTGTGTGAGGTGTGTGATCCCATACTGTTTCCACCTGGCCCCGGACTGCAACTTGGCCAATTCAGTGTATGTGCCGTTCTGCCATATAGGGCTGTATTTCGTGTAACCCTCCGCGTTTTGAACGTACTTGACCTTATTCCATACCTTCTGGATTAAACTAAAAGTGGGGAGCTTCTTGTGCGGTTTAGCAAAGGCTTGCGCCTCCAATGCCTCAGGGATCGGTCTTCCGCCCACGGTGTGCTCCATAAGCTTCTGAGCCGAGGATCTCACCGCCGGCCGAAACATACCAACCAGCTGCTGCATCTGAGCCGCCTAATAGTACAGCCCAGGGTTTGGCAACGCCAATCCCCCGCCATCTTTAGGTCTCTGCAGGTGTTCCAGTTTAATCCTAGGCGTCCTATCTTTCCATATGAGACCCCGGAAAATACTATTCACTGTATGAAAAACCGATTAGAGCTTAATTGGTCTAATTTTTGTGCCAGTAAAGATTTATCTACACTTACCTAAAATAAAGGCTGCATTCAGAGAGAATGATCTTATAACCCACCCCGTGGGAGACGGACAGTCTCCTTACTGTAGGAGGCAGATGTCCTGCCCGGCATGACTTTTATCTCCCCTCCTCCTCCCTCTCCTGTTCGAGCCGGGGAGTGCTGGGTGGCTGAGCTGCTGCGGGTGAGCCATCCCTGGAGTCACAGTGGTGGCTGGTGGGTTGGTCCGGCTTCCCCCGCTTCTCCTCCGGCCTTGCGTTTCTTCCAGCCATGCATCTCCTCCCTCCCTCCTTGACCAATAAGATCACTACTCATTTTCGGACAATCGGGAAATGGGTTTTTAGACCCAATTCCTGATTGCCTGGGAGAAGAATCATTGTGTCTCCTCCCTCCTCCTGGTGTCCAATCAAATCGAATCTTCTTTTGGCCAATCGGGTGACAGGTCTCAGGACCCACTTCCTGATTGGCCGGGAGGAGAATCATTGTTACAATAGCGAAAATTCATTTGCTATTGTCATACAACTAGGTGGGCTCAGAGCGCAATGCTCTGTCCCCCGAGTCCACCCTTTTTTAGAAGCCTATTAGAGCCTCTGACTCTAAAAACGTGCTTTAAAAGAAAAATCTCCCTTTGCAATCTATGCGTCCCATGTAGATCAGGGGGCCGGACGCATAGATGGGGGGGCGCCCGTGCGCCCCTAATGGACATGCTGCCACTGTTCACTGCCCTGACACCAACCTCTGCCCTACTAACACCATCCATGTTTGAATACATTTGGAGTGCACACTCTATGCAATAGGCTGTGCACACCTATGGGTATGGATAATAGAAAAAGAACAATTCAGATTTATTTATTTTTTATTCTGCTCTTTTTTTTTTAATTGCCTGGGCCCCTGTTTAAATCCAATCCGGGGACAAAACCGGGGGCAGACTTTGTCCGGGGACAGTGTTCTCAATCCGGGGACTGTCCCCAGGGGACGTCTAGTCACCCTATGTAAGGGGAAAATTAGGCAAATATTAACAATCACTACTTATCTATAAAGCTTCTTCTTCTTCAATTCTAATTACTCAGAGCAAAATACCCCAGCATTTACAGTCACCCCGAAAGCTCAGTCACTATTATGCAATCTGCGCATGCCCAGAGAAATACCCGTGTTTATGCTATATGCTCTTATGTATGTTTGGATATATTTTGAAAATAATTCCGATTTATTTCCCAATATAATATAATAGGGTCTTCTGAGGAAGCCAGCGAATGGCGAAACGCGTTGAGACGGCGTTTACTTTTCTTCTGCAGTCTAGCCTAATACATTTGTTGTGTATTGAATACTCTTTATACAGTATATGTATGGAAATTCATAAGTTATGGCCTAGCAGAATAAGTGCCTTTTTAGGAAGCCTCTTATATGCAATCTGATACTGTATCAAATGTTTTTATGGATGTAGACATTTTTAAGGAATTATGTTGTGAATAAAAATAATTTTAATTAGTCGAGTATTCACATTTCTGGTGTTATGTGTGGCACTTTTGGGTCCTTTTTTGTCTCCCATGTTTGTTCTTTTCACACTTTTATGGATGTGGTGCCACATCAGTGAATTGTGCTCCATGTCTCTCTACCACTATAGTCCAATCACCATGGTATGTGCCAAAGCAAAGAACATAATGGAAGTGTGAAAGATTGTGAAAGCGAACTGATCTAATTACATGATCACTAAGGGGTCTGTTAAAAGTTAGTTACATGTATAGCATAGATTGTGTTAAATTGCAGGTGTAGGTATCTAAGATTCATATTGTGTGGGTGTTAAGTTTTTTTTGTTCACTTTCATGTCATTTTGACCCTGGCTTCATTTACTTGTGAGGGTGGAAAAATTTCTGGTTTCTATAAAAAATATTTATTGCAGTTCCTACGAATAATGACTAGATGGCAGCAAAATGTTACTAAATTGCAGTTCATGTAGCCTAAAAAAAACACAATCCTGGTTTTGTGATACATCTTGTGTCCTTATATCTTTTAAAATGATTTGTGTTTGGGATGTCATTTGTTTTTTAGGAAAAAATACTTTTTAAAAAGACAGATGAAAATCTGGTGAGTGTAAAATAACAAAGGAATAGCATAGGATTTTTGACTTACCATGAAATAATTTTCTTGGAGTTCATTAAAGGCACAAGGATTTTTACCTTCTTGCATTCTATGTATGAAGTTAAAGCGGTTGTATACCCTCTGGTCCTAATTTAACAATGCATATGGTTTTGAAGAACAAATAGTTGTAAATCGATTGAGCGCTATTGTTTTAACTACATTAGTTTACTCACTGTTTTACAATTCTCGAGTTATATCCGCGCCATATTACTTGCGGTCTTCCGTGTTTAGTTCTATTTCTGCCCACAGTTTCTTCTTTGCTGTGTAATCCTGTGCGTGCGCAGTAAGTTCACTAGTCAAGCCTCTTCTTGGGGGGGAAATATCTGCCTAACCATCTCGGGATGTCGGGGCTGACGTCAACAGGAAATGACGCAGCCCCAACATAAATAAAGAATGTTTCCGGGCAGGGTCTTGGCATGTCGGTGTAGTGTCACAGTTTGCTGCCTATCCTAGAATGCTGCGGAAGTCACGTGGCGGGCAACTGCGCATGCGCGATGCGTTCCAAATGCTAGTACGATGCGCTCCAATGGATTTTCGACAGTACACACCAGCGAACCCGGCATTCAGGGCGACGTGGATTTAGAGGAAAGTGGCTCGCTCGGCCTCCTGGCTCTTTTTTTAACATCCTCCAATCCACTGGGATGTTAAGGAAAGAGCCTGGATGCCGACCGAGGTTTCACTGGTGTGCACTGCCGTGAATCCATTGGAAACGCATCGCATTTGCGTTTGGAACGCATCGCGCATGCGCAGTTGGCCGCCACGTGACTTCCGAAGCATTCTAGGATAGGCAGCAAACTGTGACAATACACCGGATTTAACAATGATATGGCGCATGCACGTATCGACGTCATCACTCTGCAAGTAGGGAAAAAAACACATTGCAATAGATTAAGGAGATGAGGAGACGTAATTACATGGAAAGTTAGAGATTTGGGTATATGACCGCTTTAAACAATCTTCTGTACTCAGCTCTCCCCCCCCCTCCCCCTCCTTTTACTTACCGGAGCCAGAGCTCGATCCAGAGCTCGATCCAGAGCTGTGCACTCTCAGCTCTCTCTCTCTCTCCTCAATAGACAGAGAGGCAGCCAATGAGGAGGGAAGTGGTTAAAAGAGAAGTATGGCCATAGCTTTTGGCTATTATTCTTTTTTGGATCAAAGGAGTACATCTGTTTTTGATCCAGAATCAGCTGATTGCGAACCAATGAACATAGTTCAACAAAGATCTGACATCGCCTTTCAGGATGCGGCTGAGAGCCGGAGCAAGCCATGTCCACCCTCTCCCTATCCTGGAGCAGAGTATGGAGCATTGACTGATGTGACAAAAGCTGATTGATCAGCTCTCCGATTTACTGCTAGTGTGCGACAGCTGCAATGTCATACGGATTCTGCAGCAGAGAGGTGAGAATTTATTTATGTTTTGTCTTTTGTGAACCCCAAACTTCTTCTTTAACCACTTGCCGCACGCCGATGTACGTCGGCAGAATGGGACGGGCATGCACATTGGCGTACCTGTACGTCCCTTTAAAATTACCGCCCAGCGGGCACGTGCTCGCCCGCCGTGTGCCTCGTGAGTGTGCTTGTGGGTCCCGGGAACGCGATATTCCCGGGCGGCCTGTAATTGTGGTCAGCAAAGGCAGAACAGGGGGATGCCTTTGTAAACGAGGCATACCCCTATTCTGCTTAGTGACACTGTCACTGATGACTTCACTGCCAGTGTCATTTTCACAGTAATTAGTGCATTTTTATAACACTGATCGCTGTAAAAATGACAATGGTCCCAAAAATGTGTCAAAAGTGTCCGATATAAAGTCGCAGTCACGATAAAAATCGCTGATAATGTGTAGAGAAAAACCGTGACGGCCGCACTTAAAAAATAAAAATGTGTTCCTTTTAATAAAAACTGGTCACAACATGGATATGTCACAGCAAAAAATCAGGAAAAGAGCTAACGCGTTTCACACTATCATACAGTGCTTATTCATGCTGTGAATCCATGTTGTGACCAGTTTTTATTAAAAGGAACACATTTTTATTTATGGAGTGCGGCCGTCCCGGTTTTTCTCTACACATTTTTGCATACTATTGCAGTGCCTGCACCCAGGTGTTTGGACTCCACCTTACAGTTCTCTGGGACCTCTGAGCGGTAAACTTTCTTTCTTATCCCATACTGGACTTTGCAAAAATCGCTGATAGCCGCCATTACTAGTAAAAAAAATAGTAAAAAAAAGTTATTCATAAAAATGCCATAAAACTACCCCCTATTTTGTAGAAGCTATAACTTTTGCTCAAACCAATCAATAAAAGCTTATTGCGATTTTTTTAACAAAAATATGTAGAAGAATACGTATCAGCCTAAACTGAGGAAAAGAAAAATGTATATATATTTTTGGGGGATATTTCTTATAGCAAAAAGTTAAAAAATATTATTTTTTTTTCAAAATTGTCGCTCTATTTTTGTTTAAAACCCGCAGAGGTGATCAAATATCACCAAAAGAAAGCTCTATTTGTTTGGGAGCCACGTCCCACGACCGTGCAATTGTCAGTTAAAACGACGCAGTGACGAATAGCAAAAAGTGGCCTGGTCATTGACCAGCAAATGAAACAATCTTCTGTTTAGCCAGACAGACACTCTGGATATGATGTTGCTGACAATTATGCAATATAATCCAACCTTTGAAATCCATTTGTACAGTAGAAAAGGATACATTTACTTAGTTGCTGATCTTGTAATAACTTATCTATATACAGTATTTACGCACACAGAGCTTTCCCGATAAAAGGTTTTCAGCTACTGCTATGTTGCAATATGTATTATTTAAAAAAAGCATGAAGCAGTAATTTATAGGTACTCAGTAAGGTTAAAGCGGAGTTCCACCCACTTTTACAAGGTGGTCTTAAACTAAAGACCACCCCTCCATCGCTCGTTTTTGGATATCTAAAAACTTTTTTTTTTTCTTTCTTACCTTTTTTGAAGTATTAAGTTTACTTCCGTCCTAGCTCGGCTGTGGCGTAGGACGTCACGTCCTCTTCTGTGGCGAGCCCTTCTCCTTCACTCCCACCTGCCTTCTGGGACCCGTGTGTGTCTCAGAAGACGAGCTGGCTATTCACAAAGTGTCATGCAACTCACGCATGCACAGTAGGAAACTAGCTGTGAAGCCTGAAGGCTCCACTGTCGGTTTCCCTTAGTTGGAATGGCGGCACCTGCACCGGATTCCAATGGTCGGATCGCACTCGGGGGAGGGGGGGGTGACCTCGCGGGCTCCTTGGACAGGTAAGTGTCCTTATTAAAAGTCAGCAGCTACAGTACTTGTGGCTGGAACTTCTCTTTAAAGCTGAACTCCAGGAAGATATTAAAAACACACAATAACGTATTCATTAATAAATCATGAAATGTATTGTTTCCAATTTCAGACAGTGAAAATACCTATTTTAGTCAGTATCAGCCTCTTGCAATCCACTGTACAGACCAGATAGGGGAAGGGAGAAGAAGGATAAGGAGTTGGTCAGATGAGCTGTAGTGCTTATATGCCAACAAAGAGCTCACCCACTATCCCATTCACAGACTGGGGGAGGGACAAGACCTGATAGTTATATTTAACTGCAGCCAAGAAAAATCAGGTCTCCTCTCCTACCAGGCAGGGCTCCGCTGTGTTGCAGAGCTGTGTAAATCTCATAAATGGATGCAGATAAATACAAATTATATGTATTCCATTTGTGTACTTGGCCATTTCACTGGAGATCAGTTTTAATGTTCATTAGCAACAAATTAAAGAGATTGTAAGGCCCCGTACACACGACCGAACATGTCTGCTGAAACTGGTCCGCGGACCAGTTTCAGCAGACATGTTCGGTCGTGTGTACGGCCGATCGGACAGGATTCCAGCGTACATTTGCCCGCCAGACCGTTTTCGAGCGGGCAAATGTTTCTAAACTTGCTTAGAAACATGCCCGCTGGAATCCTGTCCGTCGGACATGTTCGGTCGTCTGTACAGACTTACCGTACATGTCCGAGCGGCCGCCATCCCTCGCATGCGTCGAATGACTTTGACGCATGCGTGGAAGCATAGACCTTTCAGCGTCGCGCACGTCGCCGCGTCATCGTCGCGGCGCGAACATGTCTGTCCGCGTGGATTGTCTCTCATTTCTGTATGATGGTGTGTACAGCCATCATACAGAAATCTCCGGGCGGGCATGTCCGCTGAAAACGGTCCGGCGGACCGTTTTCATCGTACATGTTTGCCCGTGTGTATGCCACGAGGCATAATGTTTGCCACGAGGCATAATGTTTGCCACATAATGTTTGCCATACATGTTTGCCACGAGGCATAATGGAAATATATATATATATATATATATATATATATATATATATATATATATATATATATAACAATCATGTTATACTTACCTGTTTTGTTCAGTGGTTTAGCACAGAGCACCCACGATCCTCTTCTTCTTGGGTCTCACCCCGGCCCTCTGGGTAACCCCCACCCCCACTTTCGAGTGCCCCCATAGCAAGCTGCTTGCTGTGGGGGCTCTCATGCATGCTCGCTCACGTGCCGGCTCCGCGTACTAAAGACACAGAGCATGGCTCAGACCTGCTCCCGCCTCACTGGCTGTGAGTGACAGCAGCGGGAGCAAATATTGCTGTTGCATCTCAGCCAATCAGAAGGAAGAGACCCAGGAGAGCCCTGGGCCTTGTGCACGTCGCTGGAAAACCTTCAGCCTTTACAACTATTTTAAATATCCTAATGCCGCATACACACGATCATTTTTAGGCATGAAAAAACATTGTTTTTCAAAAATGTCATTTAAAATGATCGTGTGTGGGCTTCACATCATTTTTCAGGTTCTGAAAAACGACAAAAAAATATGCGAACATGCTGCATTTTTTAATGTTGTTTTAAACTATGACGTTTTTCGGGTTGTAAAAAATTATCGTGTGTGGGCTAAAACGACGTAAAAAACCCGCGCATGCTCAGAAGCAAGTTATGAGACGGGAGCGCTCGTTCTGGTAAAACTACCGTTCATAATGGAGTAAGCACATTCATCACGGTGTAACAGACAAAAAAGCGCGAATCGTCTTTTACTAACACAGAATCAGCTAAAGCAGCCCAAAGGCGAATGGAACTTCCCCTTTATAGTGCCGTCTTACGTGTTGTACGTCACCGCGCTTTGCTAGATCATTTTTTAAAAACGATGGTGTGTAGGCAACGTCGTTTTAATGATGAAGTTGGGAAAACGTAGTTTTTTCGACATGCTAAAAAACAACGTTTTTTTTCATGCTGAAAAATGATCGTGTGTACGCGGCATTAGAACCTATTCACACTGTTTGCTGTTTTGGTACATTGCATTAACACACGTGAGTTAATGCTACCAACAAACCAGAATGGATGAACATGCAGCATTTTTCTGATGCGTTTCACCACAATGAGCAGTATTGCATTACCATTTGTTTTGTGGTACAACATTTTAAATGAACGGCACTGCAACACACTGATGCACTTTGCAAAAGTGTGATTCAAAATTGTGAGCAGAGCTGTAGCATTGAATTGATGGAGGTGGAATAGATCATTCATGCACTTCTCCCATAGATTTGTCAGGCTGAAGATGCCTTTGGGTATCCCCAGCCTAAAGGAAAAAAATCCATAAATGTACCAAGAGTGTTCGATGTGAGCTTGTTTTCGGAAAATCCGACCGTGTGTATGTCCATTGGACATTTGCTGTCGGAATTTCCGACAACAAATGTTTGAGAGCTGGTTCTCAATTTTTCCGACAACAAAAGTTCTTGTCGAAAATTCTGATCGTCTGTAGCCAATTCCAACGCACAAAAATCCTACGCATGCTTGGAGTCAATTCGAATCAATTTTTCTCGGCTTGTCGTAGTGTTGTACGTGACCGCGTTCTTGACGTTCAGGAAATTTCCGACAACATGTGTGTGACCGTGTGTATGAAAGACAAGTTTGTGCCAACATTCCGTCGGAAAAAAATCCACAGTTTTGGTGTCGGAATGTCCGATCGTGTGTACGCGGCATAAGAGGTCTATTTATAAACTAGTCAATGCACGAATGTCAGAATCATTCGAGCAAGCTGAACAAAATGTCACCATATTTTTTCTAAGAGAATAATTCCTGTATAATCAGCTATACCTAGCTAGTGGCCAAAATGAAGTATAGTTTTCCCACTGAGATACTATACCGCATTTTACCCAATACAGAACTGGTGATACAGGTATTACATTGAAACTAAACACACACTGTTTTATTTATATTTTCCCTTCTATTTCTGCATAGGGATGATGGCACTGCAATTATTTTAATAAAAAACAAATCTATGTACCTCTTTCCTATGTGATATAAAACAAAGCCTTAGGAGCACTCTGCACATGCCCAGTTTGGTGTGTATTGCTAGAGAGTTATTTTTTTTCTTGGGAGGGTGCATGTGATCGACACAGTGTCAATCACCCAGAGTGTCAGCAGCACGGTGTATGTCACCCTGTCCGACAGCATGCTGCAAAACCAGAAGCCGACCGACTCTTGATCAGTGGCAGAGAGCGCTGATCAGAGTGTTCTGGTGGGAGGGCCGTCCCCCTGTCAGAACACATTAGCTCAGGAGGGGTGGTCACTGTACTAACTGTGTCTTTCTCTCCCTTTCCACTCCCTTCCACTCCTCTAATCCTTCCGTCCCTTTTATCCCTCTAAATTGTGCTATAATAAGTGTTGTTAGATCTTGGGTACTGTCAACAACTGCCGACAGAAAAATTGCAGCTCGCAAAAAAAAAACCCTGCCAAAAATTTGGAGCAAAGAGAGTAATTATAACCCAGCAAAAAGTATTATAGCATCATTACTCATCCACTAGAGTGCACTGTTGCCCTCTACCTATATTTAAGCCTCGTACACACGCTCGGTTTTCTTGGCAAGAACCAGCAAGAAAACTGCTGGCAGAGCTTTCTTGCCAAGTAAACCGAGCGTGTGTACGAGGCTTTCAGGTTTCTCATCTGGAAAACTGGCCAGAATCTCGACGAGAAAAATAGAGAACCTGCGCTCTATTTTATCGTCGAGATTCTTGTCGGCCTGTTTCCCAAGGAGAAACCCGAGAGTGTGTATACTTACCTGTCGCCGTGGAAACCCGCACATGCTCGAAATGACTTTGACGCATGCACGGTAGCTTCCACGGCATAGGTAGGGTGCAGCAAGATGGTGGCGACGGCATCGAATGTGACGAGCGCATGCTCGTCATACGCGATGACGTCACCGCGTTCTTGCCTTTCAAGAGAACCGCGGGTCTCTTGAAAAGAGAGTCTGTACACTTGGGCGGCAAGAGATTCTTGCCAAGAATCTTGTCGGGAAAAACTACGAGACTACGAGATTCTTGCCCATGTGGACAGGGCTTTAGTCTAAGTCACAAATCAGTGATGTCAAAACCATTTCAAATTTTTGTATATTTGGTTGATTTGATGAAAATTAAAGTTAAAGCGGAGTTCCGGCTGAAATATGTATTTTTAGATAAAAATACCCCTAGAATACTCATGCCTCATGCAATGTAACAAAGGTATGCTGTAAACTTTGCCCAGTTTTCTATATGTGCAGCATAGTTTTCTTACTTTGTGAAGTTCCTGCACAGAGTGGCCATCTCCAGTGTGGCCACATGAAGCCACAGTGTCCTTCTTCCCGAATTCCGTGCATGCTGGCTACCCAGCATGCACCTGCTGATCTTGTGCATGTGCAGTGGGGTGCAACTTGGCATGACACAACCATGCCAAGCTGACCCTGATTTTCCAAAAACGCCAATGTTAAATGTTACTGGAGCCGTGCGATGCCAAGCTGGCTAAGAATTTCCATAGACGCATGCCAAGGTGACCAATATTTCCCAGGAGCCAACGTTTGCAGCCGCGGCCCCCTAGAGGAGGAAGTGAAATGAGATAAAGGCACAAATCAGGTAAGTGAACAGAAAAAATAAATTGGCAATTCATTTTAACGATGCACATTAGTGCTGCATGGTGAGGAGTGAAAATGTGGGTGGAACTCCACTTTAAGATGTTTTTCATTGTACTAAAAGGGCTAAAATAGAGAGCAAAGAAATCAAAAGTTGCTTACCTAATCCTTAAAAAATATTTGTTCTACCCAGCCTTTAATTCATTATTTGTAATGCAAAGTCAGCAATGCAGAGGAACAGAAACAGTGCTAATCCTTACAATCCCTAGAGCTTTGTTATAAAAAAAAAAGAAAAGAAAAATAAATTACTCCTGAGGCCCTGTACACACGACCGGTTCATCCGATGAGAATGGTCCGACAGGCCATTTCCATCGGTTCACCGCTGAAGTGGCCTGATGGTCTGATGTGTGTACACACCATCGTTCCAAAAACCGATCGGGTCAGAACGCGGTGACGTAAAACACACGACGTGCTGAAAATAACGAAGTTCAATGCTTCCAAGCATGCGTCGACTTGATTCTGAGCATGCGCAGGTTTTGAACCGATGCTTTTGTGTACTAACCATCGGTTTGGCCTGATTGGTCAGCGGTCCATCGGTTCGATTTTAAAGCAAGTTTTAAAATTTTGGTCCGAAGGACAAAAGACTGATGGGCCGTACACACGGTCGGTTTGGACCGATGAAACTGAACCTCGGTCCATTCTCATCAGTTTTGACCGGTCGTGTGTACGCTGCCTAAGACTTAGGAGCCCAGCATGCCAGATACATGGTCTGGTATGCGTTATTTACCATACTAACACCAGGCCATATGTTCTTCAACACAGGATGGATGGTGGATGTTTTAAGAGCGGGGGCCCAAAAAATGCTTCACATCAAAGTACCTACCTATGCTTACATTTTTTTCCAAAAACCTTTATGAATCCATGGCTTTGCTAAGAGCATTAAAAAAGGCAGCATGTTCGAATTTTTTTTTTGTCGTTTTTCAGAACCTGAAAAATGATGTGTAGCCCACACACTATCATTTTAAATGACGGTTTTGAAAAACAACGTTTTTTTCATGCCGAAATGATCGTGTGTACTCGGCATGAGTCACACCAGATACTACCCAATCTAATTCATGGGCCACTTTTTATCCTCACCTTGGACCCACAAGGCAGGTGTTCACACATTAGTACATAAATAGTGTGGCCACATGCAGGCCACGTAAATAATATGGATAAACTCCTGAGATCTGCTATGGGTTTATGAAATTTTTATTATTTCTCAGTTTCATTTTGAAAACCTTTTACTGACTCCCTGTACAACAGTGCTGTACAGGGAGTCACATGCTTCTTCATACCTGCAAATGCCACGTATTTCCTTAAGCTCCCAGTGCTAAACAGAGTGGTAGGGAATAAAGAGGAGAGGCTACTAGTGATGGTCTGCTCTTAGGATCACCCTGCAACACAATGAAAAGAGCCATGCATTTTGCATTGGTTAACTTCCCTATTTTATTTACAGTATCTCACAAAAGTGAGTACACCCCTCACATTTTTGTAAATATTTTATTATATCTTTTCATGTGGCAAAACTGAAGAAATTACACTTTGCTACAATGTAAAGTAGTGGGTGTACAGCTTGTATAACAGTTCAAATTTGCTGTCCCCTCAAAATAACTCAACACACAGCCATTAATGTTTAAACTGATGGCAATAAAAGTATGTACATCCCTAAGTGAAAATGTCCAAATTGGGCCCAATTAGCCATTTTACCTCCCCGGTGTCATGTGACTTGTTAGGCCCCGTACTCACGACCAAACATGTCTGCTGAAACTGGTCCGCAGGCCAGTTTCAGCAGACATGTTTGGTCGTGTGTGGGCGCGAGCGGGCCGAATTCCAGCAAACATTTGCCCGCCGGGCCTTTTCCCAGCGGACAAATATTCCTGGACTTGTTTTAAAACAGTCCGCTGGAATCCTGCCCGCTCGGACATGTACGGTCGTCAGTACAGACCTACCGTACATGTCCAGGCGCCCGCCGTCCCTCGCATGCGTCGAATGACTTCGACGCATGCGTAGAAGCATTTTAAAGGCGGGCCGCCCATGTCGCTGCGTCATTGTCGCGGCGACACCGCGTCATCGACGCGGCGACACCGCGGACACGCCCCGCGTATTGTTTACGCGCGGACTTCTGTACGATGGTGTGTACAACCATCGTACAGAAGCCCTCTGGCAGACATGTATGGTGAAAACTGTCCGACGGACCGCTTTCACCATACATGTTTGTCCGTGTGTACCCGGCCAAAGTGTTACAAGGTCTCAAGTGTGAATGGGGGAGCAGGTGTGTTAAATGTGGTAATATCACTCTCAGTCCCTCATACTGGTCACTGGAAGTTCAACATGGCACCTAATGGCAAATAACTCTCTGAGGATCTGAAAAAAAGAATTGTTGCTTTACATAAAGATGGCCTAGGCTATAAGAAGATTGCCAAGACCCTGAAACTGATCTGCAGCACGGTGGCCAAGACCATACAGCAGTTTAACAGGACAGGTTCAACTCAGAACAGGCCTCGCCGTGGTTGACCAAAGATTTTGAGTGCACGTGCTCAGTGTCATATGCAGAGGTTGTCTTTGGAAAATAGATGCATTAGTGCTGCCAACATTGCTGCAGAGGTTGAAGGGGTGAGGGGGTCAGCCTGTCAGTGCTCAGACCATACGCCACACACTGCATCAAATTGGTCCGCTTGGCTGTCATCCCAGAAGGAAGCCTCTTCTAAAGATGATGCACAAGAAAGCCCGCAAATAGTTTGCTGAAGACATGCAGACTAAGGACATGGATTACTGGAATCATGTCTTGTGGTCTGATGAGACCAAGATAAACTTATTTGGTTCAGATGGTGTCAAGCGTGTGTGGCGGCAACCAGGTGTGGAGTACAAAGACAAATGTGTCTTGCCTACAGTAAGGCATGGTGGTGGGAGTGTCATGGTCTGGGGCTGCATGAGTGCTGCCGTCACTGGGGAGCTACAGTTCATTGAGGGAACCATGAATGCCAACATGTACTGTGACATACTGAAGCAGAGCATGACCCCCTCCCTTTGGAGACTGGACAGCAGAGCAGTATTCCAACATAATAACGACCCCAAACACAACTTCAAGACGACCAATGCTTTGCTAAAGAAGCTTGGTGATGGACTGGCCAAGCATGACTCCAGACCTAAACCCTATTGAGCATCTGTGGAGCATCCACAAATGGAAGGTGGAGGAGCGCAAGGTCTCTAATGTCTTGTACACACGGCCGTACTTTTTTTCTCGGAAAGTCGGGCCGTGTGTAGCCTCCATCAGACTTTTTTTGTCCCAAGTCCAACGGACCTTAAATAGAGAACCTGTTCTCTGTCTTTCCATCTGACTTCCGACAGACACACGGCGGACTTTTGCATGGTCAAAAGTCCGACCGTGTGTACAAGGCATAACATCCACCAGCTCCATGATGACATCATGGAGGAGTGGAAAAGGACTCCAGTGGCAACCTGTGATGCTCTGGTGAACACTAAGCCCAAGAGGGTTAAGGCAGTGCTGGAAAATAATGGTAGCCATACAAAATATTGACACTTCGATCCCAATTTGGACATTTTCACTTAGGGGTGTACTCACTTTTGTTGCCATTGGTTTAGACATTAATGGCTGTGTGTTGAGTTATTTTGAGGAGACAGCAAATTTACACTGTTATACAAGCTGTACACTCACTACTTTACGTTGTAGCAATGGGTAATTTCTTCAGCGTTGTCAGATGAAAAGATATAATAAAATATTTACAAAAATGTGAAGGGTGTACTCACTTTTGTGAGATACTGTATTTATTACAGGTTTTTATATAGTGCAAACAATATAAATATATATTGTTAATTCACATCAGTTCCTGCCCTTAAAGGATATGTTCATATTTGGGAACATGTTACATGTTCCACCTGTTTTTAGGGTGGAACATGTAACAT